>NC_048306.1:78710971-79078850 GCF_013100865.1 Trachemys scripta elegans | reverse complement strand
CCCCCAGTCCTGACCCCCAGCTCTGAGCCCAGCCCCTCTGAACTGGACAGTCCCCAACCCCATCCCCCACCCCAGCCCTGACCCCCAGCTCCGAACCCAGCCCCTCTGAGCCGGGCACCCCCCGACACAGAGCCCAGGTCCCCACCCAGCCCTGGGCAACAGTAGCGCCACCCCCAGGCAGCGACAGCCCATTGGCATCAACCATCACCATCACCCAGTGACAGCCCATTATGTAATTGCAAATGTATACATACCCTTAAAGCATTTAATGTTTTTAAATAATGTATTTCATGTATTTTCAAATTACATTAAAAAATTAATTTTTGAATGTATTTCACTGGTTATTTTTTACATTTCCAAATACATGTTACTATAGTATTGCAACTTTTTTTTATGGAAGGGGCCCCTGAAATTGCTTTGCCCCAGGCTCCCTGAATCCTGTAGGTGGCCCTGTTCAACTCTCAAGGCAGAATCCCACCCTGAATGGCGGATTGATTTACAATATAACTAGTAATCTGTCCTTTTCCTCTGGTTGTGTAATCCTACTCTGGTTCTTAAATATTCGGCTGATTTAATTCAAGGTTATGGTCTCAAAATGAGAGTCGCATCTTTAAAAAAAAATTCCTCACCTGTGTTAGTAACACCACCATCTCATATTATTTCACTTGCAAGGATTTAAAAATCCTGATATATTTTGCGCCACTTATGCTGTTTACATTTTGCACTGAACTCTTCTTGGAAAGTGAAACTAGCCAGATCAGTTAAATTTCCTGGTTCTCCTTCCCCAACTCTATGTATGTGCATCTGAAGTTCAAATACTACAGGAAAATGTTTAAACATTTCATATAAGCCGTTTTCATATATTTAATACAGAAAATGAAATAATAATAATGATGATGGAAATATTTCTATTCAAGTCTTAGGCTCCAATCCTGCAATGACTTATACATGTGATTAACTTCATGCCCTGTAATATAGTCCCATTGAAGATAATAGGACTACACATAAGGAGTAAATGAATCACATACATAAGTCTTTGTAGGGTCAGGGTAATTGTTTGCAGCTGTCTTGTATCCCCTCCACTTGGAATAAATAAATAAATCTTATTTTGGTCCTAAAGTACATGACATCATCCATTTAAATAGATCAGTCTGAAGACGAACCTCTCTTTTACTCTCTACTCATTTGGTCCAAATATTCCACTCGCCTGTTTGCATCAAGTGAATTGCATCCTAACTCCCTTTTTTTCTGGCCAAAAAAATACAATAAAACATATGATTCACCCATTTTGAAAAACTGTAAACTTAGACTGTAATCCTGCAAACAGAACTTTATCCATGTGGTAATATATCCACCATGATTTCAGTTCAATGTAATTAGAAGCTTCTGGTGGTCCTTGGCATGCTGAATGAAAGCCAAAATGAAATAAGCAACCTGGTAAACATGCAGCATCTATTCTTTCGATGCCACTTTTTGTTCTCAGGGATGCTATCGATCAGTGTTTCTTAGCCACAGCGATGGAGAAGCAGGGATACATTTCTGAGATGTTGGAGAGAAGCTGATGATCTTTACTATATAGACTCCTGTCAATTAAATAGTTTGGCTATATTAATTTTTTCAGTTCTCCAGAGAGCTGCTGCTGCCCCACCCTTCTCCCCGCACTACCATGTGCATCCACAACTCCCTGCCCCTGCCCTGTCCATTCTCTCCTCTCAATCGTGTGCACAGGTTTCCCTTGGAGCGATGACAATTTATGCCAGGTGAGAATCTGCCCCCTGGCATCAAATCTTGTACTGCACCTCGCCAAAGAATGGACATAGTATGGGAAGTGATATTGCATGCTCTCCAACACTGGTTCACCAGTCTGCCTCTATACTGAGCTGGAAGGAAAAATCCCTGATTCACAAGTCCTATAAAATTTTGGAGGGAATGGTAGCCTTTCTAGAAGATCTATAGCCCTCATATAAAATACTATAACAGTAATATAAATTTATTACACTCTATAGGGTTGAGCACCTATAGAAAGGTTATCATTTTCTGTTAGATTTTATAAGTTTCTTCCATAAGGGCCTACTGAGATAAGAGAAGACTTCAGACTTTGTGCCCCTTCAGCCCCTGGCCTCTTTACTGAGCTAGCAGTAAGTGCACTAAACTAAATGTCAGCTCTGATGTGTGGTACGTTTTATACATTGTCTCCTGATATCATCTGTTCCCTTGATATGTTTGCATAACTCCTGGTACATTTAATGAATGGATCCAAATGCAAATCTTAAACAACAACAGTTGCCAGGGAAAATACCGTGTCATAAAGCAAAGTATGTCTCCTGACCCAGCAGTGTCAGAACTGCAAGAGGAGTATTCTGCATGCCTTTCGTACTTTCAAACCTACTGGATATAAACAGCTGAAACTTGTTAAAAAATATTTACCACAACTATGCATATATGTGGAGATTTGCAATTTAATATTCATAACTGAATCCACATAAATATAGCCTCTTTATTGAGACAGATGCTGTTGTTCTCTTTCCCCCGAAAGAAAATGGATATTTTGTTTATTTAAAGAAAGGATATTAGGCATGTAATGGGCTAAAAGAAATGAGTTGCCCTCTCTAAAAGTATACAAGTCCTTCCACCTGGAGGCTGAAGATGATGCCAAGATGGTAAGGCTTTGTATTCCAAAAGATACAGGACTTTTCTCATGGCTAAAGAATAAGATAGCAACTGGGTGGCAGCCACTGCACATATATAAAAGACCTTCTCCGAGCAAAAGAAAAACTCAGCATGATTTTAATGCTGTATTTTAAAAATACAATATGAAAAGCTCTTCTGAATGCTAAATAGAAGCAGCTGAGGTAGTTAAACAAACAACTGCTGTCTTTTGAATAAATAAAAAGGCCCTAAATCTCTCGTTTAATGCTGCATTTCCTCTACTGGACTGTGTACTGTCATTTTACTTATGCATGTTGCACATTCTGTCCATTCTTTTTTTAATTCAGAGGATGAAAATTAAATAAAGATCTCCTTAAAGAACAAACTGGAATGGAATACATGGAAAAGCAGCATTTACAATAAATATTATTTAAAAAACCCAAATACATTGAACAGTGAAAGCAATAAAGGAACCCATGTTAAAAAAAACAGGAAACTAAAATGTATGGTGTAGAGAGAGTTGATAAGATTTCCTATAGGTTTAGGAAGCATTTTATTAATAGATATCAGGACATCTGAAGGTTCAGATGACAAGCACAAGTATCATGTCTTAGTGGCAGTTCTTTGGAAAATACTGTGTTCTTATGAGGAAATAATGTAGGAGGGACAAAACATGACTAGAATAATGTGTCAGGCATTTATAAACGTGACTGAAGAACAGACAGTTCCAGAATCTGTTTTCCACAAGCTAAAAATACATTCACTGAAAATGAACAAGTTGCTTAATCATTTTAATAAATAAATGTCAGAGTCTGATTTCCAGGGTTTGAGAGAAAGGTCTCTATCAGGCTTCTTGGACTTGACTTCCACTGTGGCTTATCCAGAGGCAGGAGTATCTTAACAGCATTCCAGAGCTATGGCCCATTCCTTAAAAGGCATTTCAATGGATGTTAGAAGCCTGCATATCTGTAAGGATCTGGGCCTACATTCTAGCAGCATCTCTTTCTCTCTAGGTACATATATGGCACACATCATTCATCACACTATCTGTGGGCCTCAATCTTCTTCTCCTTGTCTCATCAATTGGGGTTGCGGCACTTGTTCTTCATATCCAAACGTTCTTTTCAAGTGCATCTTCCAAGCTGACATCAACCTTCTGTCGTCCCCCATCAGCCTCTAAAACAGGGGTGGGCAAACTACGGCCCGCGGGCTGCACCCAGCCCATCAGGCCTTTTAATTCAGCCCTCGAGCTCCCGCCGGGGAGTGGGGTCAGGAGCTTGCCCGGCTCTGGCGCTCCAGCTTGGGAGCTGGGTCGGGAGCTTGCTGCTCAGCTCCTGGAAGCAATGGCATGTCCCCACTCCAGCTCCAATGTGTACGGGCAGCCAGGGGGCTCGCTGCACGCTGCCCCCACCACAAGCGCCGCCCCCCACAGCTCCCATTGCCTGAGGTTCCAGGCCAATTGGAGCTGCAGGAGCAGCGCCTGCGGACAGTGAAGAGTGCAGAACCATATGGCTGGCGCTGCGCCTCCGTGTAGGAGCCCTAGGGGGCCATGTCGCTGCTTCTGGGAACTGTGGGGGTGGCACCTGCAGATGGGGCAGTGCACAAAACTGCCTAGCCTTGCCTCTGCGCAGGAGCTGGAGGAGAGACATGCCACTGCTTCTGGGAGCTGCTTGAGATAAGTGCTACCTGGAACCTGCACTTCTGAGCCCCCGCCCCACATACACACCCCAACCCCTGCCCCAGCCCTGATCCACCCTCCAAAATCTTTTGTCCCAGCCCAGAGCACCCTCCTGCACCACAAACCCCTCATCCCCAGCCCTACCCCAGAGCCTACACCCCCAGCTGGAGGCCCCCACCCCCACCCCCACCCTGATCCCCCTTCCCACCCTCTGAACCCCTCGGTCCCAGCCTGGAGCACCCTCCTGCACCCCCAACCCCTCATCCCCAGCCCTACCCCAGAGCCCTCACCGCCCCCTGGACCCCCCCAACACCTGCCCGGAGCCCCCTCCCACACCCTGAATTTGCCATTTCTGGCCCCACCCCAGAGCCTGGACCCTCAGCCAGAGGCCTTCCTCCCTCCCCTGCACCCCAACCCCCAATTTCTTGAGCATTCATGACCCGCCATACAATTTTTATACCCAGATGCGGCCCATAAGCCAAAAATTTTGCCCACCCCTGCTCTAAACCACCACCTTTTCCCTAGATCTTCCTCATGGTCTTTGTCCCATGACTACTAGTTATTGTACTCTCTGGCCAACATATCGCACATCTCACATGACCCAGCCATCTCAGCTGATCCTCCCTCAGCTTTTCCATGAAATGGGTGCTACTTCATCATTGCTATTACCATTTCAATGTGTAGTTTGTAAGCTTTTGTCTTAATCAGCATCCACCTGGACATTCTCATTTCAGTGTGAAGTAGCTATTCTCTTTTCCTCATTTGGCAGCATTAACACCTGTAGACCATGGCTGACCTAATCATGATCTTACCCACTTTCCTCTTGAGTTTACTTGGCATATTCTTATTGCCGAGACTGTAGGGCCAATTCCTAAATTGCCATTTTATTTTACCAGGGTTGCTGTTTGGCCTCCATGTTGGTACCCCACCTTGTTTGTTAAATTGGCGCCCTTTTTTAAGCTAAGGTGGGAGCTGATCATGTAACAAGTGTAATCTGCCTAGAGCCTGGAAGTTATAGAAGGACTGAGAGCACAGCACTCGGTGCTGTCTGCCTCAGTGGCAGTCCAGTACCCTAGTATGTGATCCAAGCTGAGATGTGAAGTCAAGACAAGCCCGGAAGACCTACTTATCTGTTGTTCCTGATCATTTCCGATTTCCTGTGCTGTTCCTATGTGTTCCTGGTTCCTGTGTCATGTTCCTAAGTCCTTGCATGATCCTGGCCTGTTCCTTGATAGTCAGTGACATGGTGATTATTAGTTTTCTTGATTTATTGTATACCTCCCAACCACCTGTATTGTTTGGGGTCCTTGGCTTCAGGCCTATATGTCTGTTAACAGCCGAGCGCTTTACTGTTTATTCACTGTTATTGGTTGTGGGGTCCTTTGTTCAATAAATCTTGTTCTGTTTGTACATTTACATTTGCCTCCTAGTATTTTGAGGGTCATTATTATTCCCGGTGATAGATATGGGAAGAGGGGGGCAAATCTGTAATGGGGGAGCTTAAAGGTAAATACTAGCTCCCCATGCTACTGCCTTGCTAGAAGGTTTGTGTTGTAGTAGTGACCTGCTTAGCTGATTAACAAGAATTCCAATCAACTCCCTCCATTTATTCCAAGTGCTCTTCATGCAGCTCCTAACAGCCATATACCCATCATGGCTCAACTCTGAACTGAGCTATTTAAGTTGTTGACAACCAATTTGGGTTTATGCCGGGAAGGTCACTTATTTGATGCTTTATGTTCTTGCGAAATCTTTTCTTGACAATTCTTTCCATCTATTTCATTGTGTGACTTATTAACAGGATGGGTCAATAATCACTACATTTTTGCACATCTCCTTTAGTGTTGAAGGTAGGGACCAATGTGCTCTTCTGCACTTGCTGGGCAATTTTCCAGTAGAGAGAATTAAGTTGAAAAATGATCATCACCACCACCACCATCATTCCCTCATGGCCTAACACTTTAAATGTCTCAGTTGGTACACCATGCAGTCCCACCGCCTTCCCCCATTTCATCATCTTTAGTGCTGTCTGAACCTCCACCACAATAATAGGTCTTGCAAAGCTGTTGCTTGCACATATTTATCTGTGAGCCTCTACCACTTTATCCTTTATTCCACAACTTGGCTTTTGTCTCACTGTGACGGGGTGTATCAAACCTGCACTGGTGCAACAGGGGTTAACCCTTCTCTCTTGACTGAGGAGGCCATATCCTCTCGGCTCCGTTGGACATGCTCCAACTGGAGATAGAATATAAAAGGCAGCAGAGTGGCTCAGTCTGAGCTAACCATGGTGAAGAAGGAGGCATGCTGCTGACTCTTGTGGGAGGACCACCTGCATTCCAGGACACGGAGGCCAGACAGCCAGAGACAGACCCCTGCAGACAGGTTCGAGACACCACAGAGAGGGGAGAGACTGGAGATGGTGAACTGCTGAGAGTCAGGTAGGTAGTGACCCAGGGAAACTTGGCAGGGAAGTAGTTGTAAAACCAGAGGTAGGCTCGGTGTGTTTTAGTAGGATCCCCGCCAAGCAAATGGTGGGCAACCCTGACACTGACCAGGCCCTGGGTTGGGACCTGGTGGAGAGAGTGGGCCTGGGTCCCCCTATCCTGGCCACTGCCCATGCCGGGGCGGTGGCCCAACTCCCTATTATTGACTCCAGCTGCTAGGCTGCACTGCCCCGACAGCAGAGGCCGCTATTGACTCTGACCAGCAGGCTGCGCTGCCCTGATCACAAGGGTCATCGGACAAAGGCCACAGGGCCACATAGCCCCAAGACTGGGGACAGCTCTACAGCTGTAATGCACCCCACCCCCACAAGGGTAACAGGTGTATCAACCCCAGGGTACTCCCACTAGCCTTTTCACCCAGAAGTCAGTTATAAGCAAATCGGAGTTGCTCTGCAATCTGCTCTCCCACGATCACTTGTATTTTTTTTAGACCCTGTGGACCTCACTATATTAACCAATTTTTCTTCACAGTGCTCCTGTGAGGTAAGTGAGTATTATCCCTATTTTGCACATGCCCATTGTGGCCCAGAAAGATTATATAACTTGCCCAAACGTCACACATGAAGTCTATGGCAGTCAGGAATTCAAATCAGACTTTCTGAGTCCCATCCAGTGCCTAACCCAGAAAGCCAGTGCCTATCGAGTAACAAGGATTCCCTCATTTATTTGCTTTCCGTGGATAGAAGATGACCATGGCTCTACACTCAGAGTGGGTTGGTGTAGCTAAGCACTGCATACTCTGTGGTTTACTGAAAGGTAAATCTAGCTCCCTCCTTCCTGGCCTCAGAACTGATGCAGTTCAATTGTGCAAGGGTGGAGGGGTTTGATGCGGGGGGGGAGGGGGAGGAGGGAAGTTGTTCCCAGTAGTACTATGCTACTCCTGCATAGTAGAGAGCAGTACTCGGTGTGATGGGGTGCAGTAGATCAATCATGGGTGGGTCCAGTGGTGGGGCTAAAGGATTGGTTGCTGAATAGATTCTTCCTTTTTCACCCCATGGAGAGGTGACGGCTGTGTAAGAGTCTGTGGAGGGCTGGAGTAGCTTCTGTGAAGGGCTCCATAACCATTCTGCCATAGAGGGGAAGAGGGAAAGACTCTGCCTCTTTGCTCCTGGAACCCACACATCTTCCTAGTGTCCAGCAGTACATAATTTCCCTCTTCAGGACCCAGTCCTGCACGGTTTACATATATGTAATACCAGCTGATGTTAATGGGCATTTAGGGCACAAAAGGACTTAGGGTGTTATATTTGATTGTACAAATCAGCAGCCAATCAGTTTATGGGTTACTTTGTGCCCTAGTGCAATGCACCTCATAAGATTTCCTGCATACAACCTAAGAGCCTATAAAAAGAGTTCTCAACAAAAGGCAGTGCCTTGTATTAGTAGTCCTAGAAGAAGTTGTCTGGGGACATTTGGGTGGAGCTAAGTTATTGATCAAATATAGTAAAACTAAACCATTATTAAACTTGGAGCAGTGCAACAGGTAGTACAAATGTTTGACAATAATTATAGCTTTACCTACTAGAAGGGAAATAGCAACTGACATGCTGTTATATTTGCACCATTTAAAAAAAAAAGTCATTTGTACATGGGTCTTTTCTTCAAGTTTACATACAATTTTACAGCATACAGAGCTTTGAAAATTTAGCCCTAAATGTCCTAGTGTGTCTTATACATACACACAAAATAAGGACCAACTTTAGCCCTGGCATAAAAATCCCAACAGGAGCTGCATCTACTTATACCAGCATTGAATTCTGTTTTGAGGATTACTCATGACATGCTATCATTTCTAATTACACTAAGTGTGTCATCAGGGAAATAATGTAAGTGCTCATATAGTTACTAGAGATTACTAGTTTTGATAAAATGAAAATCTCCCCAGATGTTTTTGGAACCAAACTCAAATCCAACTGTATTGGGAGTTTTATTGAAATTTTCAGAAAGGTGTTTTTATTTCAAGTTCCAATCTGGGACCATAAGCATAGCTGTTGGAAGCAGAGTGGGAAAGTCTAGCCTAAGAAAGTTCCAACTCAGCTTTGCAGAATTCAGGGGTTCACAAAGTTTGGATGAGCCACAAATAATCACCCAAACTTCTCTTGAACTATGCCTAGCCTTAATGATTGCTATTAATACTATTTCCCAAAGAAGTGGCTGGCTTGACTTTCCTTTCACACCAGTGAAAATTAGGAGTGATTCTATTTTTAATTATTAATAAACAAAGCACCCAAAAAATGTAGATGCTTTACATTTATATTTTTCAAATTCTTTGTTTCCAGTAACACTCACAATGTTCTAGGCATTGTACAATCTTAAAGGAAGGCAGTTTGTCCCTGACCCAGAAAGCACGTAATCAAAGTGTTCGGTGGCACTGGAAGCGGAGAGTACTCGCCACCACATACGGGTGGTCAGTACATTGCAAGCTCAGACCAAAATACGGACCAGAGGGGACAGAGAATGAGGTGGATTCAGTAGCATTACATGGTGTGTCAGGCAAATCAGACCCACTGTGTAACTACTGCAAAATGCCCCAGGTTATTTCATCATTACTCCTGTATATGTATAACTCACTCAAGTACCACTGTTGCTAGGAGTAAAATGTGACTAGGATATAAGTAATCTGAATGTAAAACTAGATTTTTTCTGTGCACTTTTTTCACCCAAAAGGCAGTCTCCCTGATGTAAAAAAAGCACAGATGAGGAAAGCAGTGCTAATTTTCATCCTTTGGAAAAGCAGTAATTGAGAGTAAAAAGTGTTATTTTGTTAAAATATTTATGTCAATTACCTTGTTTAAAGTCTTTGCTACTCAATGCAATCCCTGGACCTTTTTTCCAAGCCTCCCTTGAAATCTGAATATCATTGCTGTGAGCATTTTTCCATCTGCTTCCAAAAATTGCCTGTGTTTATTTAATAGAGGTTTTTCACACAGACTGATCTCACCTGGAGACAGACACTTTAATAAAAAATAAAGGGTACAAGGAAAGTTAGAGAGAAACCTATTCCCTTTCCTTGACAATTTGTTAAAGAAGCATAACCATTATCCTAATTATATATAGGTTCCAAGCATTAAGATGGTAACAGTGAGGTAATTCTAAAGAGATTGTTTAATATAGATGTCTCATGAGGGCTCGTCTATATTTGTGCGCTGGTTCGGCAGCAGGCAATCAAACTTCTGGGTTCGATTTATCGCATCTTGTCTGGACGCGATAAATCGAACCCAGAAGTGCTCCCCGTCGACTCCAGTAATCCTGCTCGGCGCGAAGTCGATGGGGGAGCCTGCCTGCCGTGTCTGGACCGCGGTAAGTTCGAACTAAGGTACGTTGGCTTCAGCTACGTTATTCACGTAGCTGAAGTTGCGTACCTTAGTTCGAATTGGGGGGTTAGTGTAGACCAGGCCTCAGTTTCAGGCTAACTGCACCTGTATTCCCCCTCTGTGATCCCTCAAGGGTATCCACTGAAAGGTTTCCAGCTCCCATCTATCAACTCCCGGGGGTAGAGACCAGCATCTCACTCTCTCCTGACCAAGGGTTTTAAGGCTTCACAGTTCCCTGCCTTGCTTTGAGATATCCCCAGCAAGCCAGGCTGCCTAAAAGGACAGACCCTGTGCTTGGCTTTCTCTATGAAGAGAGCGAACACAATCCAATATAAACCAATGGACCCCAAAAGATGCTTACACTTAATTCAAGGATATGGCAGGAAGTTCCCATATCTGTCACAATAGGACCTGAGTCAAGGTAAGGTAAGCAGCTGTCTTCTGACACTTTTATGACAGACTATCTTTGGCAAAGCATAGACTGGATACTGGACATTTATGATATTGTCATCTGGATTTCCTTGATGAGATGTTCTGAAACTCCAAGTCAAACAGTAAATAGATAAAAGGCATCAAAAGGGCAGCCAGTTGAGTCTGCATCTGATGCCATTTGACAGTGTAAATGAAGTGCCAAAGCATGATGCAGCCCCACTATATGCAAGGTGACATATAGACATTGCTTTCATGAAGGAAAAATATGATCTTTACCTTTCTGTCTTAGGTAAAAGAATGGACTAGGGATTGGATTTTCAAAAGCACTCTGCATTGGCCCAAGTGTGCTCTTGTTGAAATCACAGGCAAAACTCCCATTATTTTCTATGGGAGTCGAGCTGGGCCAACATTGAGTACTTCTGGAAACCTCTCCCTAAAAATTCAGTGTTACAGGTCTGTTTACTTGGATTCAGATGTTTGAATACCATTTAATCCCACTATAAATTTCCACTTGTCACACACACAGAGTGGTTATATTAATGTGATCAATAATTAACATAATCAGAAACTTGGATACATCTGTATTCACCCCCTCCCCAAGTTCAGATGTTTAAAGAAAACAAAGCTAAATTCTGTTTCCCATTACAGCCAGGCAAACTCATTGACTAAATGTTTTTTCTTCAAAAAGAACATTAGTTCAAGACTGAATCGAAGGACCCAGTCCCAGTCTCCTTAGTAAGGCAAAGTTACCACTAACTTCCCAATTCCATTTTTCTGTGTACGAAGTACAGAACTGAGCCTGAAGGCACAAATTCTGAAAATTAGTACTGTACTAGACGTTCATTTGTTATGCCTTATTCTAAAAAGTTTCATGTGTCCAATCAGACAACAGAAACATTACTGTGTGATTTAGCAGACCAATATCACAAACCCAAAAATTAATACTGAATCTTTGAGGTGACTATTTAAAAAGAATAAAATAATAATTGAAGCTGTTTGGAGAAAGCTTATGACTAATGCATTTGCAGAAATAAGGTTTGGTGCACAAGTGATTTGCTAACCAAAAAATATGTAATAAATATTATTCATAACAAATAGCTCAGCCAGCTCCAAACACTGCCATTCATAGCAACATCACCTTTGTGAGCTCCCCTACTTCTGCCTTCACCTATTATATCCCTCCATCCTGCAATCCTGCCTCTAACTTCTCTAATAATTTAATTCCAGCAACTAGGAACACTTGTTGTTCTTTCCAGCATTCACTTCATGTACCACAGCAGTAATCACACCATTTTCAGTTTGCTTTGGTGGCCTGCTTTTAACCTCTCTTGAAAAATTCTTTTTCACGGAGACAGAGTCCATCTAATACAGCAGCTACTGCCACTCCCCTTCAGGTTTCTGTTTCAGTGAAATTCAAGGATGTTTTCACTTATCAGGCGCCCATTTGCTCCATTCAGTGTGATTGTTTCTAAGAGAAGTGATCCTTTGTAGAGTACTTTAAAACATGAACATTTTCTAGGTGTGTTGCACTTAAAGATTAGAATTTCTTCAATACAACAACCTAAAAAGCAAACAAATGACAAGTAGTTTCCATGAATCTCTGGAGTACATACCTAACATTAGTCCAAGAATTAAATTTCAGACGTTGGCAACACTTCACTACAGGTGACAGGTCATAATTAATTTCCTTGCTATTCACTGTAATACCTTGAGCTGTGGTGAACACTTTTGGCAGTAATATGGGATAGAATATATAACTTCATTGGAATCCCACTGCTGTCAATGACAACCTTTTACAGTAAGCAGAAAAGTATTATTTATAAAAAGCACTAATAACTTATAGTCACATGACCAAATAAGTGAAATATTTACTAGTGCCTAGTGTAGTCATGCCAGGACAAATAAACCTAGTCTAGATAAGACCTAATAAATTGCCAATCAGCCATCTTTGCACAGTTGTTGAACATACACCATGACCTATTGTGTGTGTGTGGGGAGGGGGGGGGAGAGGAGCAAATCACACTTCTGACCAGAATCTACCATATAACATGAAGATGAAAGGAAATCAAGTGTGAAACTGATTGCCCACAAATCCTGTGAGAATTGCATTGTGGTTAAAGCTTAATAGCCCACCATTTGCCCAACATGAACTCAAGCTATTTGTTTGGCCTTGCTTCAGGAAAGACAAGTGACTGTTTGTTGCGTGAAAGGTTTGTGTTCCAGCTGTGACGATTGAAAGAGTTACACAAAATACGGTGTGCATTAGCTATAGGAGGGACCAAGTGTGGGATAACTAATCACCAGGACTAACCACTGCTATTCCAGAAATAGCATTTCTGGCAGCAGCGTCAATGAATCAGACAGGTGTGCCTGACAGCAACAATATGTATGTCAATAAAGAGGTCTTTAAAAACAAACAAAATAACCCAAAATATATTTGGGACATAATTACTAAAGTTTTTTGTAATTAATTCATAGAGTAGAAACAATACCATGTTACTTGGGTGACTAATCACACTAATCAACAGAATAGTCAAAAGGAACAGTCTGTAAACAATCCATAGTAGATATTTGTTCAAATAGGCATGATCTTAAATCCATTCGACTCAGTGGAAAGATTCCTATTGAATTCAACAAGTTTTGAATCTGGCTCAAACTGTTTGGCAAAAATGAACATATTTCCAGGATTTAGGATTGGCTCACGATCAGGAAAATAGGTCTACATTTTCAATAATTTACAGTGAATTATTTGACTAGCAACAGTCAGATTAATGTAAATCCTTAGACTGTTTAATCAATATCTTTTATAGACATTAAACTAAAAGTATAACACAACAACCAAAGTATTACAGCTAAATCAGACAGATATTTGAAAAATAACCTGTGTACGGATATTTGTGTATCTGTTCAAAGAGTCAGATAAAGAATTTTTTTCCATTTTTAGAGTTATGTTACAACATAATAACTAGTGGCATAAACTGAGGAATTGCCTCCTTAATATTGTAGGATGGCTTTTTGGTTAACATTTAACTGGGAATAAAGAGATCTGGGTAGAGTTGAGCAGATAAATCACTTTAGATTTTGGTGGCCAAATAAAATAAAGTTTGAAGGGGGAAAAAAGTCATTTTGTTTCACACTGAAATGGATTTTTTGTTTTGTTTTTTCTTGGCTAATGAGATTTTACTCTTCACACACACACACACACACACACACACACACACCAAACAAACAAAAAATTTCACCCAGCTCTAGATCTGGGTTCTGCTACCAACTCTGAGACAAACTACGTGTGTAAATGTAGGGTATGTCTATGCAGGACTGTGGCTGCGTGACTCAAAATTGCAGTGTAGCTGTTCAAGCTCAGGCTGGAGCCCAGGCTGAGCCCCACTCCTCTCATGGGATTTGAGAGCCTGAGCCCCATCCTCTTACACGTCAATTTCTAGCCCCGCCTGAGTCCCACAAGTCTGGGTCAGCTGATCCGGGCCAGCCATGGCTATACGGTGGGTTTTTTTTTTTTTTGCAGTGTAGATGTATCCTTAGGCTCCAGTCCTGCAAACCTTTATGCACATGGTTAAGTTTAAACATGTCTGTAGTCCCAGTTAATGTTGACTTCTTAACTGCAAGCGCTTACTGGTGCTTGCAGTTAAGACTGGGACTTTAATCTCTCTAGGCCTCAGTTCCCCATCTGTAAAATGGAGATAATACATCCTCTCTCCTACCCATTTTCTGTTTAATTTATTTAGACAAATTAAAGCCTGCAGACTCTTTCTGGGAAGGACTGTTTTATGTGTATCTGTGTGTGCGTGCGAGTGCAGTTCCTAGCACAGTGGGTCCTCAGTTGGCAGCCTTTAGGTGCTAGCAAAATACAAATTAAAAATAACTGGGGTTAATAAATAATAAAAAATAATAGTAGTAGTTTAGGTCAAATTTCCAAAATAATTAGTTGCTTGATGCAAAATGGAAACACAGAAATGCAGCAGGATGTCAAGATAAGAGTGAGCTCAGGGAATACATATTTTAGATTGTCTGGTATGCTGACTCAGTGTCTAAATACATTTAACAGAGAGGAGGGCAGTCAGTAAAATGGAACAAATATATATAAATCCTAATCCACATAATACTTGCAGCTTTGCAGGAAATGTCAAAGAAAGTGTTGCAGCCAGAAAAACAACATAGAATTTGTTCCCTCGGTAAATTAATTTTGCTAGTACCTCTGACTCCATTTCATATGGTTCTTTATAGGAAACCCTCTGCCCAGCAAATGGAGAGAGGAAAATAAAATGATCAGAAGTTGGAACAAATCTTTTATAGGCAGCCATATATTCCTTGCCTTCCCGATGTTCTGCCTACAATCTACTGTAGGATTTTAAGCACACACCTATCACTGCAGTATCTGAGCATTTCATCTTTTTGAGGTTTGCTAATAAGAGGCAGCTGCATCTCTAGAAGAATGGTTCAAAAAAAAAAAAAAAATGGGAGGCAGTAGTTATGGAAAAATTATGTGGGGGGGGGGGGGGGGGGGGGAGACAAATTTGGTTACCCATTACTCAATACTCAAAGTACATTCACCAGCAAAAAACAAACAAAAAAACCCAGCACACCTGCCCATTTTTAAAAAATATACACATTTGATAGGCATGCCTGGTGTGTTAAATGTATGTAATCAGAGGATGCATTAATTTAATAAAATTGCTAGAAACATGTCATGAGCAGTGAAGAGATGCTCACTGTAAACATAGTGACACTATGCTAAATAGTGGGTGCCAATAATTATATTACTACTGTATGTTTCTCTAAGCAACAGCCCATTGTCGTCATGGTTACTGCATTGTCTCCGATATTTACAAGGCTATTATTTGTAAACCAGTTAAAACTTTGTAAATGAAGACATAGTTAAAAAATAAAAAAAACTTTGGTGAAAGTCCTGGGAAGCATGTGCAAATGAATCCCTTTACAGCGCCTTCTGAATTCAATCTGATCCAAATACAAGAGAATATTCTCATTTTCTTGTTGATAAAGGGAAAGTCCTATATGGGGCAAAAGAAGGAGTAAAGTGATTAGTAATATTAAAGAGGACTAGAGACAGGAAACACTAAAGGTTAAAGACTGAGAATTGACAGGCAGCCAAGAAACATACTGAATGCAGAAAACGATGTGAGGATTGCAAGGAATTGGCAGTCAGTCACTATGTGAGATGCCAAAAGAGAACACAAAGAGAGTGAAATGAGTCAGAGCTTATAAAAGGAGATGTAATTAAGAACACCCAGCACAAGGGGTTGGATTGAGAAAAGGGAGGCAGGATCCAAGACTTACATTTTTAAAGCTGTAAGATAAGTGTAGCTTGAAAACCCAATATACCAGATCCAATCTGACTCCCTAGAGAGAACCTCCTGAAGTGGTGGGATGAATGTACAATGGAAATCATTTACAGTGAACTCAGAGAAGGTGCAAGTCCAGATATGGAGAAGTAGCTTGAAGGTCCTGAATTGTTTCCATGCAGGGCAATTTGCAAACTGCAGGTTTAGTTATCACTTATTGCTGCTTATCTGTTCAAATCCTCCTGTCCTTGCTCATGCAGAGCTGAGTGAGGGCTACAGTATATGTTCCATAGTGTAGCGGTTCTGCAGTGAGGGAATTTAACAAGAATTTTTACATGGAACAGAAATTCCGAGTTTTGACCACCTCTGCAAAAAGTCTGTTGAACTGGCACAGCTTGGTTAGTTACATGCATCGTAGGTTGTTTTTTAAAATTTGGGTTAGAAATGGGGAGGAAGGGAGAAGGAAGAAGAACAGTCATAGCTTGTCACCTGTCTATCCAGATCAGCAGGCTGCATTTTGTAGACATCACATACATGTGCATTTACATGTCCGTTTTAAGGTTACATTTTCCATTTTGTGTTCTGGGTTATAATGAACCATCTCACCGTTTATGCAAAATATTAATTTAGTTTGTCATTAAATATAATTCATGATCATTGAAAGGAAAAATTATGTTATTTAAAGTTTATCCCTTGAATACAGTCCAGACTAACCTTCGAAGGATTAGTATACAAGTTAAAGATGCCTAGGGAACTCTAGTAAATGCATATGCTCATTTATTTCTCTGAATACATGTACTGGACTGGCTGGCTTGCTATGGAAGCTCTATAGGCCCAAGCACAACCAGAATCTGCTCAGGGGCTAGGCAGGATCATGCAGAATTGCAATTCCTCCTCCCTACCCTTCAAGGGCACAAATCACCCTGAAGGGCAGGGAAGATGTGACCAGGGAAGAGAGACCCCTACTCTCCCACTGCAGTAGCCCAGGGTCGACCAGCACAGTGTGTGAGGTTATTGTGCACCAGCCTCCTAGTGCTCCTTTAGTGCATGGTTCCACACCAAAACTCTTGCCTTCTCTACGCCCCTTACTTTACAGACATAATCTGTCCCCCAGAGTCTAGGGAAGGGAAAACTAGTCCAGAGAAATAAGGGTCTCCTGAACCCATTTTCTCAAAAGATTTGAACCAGACTTCTTGGAGTTTCCAACACTTGAGGTAGATGATTATGGTCACGTCTGGTTTCCAGTCAAGAATTATCACATATATTCTTTTGGCTGGGGTCAGATGGAGAAGGGCCAGAAATCTTAAAAACGAGAAGAAGGGGGAGGAGAGGAAGAGGAACAGCAGCTTGCTTCTATGAAATTTCCAGGCCAGAATCACAAGCTGGAGAGATGATTACAGTTCCGATAAGCATCTGAACTTCTGGATGCTTAGTCAAACCAAATCGAAACCTCAAATGTTTTTGGTGTTTGCTCATCTCTATGCAAGATGCAAAATGTAACGAATGGCAAAATGTCAGGGGGATTTGCTGCAAAATAAATGACAGAGCTGAATAGAACAGCCCTCTCTCAAGGTATGAGAAGACTAAAAGATGGCAGAATATGGCTGTAGGGGTTAAGTCTATATACCTCCAAGAAAATCACTTAAACATACAGCACATGCAAAAGCTGGCCAGCTATGTCTAAATTCGAGATTCAACACATATGGGTTTGAATTCTGTTAGGAATAGCGCCCTTCATTTCTGATGCAATTATTGAAATTGCCACTAGACAGAGCTATTTATCTGATTTTTAACCTCTGAAGTGTTTATGCCTCAGGATCAGAAATGCAAAGCACGGATATGCTGAAAAGCCAAGAAATGTACATATTATGGACTCCCGGGGGGGGGGGGGGGAGACAAAGGGGGGGAAAAACATCACATGACTATAGTAACTATAGTTTATTTTTAAATCACATACTATAATCACCTTCTGTTGGTGGAAGAGGCAAACTTCTGAGCTTCAGAGAGATATTCTTCTTGCAATACATGCTGAACCCTTTTGCTTAGCAATCTGTCCCACTTTGTATTTAGCGGTGACACTTGGGTTACCTTTTCGAGATCTGACAGAGTTCTGTGAGGCTCAAGAGCTTGTCTCTTTCACCCACAGAACTTGATCCAATAAAAGATATTACCTCCTTGGTAATATCACCCACCTTGTCTCTCTCCTATCCTGAAACCAACATGGCAACAACACTGCAGATAATATAATCACATCATTTTGGCTGACAGGCTGCATTTGGGCTCACGCAAACCTCCATCAATTCACTGAGTCTTAGCTACAGTTAGAATCATAGAATATCAGGATTGGAAGGGATCTGAGGAGGTCATCTAGTCCAACCCCCTGCTCAAAGCAGGACCAATCCCCAACTAAATCATCCCAACCAGGGCTTTGTCAAGCCTGACCTTAAAAGCCTCTAAGAAAGGAGATTCCACCACCTCCCTAGGTAACCCATTCCAGTGCTTTACCACTCTCCTAGTGAAAAAGTTTTTCCTAATATCCAACCTAAACCTCCCCACTGCAACTTGAGACCATTACTCCTTGTTCGGTCATCTGCTACCACTGAGAACAGTCTAGAGCCATCCTCTTTGGAACCCCCTTTCAGGTAGTTGAAAGCAGCTATCAAATCCCCCCTCACTCTTCTCTTCTGCAGACTAAACAATCCCAGTTCCCTCAGCCTCTCCTCATAAGTCATGTGTTCCAGCCCCCTAATCATTTTTTGTTGCCCTCTGCTGGACTCTTTCTAATTTTTCCACATCCTTCTTGTAGTGTAGGGCCCCAAACTGGACACAGTACTCTAGATGAGGCCTCACCAATGCCGAATAGAGGGGAATGATCACGTCCCTCGATCTGCTGACAATGCCCCTACTTATACAGCCCAAAATGCCATTAGCCTTCTTGGCAACAAGGGCACACTGACTCATATCCAGCTTCTCATCTACTGAACCCCTAGATCCTTTTCTGCAGAACTGCTGCCTACCCATTCGGTCCCTAGTCTGTTGCAGTGCATGGGATTCTTCCATCCTAAGTGCAGGACTCTGCACTTGTCCTTGTTGAACCTCAGATTTCTTTTGGCCCAATCCTCTAATTTGTCTAGTTCCCTCTGTTTCCTATCCCCACCCTCCAGCATATCTACCACTCCTCCCAGTTTAGTGTCATCTGCAAACTTGCTGAGGGTGCAGTCCACGCCATCCTCCGGATCATTGATGAAGATATTGATTGAACAAAACCAGCCTCAGGACCGACCCTTGGGGCACTCCGCTTGATACCAGCTGCCAACTAGACATGGAACCATTGATCACTACCCATTAAGCTCGACAATCTAGCCAGTTTTCTATCCACCTTATAGTCCATTCATCCAGCCCATACTTCTTTAACTTGCCGGCAAGAATACCATGGGAGACCGTATCAAAAGCTTTGCTAAAGTCAAGGAATAACACATCCACTGCTTTCCCCTCATCCACAGATGGAGTTATCTTGTCATAGAAGGCAATTAGGTTAGTCAGGCATGACTTGCCCTTGGTGAATCCATGCTGACTATTCCTGATCACTTTCCTCTCCTTTAAGTGCTTCAGAATTGATTCCTTGAGGACCTGCTCCATGATTTTTCCAGGGACTGAGGTGAGGCTGACTGGTCTGTAGTTCCCCGGATCCTCCTCCTTCTCTTTTTTAAAGATGGGCACCACATTAGCCTTTTTCCAGTCATCCGGGACCTCCCCGGATCGCCATGAGTTTTCAAAGATAATGGCCAATGGCTCTGCAATCACATCCGCCAACTCCTTTAGCATCCTCGGATGCAGTGCATCCGGCCCCATGGACTTGTGCTCGTCCAGCTTTTCTAAATAGTCCCGAACCACTTCTTTCTCCACAGAAGGCTGGTCACCTCCTCCCCATGTTGTGCTGCCCAGTGCAGTAGCCTGGGAGCTGACCTTGTCTGTGAGGCAAAAAAAGCATTGAGTACATTAGCTTTTTGCACATCCTCGGTCACTAGGTTGCCTCCTTCATTCAGTAAGGGGCCCACACTTTCCTTGACTTTCTGCTTGTTAACATACCTAAAGAAACCCTTCTTGTTACTCTTAACATCCCTTGCTAGCTACAACTCCAAGTGTTATTTGGCCTTCCTGATTTCACTCCTGCATGCCTGAGCAATATTTTTATACTCCTCCCTGGTCATTTGTCCAATCTTCCACTTCTTGTAAGCTTCTTTTTTGTGTTTAAGATCAGCAAGGATTTCACTGTTAAGTCAAGCTGGTCACCTGCCATATTTACTATTCTTTCTACACATCAGGATGGTTTGTTCCTGCAACTTCCTCAATAAGGATTCTTTAAAATACAGCCAGGTCTCCTGGACTCCTTTCCCCCTCATGTTATTCTCCCAGGGGATCCTGCCTATCAGTTCCCTGAGGGAGTCAAAGTCTGCTTTTCTGAAGTCCAGGGTCTGTGTTCTGCTGCTCTCCTTTCTTCCTTGTGTCAGGATCCTGACCTCAACCATCTCATGGTCACTGCCTCCCTGGTTCCCATCCACTTTTGCTTCCCCTACTAATTCTTCCCAGTTTGTGAGCAGCAGGTCAAGAAGAGCTCTGCCCCTAGTTGATTCCTCCAGCACTTGCACCAGGAAATTGTCCCCTACACTTTCCAAAAAGTTCCTGAATTGTCTGGGCATCGCTGTATTGCTCTCCCAGCAGATATCAAGGTGATTGAAGTCTCCCATGAGAACCATGGCCTGTGATCTAGTAACTTCTGTTAGTTGCCGGAAGAAAGCTTCGTCCACCTCATCCTCCCGGTCTGGTGATCTATAGCAGATCCCACCACGACATCACCCTTGTTGCTCACACTTCTAAACTTAATCCAGAGACTCTCCGGTTTTTCTGCAGTTTCATACCGGAGCTCTGAGCAGTCATACTGTTCTCTTACATACAATGCAACTCCCCCACCTTTTCTGCCCTGCCTGTATTTCCTGAACAGTTTATATCCAACCATGACAGTACTCTAGTCATGTGAGTTATCCCACCAAGTCTTTTATTCCAATCACATCATAGTTCCTTGACTGTGCCAGGCCTTCCAGTTCTCCCTGCTTGTTTCCCAGGCTTCTTGCATTTGTGTATAGGCACTTAAGGTAACTCACTGATCATCTGGCTTTCTCAGTGTGAGACAGGAGTCCTCCCCTCTTGGGCTCTCCTGCTCGTGCTTCCTCCCAGTATCCCATTCCCCCACTTACCTCAGCTGACAAATGAGTTGAACGCTGTATTTTTCCCCCCTCCATTGTACTACAGTAAGTGTATATTCACTGGGGTTGAAAATTCTTAGGACTGAAACACTGATAAGAGATAATTACTTACTGTCAGCCACATATTGCCAGGAAAAATCTCAAAGTACAAATAAATGAATCTCATAACAATACAGAGGATGTTGCAGAGAGTCTGTCACTGAAACTAGGCAACACAGGTTAAGACAGACATAATTAACACAAGCGACATTTGGGAACGTGTGATATATCTGAAAGCTTTGTGTTAACTTGTTAAAATACAGTGTTACAGTTTCATCACTAGATGGCAGTATGGCTTATTACACACACTTTATCATCCACATGTTTTACCTGTCTCTTTTGAGTAGCAGTTCCTCCAGCTGGTGGAGGAGAAGGGGAGAATTTAGAATTGCTGCTTTTTTTGTTGTTTGAGTCTCCATCTTTGTTTGCATATTTTATTCTTTAATAAAGCAGATCTTGTTTTTTCACTTTAACGTACCAGTAATGACTGTTTTTTTTCAATGGATCCAAAGTCTCTATTGTTGGTATCGGGTGCCTGCCAGTTTATAATGAATGACAGAGACGGATTGAAGAATACTATGTATAGCTGTGTGTAAAGAGGACAGAGAAGGCAGAGCTCCAGCATCACCCACCATAAATGTGCCCTTTCCCAGAAGACTGACTGTATTATTGTCAGTGTCCCTGTGCTGCTCATATCATTAATGTTTGCTGAGTAATTTAAAGGACTTCTGTCAACAGTAATCATTTCCATCTTGACAGTAATTTGATTTGATAAACCATAGTAATTAGAGATGGCTTTCTAATATTTGTGACAGATTTTAAAGGGATTTTTTAAAAAAAGCCACAGCTACACATTTTTTATTTTACAAGGATGCTTTCTAGGAAGGGTTTGGACCAGACTTGTTCGGTTTATTTTGAAAAAAGTGCTTTAAAAACTTATATTCCATGCATATTCTAAGTGTCAATCAACCTAGGCCTCTATTTAAACACCCTCCTGCCATGGCAGAAATCCAAGCAGCAGCAGTGTGCTAGTGCAGGCCCAGGCAGAAAGTGAAAGGGACCAATCTGACCCCACTGTTCAAGATGAATGAAATACACAAACTACCCAAATACATTGAGCCTGATTCTGTTCTGGCATTGGATTAAGGCTGAGGTTTTCAAAGGAACCTAAGGAATTTACATGACTAAATCTCATTGAAACTCCCTTAGGATCGGGTTTCAGTGAGAAGAGAATCAGTCCCATTGTTACTATTATTTATGTGTTAAGTGCCTACAGGGTGCCTGAGGCTGTACAGTCAGTGTTGTACACTGCCTCAAGGCTCCTACAATGTAAGGGCCCAGTTTTCTCCCCCTTACTCTCACTGCCTAGGATTCCAATGGGGTCACTCACACAGTAAGGTAAATAAGAGTGGCAGAGCCTGGCCTTTGGATTGGTTTTGTGGCACTCCTCCTGATTGAATCCGCGCTCACAACAGATTAAGGCCTGATGCATTTGTTGTCACTAGTGCAGCAATGAAGTTTGTCCACCTATTTCTGTGGGTGTGATTTTTAGGGGGTGGGAGAGGAAGTGTGAAAATTCCACTTTTGACAAGAGAAGGAAACATTCCGGGGCCAATCCCTGGTTCTGGTTAATCTAGGAAATCATGTATGGGGTCTACAACAGCTCTTACACCTATTGAGCACCAGGGACTACAGCTGCCTTACAGCCCAGATTCTGATCCTGTTATTGTCACTGAACAATGTGACACTGAAATCAGTGGGGCTAGTCACGGAGTTGCTCATCTTGAGTAAGCATGTTGGAATCTGGCCCTAAACTTACATTCCATGCCAAACAGCTGTGTGTTGATGGTTTAATAAATTGCTTTTATCACAGATTTCGGTTAGCATGCAGACATAACACACAGGCTAGCGAACTTGGCTTTCCAGGTCTTAATTCAGAAATGCTTGTGACACGGTTGGGGGAAACCTCATCCTGTGCAGGGCAAGTGCACCCGTCTCTCTTAGGGAATAGCGGTGGGGCGTACATATCTTATGTCTATGTCCCTCCCGGCCCGAGTTCATACACTCTCCCATATCAGCAGGGCAATACGGCCTAGTGGCTGGAGTCCATACTTTCACCCTTGTCAAGAGGAAAAGAGATGGCCAGAGTCAGGAAATCCACCCCTTCTTGCAGGGCAGTAAGGCCTAGTGGCTCAAGTCAATACCTTCACTCCCGTCAACAGGGCAGTAAGGCCTAGCAGCCAGAGTCAATACATTCACTCTTGGCAGTATGGGCAGTCTAGTCTAGCAGGCCCTGCCGGGCACAGGGGGAGGGGTTGCACCCCCAGCAGGGGCGTCGGGGCCCTCCCTTTCCACCAGACCCCTACCCAGGGCCCTGTTAGTGGTCATAGCCCAGGCCACTGAGTCAGCAGGGAAGGCTCCAACCGAAACTCAAGGCTTTGGCTCACTCACCGGTCCGCCGTTTGATTCCCCGGAGCTGCTTCCTGCCGTCGTCCCTGCTGCAGTGGTCTGGGCGTCCCTGTTACCTCTAGGTTATCTGGTCTTCGCTTTCTCTGGCGCCTCTGAACCCTGCAAGGCCTCCAGGGTTGCCTTGGCATCTGCCTGGGCTGCCACGTCCCCGGCTCCTATGGTCCCAGGCTGCCAGTGAGCCTCAGCTGGAGCACATCCTCCTCCACAGCAGTCAGCCCCACCTGAGCTGCTCTCTTTTATAGTGGTACACCTGGAGCATGCCCAGTCTGTATCTGGGGTGGGAAGGGAGAGGAGATAGGAACCAAGGGCCAGAAGCAGATGACTACTTCCTGCAGCAAGTGACAAGAAAGGTGCTCATTATCTCAAAAAGGCAAGACTCCCTCCTTGTACTGCTGCTCTGGTAGACACCTACACATCAGCCCTGCCCAGGGCAGAGTGCAAAAGTGCAGTCTAGCCCTGGGTACATTAGACATGGTTAATTTATTTATTTGCCATTTTCAGCAGAAATGATTTCTGCAAAGCTCCTGAAGTCAGTGGCATTTCTAGGCTCTATTACTTCATGTATTAGTCACTCCCCACCTGTTACAGGAATTTTTAATTGAAAGCATTAAGGATTGACAACTTTTTCAATTTGTAGCTCTGAATGATCACATTCAGATGGCGTTAAAAGATAGCAAGCAATCATCCTTTTCTCTGAGGCTCATCAATTGTTGACAAAGGATTATTCAGGACTTAAAGACGTGCATGCATGTGTGTGTATGAGGGAGAAAGAAGTGTAGGCAGACATGTGAGAAAAACACAGCATGAAGGACACAGACAAAGGTGTGAGACAGTCTGTAATGACCAGAAGGTTGAGTTGACAGTATAATTTGGCAAGTGAACCTGTGGCATAATTAGTGGAATTAAAAACATCTGTCGGAAAGGACCAGGTGTAATATGACATTTAGTCTGCATTAATAGTAGAGCTGTGATAGCCAAAAACCCTGCCTAATAGCAAGCATTTAGTTGTATTATAATAGAAACAATTCTAATTAACAGAGAGATATAATGTCCCTATCAGAAATTAGAGCAGCATTGACACAAATACAGAGTCTAGAAAATATTCAGTTCTACTGGTCAGTTTCAGAACAAACAGAAATCAAACTTTCCCTCACTCCCCTTACAAATCACTTCACTGTGGTGACTTGGGTTCTCACACGTTTTCAAAGTACAATGTGATTTAAGGACAGAAATACTGTTTTAATTTATCAGCTGGTTTAAATTCTCAGTCTCTGTTTTTTCGGCTGGCTGATTTTCAGGGGCATAACAACAAACAGCACTACACTGCATTCTACGTACATTCCATCTGAGGAGCTCCAGTTTTACAAATTACAAACACAAGTTAATTAAGTGACTTTATGAATATGGCCTTGTGGGGTTCCTTATTCCTTAGTTCTTTCTGATTCTATATCAAATGTGCTTATTTTCCAAGTTAGCAAATATTATGTTTAACTGCCAGCCCAACAAACCTACACTGGGCTCTTCTGAGTGTTCACCTGGGTTCTATCCATCTCACATCACCACCACAAGCAACAGAGGATCTGCAGACCAAATTAGATTCTCAGATACATCAGTGCAACCCTGGTGTCTTCACATGATGTCCTCAGTGACACCTGTGTAATCTCACTGTCTTTAAGTCGGTCACTGATGATAAATTTAAAGATACACTGGTACAGCTAAAAACCTAGTTAGCCTGACAAAACCTCTACTGTTGGTTTTAATGCATGATATGAAGAACCCATCTTGACTGTCAGAGCCCAGCCAGCTGGTGGGGCTGGTCATGTCCCTTTGATTGCAACTTTCTGTGAACATTTGAGTAACAGAGTTTAACTCAGAGGAATAGTTACAGAAAGCAGATTGCAAACTCATGTGTGAGCATTAATGGAAGGCAAATGTCAAACACAGTAAACTGTGTGTGTGTGTGTGTGTGTGTGTGAGAGAGAGAGATGTCCTCCTCAGGGGTGTTTCTGGGATACCAAGGACAAAAAAATCGATACTTTTAGAATTAAAAAATCAGAGGGGTAGCCGTGGTAGTCTGTATCCACAAAAACAATGAGGAGGAGTCCGGTGGCACCTTAAAGACTAACAGATTGATTTGGGCATAAGCTTTCCCCACAAAAGCTTATGCCCAAATCAATCTGTTAGTATTTAAGCATTCAAAAAGTGATTTTTTAAGCCTTTAAAAATGTAGTAGTGACAACATCCATTATTTAGAACATAAACAAAGGCAAACTCATTCAGGGACTGATACAACACCTCTTTAGGTTAATGGGAGTCCATTCCACTTCTTCCTCCCTGTTCTGGTGTCTCATCCTTTCACAGACTCCAGAATGAGAGGAGTAGAGAATGGAGGGTTTCTGAGCACTATGTAGTCACTTCACTTAGTAGGCTTACAGACGTTCCAGAGCTCAAGACCTTGAGCCCTTCGGCAGACCTCTGACACACAGCATTAAATTACAGTCAGTTATGAGCCTGTGTGAAAAGAGCTACCAGCTCTAGTTTTTAAAGAACCTTTACAATGGCTTCTTTACCTGCAATTGAATTTCTGGCAAATAGCTTGTTGCACTCTTACTGAGCATACACTTCTTTTGTATTTTTTCCCAAATGTTTATAACCTCAAGAAATATCAACGTGGAAGATCCAAATCTGTTGAACCGTGTATTAGCACCCCCTGCCTGCTGAAAATAACCTCAGAGCAGCAATTTCAATCCCATTTGAAGGGTATTCAGCTCTTGTACCATTCAAGGCTGCATCACTTTTATCTCCTGCATTAGTTATCAGAGGAACTTAAATCCTCAGTAGATTCAGGCTTTAAGGAGAAAGTGATTGACCCCACTAATGTGACACTTATGAGAATGTTATATCCAAAGTGTCCCAGAAACAATAGGGCATGGGATCTGCAGAATCATTGAGTTGACCCCAATGCATATTCACATTACTGTGGGTGCGGTGCCTTGGGCCTTGGCTACACTTGCTAAACGTACACAGGTTGAGTGTTCAGATATAAAAAGTAAATTTTTCATGCCATGCCCAAGAATCTGGCCTGACACCAATTATAAAATGTAAGGTTGTGATTAACCATGCATTGCCTTATAAGTTAGTCTATTTATCGTCAAAAAGATCAAGCTAGTGGATTTGCAAATACAGTGCAAGAAAAGATGGATTATTTACATTTCTGGATTCTCAAACAGAGAGCATTAATGTGTGTAATTGTATGGCACAGAAATACTAAAAGCAATCCAATGTGTTTTAATGGGATTCTCTCTTTCTGACTGGGCTTGAATAAAAACAAACTTCCCAAACATTTCAAGCTTGAGAGGTGCTGAGGTGGTGGTGCTTTATTCCTATTCTTCTTGCACAGAGCATTATCCATGAAACTTCTTTAACATGAACAGGAAGTTCCTGAGAATATCCTCTCTGACAGTGCCAGGGTCTGTTCTGTCAGCTGCCTCCTTTAATGCCAGTGAATTATGTCTGCATATTAGAAACCAAAACACCCTGAAAACTCTGGGGTAGCATGGATCTAAATTTGGCAGTTCAGGCCTATCCCCAATATTTTTCTCAAAACCAAAATAATTAATTTAAAAAACCTTACCTCATCTCAAGTTACAGGTGACAAAAAGCAGTTACCATCACACCAGTTACAAAGCACGAGCACTTGGACGCAAGGCAATGAATTATTAAGGTGGGTGTGACACTGCAGTCTATATGATTTTATAAAAATTTGATAATGAGTGAATATAATGTAACTGGAAAATGCTTCATGCAAAAGGTCTCTTGTAAGGTATCATTACAAAGCTTATTGTCTACTGAGTGTGGTCATCCTATTTGTATAAAGGTATCACTCTTGTATCAAACTAGAAATATGAAATATAACTCTGAGGGCCTATTGTAATTATGCAAAGTGTGGGCCGTTAATGGTGGTTTGGAATCCTATTGGCTCCCATCAACCAGGACAATTGACTGGATGGCTCTGTTTGCAGGCAAGCCTTCCTGTGAGTCAAGCTGGGAGGAATGAAGGCTTGGGGTCTTACAGTGACATGTGATCATGTCACATGAACTGGAATCCATCTTTAACCTGGTGCTTTTCCAGTGACGGGGGGGAGGGGGTGGAAACTCAGAGGGACAAAGGATTCTTGCCTTATGCAAAAGATATATAAATGGGTGGAACAGAACAGAGGGGAGAGCCATCATGAAGAATCCACCAGCTACCTGAGTTGGAACAAGAGCTGTACCAGGGGAAAGAATTGTGCCCAGGCCTGGAAGGTGTCCAGACTGAGGAAAAAACTTACTGATGCATCTCTGAGGGTGAGATTATCTGTATTCAGTTTGATTAGACATAGATTTGCGCATTTTATTTTATTTTGCTTGGTGACTTACTTTGTTCTGTCTCTTACTACTTGGAACCACTTAAATCCTATTTTCTCTATTTAATAAAATCACTTTTTACTTATTAATTGACCCAGAGTATGTATTAATACCTGGGGGAGCAAACAGCCGTGCATATCTCTCTATCAGCGTTATAGAGGGCGAACAATTTGAGTTTACCCTGCATAAGCTTTATACAGGGTAAAACGGATTTATTTGGGATTAGACCCCATTGGGAGCTGGGCATCTGAGTGTTAAAGACAGGAACACTTCTGTTAGCTGCTTTCAGGTAAACCTGCAGCTTTGGGGCAAGTAATTCAGATCCTGGGTCTGTTTTGGAGCAGACGGGAGTGTCTGGCTCAGCAAGACAGGATGCTGGGGTCCCGAGCTGGCAGGGAAGGCAGGGGTAGAAGTAATCTTGGCACATCGGGTGGCAGCTCCCAAGGGGGTTTCTGTGATCCAACCCGTCACAGTGGGATTCTGTGCTGCATCTCCAGGAGGCAAAGGCACAGCCCAATGAGAGGGGGAACGTAGAGGCTTTAAGATGGGCTGCTCTGGGGGTAGGAGCTGCTTTGAGTTACAATTCTCCTTAGCCCCACACAACCAACGGGCTGCTCTGTACCCTTCAGCAGCTGAGGCTGTGGCTGCATAAGCCAAGGAGACTGTTCTCCTGCCCTGACATGACCCCTCCAACTCTAGCCTGACCTCCAAACAGAGCCAGATTAACTTGCCTGTGGGCCCGGAGCTATGAGATTTTGTGGGGCCCCTGTATATAAGTCTTTTTCTTAACTTAAAACAAAATAATCACAATTATGGCATCGAGGCTATTAACACTATACTAAACTTGCCTTTTAATTAACGTAAAGCCATTCTGTGGTTACATTTCAGGCTTAAAACATGTACAGTATACTGAAGTTAATTCAAAATAGCCTACTTCTTACCTTAGAACAGCTGTTATATTAGTTTCTTTATGGGAGGGAGTTTGGGTGCAGGAGGGGGCTGCAGGCTGGGGCAGAGTGTTGGGGTGCAGGAGAGGGTGAGGGGCAGTGGCGTAGCCAGGGTTGCAGCCGAGGAGGAGCGGCGGCAAAAAAAGGCACCAGTCCTTCGGTGGCATTTTGGCGGCCCTGCGCATGCGCTGAAATGCCGCCGAAAGATGGAGCGGCGCATGCACAGGGCCGCCCCGCTTCCCCATCCAGAGCGCTGTCCGGGGCACCGAGGTTCCCGGCAATGCTCTCAGGGCTGGAGTCCCGGCGGGAGCCGGCCAGCCCGCGGCCCCGTTCCGCCGGCCGGCCGGAGCGCCGGGAGCCGGCCAGCCCGCAGCCCCGTTCCGCTGGCCGGCTGGAGTACCACTTTTGGGTAATGTGGGGTCAGGGGAAGTGGCCGCTTCCCCTGAACCCTGCTATCTACGCTACTGGTGAGGGGTATGGGCTCTGGGAGGAAGTTTGGTGCAGGAGGGGATTCTGACCTGGGGTAGGGGGTTGGGGTGCAGGAGGGGGTGTGAGGGGCAGGCTCCAGTCGGGAGGCACTTACCACAGGCAGCTCCCAGCCGGTGGCGTAGCAGGGCTCAGGCAGGCTGCCTGCCTGCATGCCGTGGCCCCCGCCACTCCCGGAAGCAGTTGGCTGCTGGCACGTCTCTGCGTGCCCCTGGGGGGAGGGGGATAGTGTGTCTCCATGCGCTGGCCAGGGCTGCAAGCACCGCCCCCACAGCTCCCATTGGCTGGTTCTGGGAGTGGCGTGGGACCACAGCATGCAGGCAGCCTGCCTAAGCCTGGCAGTGTCAGACCCCCCCCCCTTAGCCCGGGGCTCTGGGCCGCAGCCTAAAGCCCCTGTGTTAATCCAGCCCTGCCTCCAAAATGCTCTCATTGCCAGGGGTTGTGATAAGACATGTACAGGGCAGCCTATGGCTGTCCAGTGCAGTGCCTACACCTGGTGAGTTCTCCCTGTCACGGTAGCAAAGAGGAGGATTCCCTCCAGAGTGCTTAACGAGTGTAAAGTACAGCATATATCAGGGATAGGCCATCTTTGGCACGTGGCCCGCCAGAGTAAGCACCCTGGTGGGCCGGGCTGGTTTGTTTACCTGCCACGTCCACAAGTTCGGCTGATCGCGGCTTCCACTGACCGCGTTTCGCCACTCCAGGCCAATGGGGGCTGCAGGAAGCGGCATGGGCCAAGGGATGTGCTGGCCACGGCTTACCCTGGCAGGCCGCGGGCCAAAGGTTGCCGATTCCTGGCATATATGAAGATTTCAAAGCCTAACTTTGGGCCTCTGGATTTGAATGTTTTGGCCTAGGTTCTATGTAAGCTGCAACCTGCCAATAGATGGCAATGTGCTCACAGACACAATGCCAGTCCTGCTCCCTCTGAATTCATTGGCAAAACAAACAAACAAATAACCCCCATTGACATCAACAATCATATAAGACTGAGCTCAGACCTGCCATTGAAATCAATGGGAACAAGATTGGACTCAAAACTAGCCACAAAAAGTCATTCATAACAGCGCAACTGATATTCTTCAAACACAGCCAGAGCCAGAATTCACAAGGGGATTTACTCCCATGGAAAGTTTGAAGGGGTGGTAGGTAGCAAGCCATTTTTTTGAATTATTGGGAAACAAAACTGTGAGAGAAAAGTCAGTATTTCAAATCAGGCTAGTTGTTTGATCGCATATAACTCAAAACACAGTTAAATTTTTTTTCCTTCAAACTTTGCAGAAACATTTCTTTAGCCTGAACAGCAAGTGTGGCAATTTTCAGGCCAACCAAATAATTTTCCAAGGCTAAATTATAGAGGGAACTAAAAAAAAAAAAAAAGATTTATAATGTAAGTTGCTTTCAGCTATTACTATGAGGAGATATCCTCCTCCCGGGTAAAAAGAGGCACGATGGCCCAGTGGTGAGGACACTAGATTTGGGCTTGAAAGACCTGGGTTCAATTCTTGCTCTGCTACAGGCTTGCCCAGTGACCTTGGGTAAATCACTTCACTTCTCCATGCCTCAGTTCCCTACCTCACAGGGTTGTTGTGAAGATAAATATATTAAAGATTGTGAGGTGCTCAGATACTAGGGTAATAGGAGCCATATAAGTACCTAAGGGCTTGTCTACACAGGGGGCTTAAAATAGATTGATTTGATGCATGTTTAATGTGCAATACACAAGCTGGACTAATAGTGTTCAACCAGGATGGCTCTGCCCTCTTTCTGTTTGCATCATTGTGTACACATGGAGGCGGCTCCTTGTGTAGTAAGCATGTGGCATTCTCAGAGGATATCCCATGGTTCTTTCCTTTTCTGCTGAGCAGTGTGCAGTGTGGGATTTTTCTCACTGTGCATTATGGGATGCAAAGAGGAAACCAGGTGGGTTTGAATTTTTTAAAATCCCATGTTTCCGCTGTCTCCGTCCAAGGTTCTCTCTCCCGGTGAGGTAGCTCCATTTCGAGTTGCTGTCGGCCAGCATGGACCCAATGATGCTCTGTGCCACTATGTTGGCAACCACAAACATGCAGAGACTGCTTGGCTGTATCAGAGCTCTTGGAACTGGGTGCCTTGAGTCTTGAACTTTACCCACCACACTGCTGAGCAGATGATGTTGTGGTAGCAGCAGCTCCTCCAGCAGCAGCAGGGACCAGAGAAGCTATGAGATCGGGTTTTTTTTAAACACATAATTCTGGCTTTCCTTCCAGTCTTGGGGGAGCTTCAGAGATGGTATGTGGTGTGTGCATGAGGAGGGCTGTACTGTGGTCTTTGTCTTGCAGTACATACTGCTTGGGTTTGCTGTTGCGCCTTGGAGGCTGAGGGAGGTTGGGAATTATGGTCTTAGTTTGGGTTTACTGTGCCTTGGAAGTGCTTGTATAGTCTTAGAGATGCCAGTAGGGGTTATCTGGGGGTGAGCAGGATAGTAATCCCCTCTATGTCATCTTTAGGCTGTCCTGTTTCTTGATGACGTTATGCTTAGGTAGGAGACTAGGAGGCAAAGAATGGTGTTATCCAAAAGGCAAAGGGCAGACCAACGAGACATGCTGTGAAGCTATTCATCAAGATGATCCCTCCAGAAGTGCTGCAGGAGAGGAAGGGTGTTGCAAGGGGGGAATGACGGGGCAGCTATCCCCCATAATGCCCAGACAAAAACTGAGCAATTTCTTAGACTCAGGTTCCACTGTGTCTCCCCTACAGACATGGTGAAAGTGCAGAGAAAAAATAGACAGGGTTCATCTGAAGCATTCATTCTTCCTATTCTCTCTCTATGTAAGCCTGTGAATAGCCAGTAAGAACTTTGTTATGAGGTAAAGTTCTTTTCCTGTAAGAATGTACGTTACAAGTAATGATATCTCAGTGAGGAGCTGTAGTCTTGGTACCTTTAGGGGCATGCAGTGTCTACATCTACCTCGTGTAAAATGAGAAATGAGAATACTAACCACACTTTTCCTGTAACCACCTCTCAATAAACTGTTGAATTTTGCACAGTTGAACAGGATAACGGCTGTGGCTGCCATTTTGAGCTGGCGAATGAGGTTGAGGGGACCATTTGCGGGGGGGCGGGGGAGGGGGGCAGGATGGATGCGGGGAGGATAGAGGAAAAGGGATAGATGGGCATGTGCTCTCCATGGCGGGGGCTTCAAAATGGTCTATGGTCATGGCTTTAGCATTACATGGAGGCTGATTGCCCAGCTGGAGCATCTGCCATGTTGAAAATGTATGGGGGCTGAGGGCAAACAGACAGCACGGGCTGAGGGAGGAGACTCAGAAAGATTCCTAGCTCACATCTGCCAAAAATGACTGTGGGGCACCTGGAACAGTACAGCATGGCAGTACAGCATACCAACAACATAACACATTTTAAACAGATACTTACATGCTGATGTTCCTTTGATAGGATCTACCTCCTCAATAGCTGCCTGGTTTCTGTCTGGGAATTGGGCTCTCTTCCTATTTGGCTGTTGTCAGGGTCCTGAGCCCCAAAGTGATCCTGGCACTTTGGGGATAGCTCTTCACTGGCCTCCTTGTGTTTATCCTCCGGTGACTCTTCATGTTCATCCTTGGGGTGGCACAGCAGAATGCCAGCGAGGTCCACAACATTCTCGGGTGCAATAGTGGTGCAACTGATCGAAATCCTGTTCAGGTCCTCATAAAATGGACAGATCACATTTCCTGCTGGATTTTTTCCTGGCATCTTTGGTTTTAATGTGCCATCTGTTTGCTCTTTATCCTGCACTGGTAGTGTCCAGGTTGTGATCCCCCATGGACGTCTGCTTAGCAATGTCCACAAAAATATCTTTATTCTGGTGGGTGGTCCCAACAGATTGCCCCATTAACCCTTCTTCCCAGACAGTGATGAGATCCAGGCTCACCATGACTCCAAGCAGCTGCTCGAGGCATGTTGTAAGGCTTCTGGAGTAATTAATGCAGCAATAGTTGTATCCAGGAGCTAATGAGCAAATTCTGGTTCTGTACCAGTATTTAAAGGAGAATGGAGGCAGCCAGTTGATTTGACAGCAGACCACTGGAGGGCATCAAACTTGGGTCACTTTGAAAGAGGACTCCAGAGTCCACAATAAATGCAGAGTTAGTAAGCTATAATGAATTGTGTCATGTGTACACTAGTGTTTTCAAACTGGATTAACTCAATTTAATCCGGTTTAACGTCCCTGTGTAGCTAAATCCTAAAATAGAATAGGCTGATTTTGAAATCCCTGCTCACTGATGTCAATAGGGGTTTTGCCGTTGATTTTAGTGGAGCCAGGATTTCACTCTGAGTTTTTAATCTGAATGACTCCGTATTCCTACCAACTAGCTTTACAAAACAAATGTAAAAACAGAGCTTAATCCTCGCTGCCAATGCCATTTCCACATATAATCTTTTGAAAAATGTATTTAAAATGATGCCGCTGGAATGAAAACCACAAAATGAAAATAAATAAATAAACAAATGCCCAGGATGTTTACAAGCTCTGAGGCAAATTTAGATTTCAGATACGCTGGCTCTGTTGTATTGCCAGAAAATGTCACAACAGAAGGCTTTGTTTATTATCATTGCTTACAACAATATCTCAGGAGTGAAAATTAAGTTTATCTGAAGCATTTCTCATTCTTCATTTGGGATTAAATTACTGATTTGTTTTTCAAAAGCTGATCAAAGCACAAGGGTAACTAAACAAACATACTCCTTTGCATGCTAACCAGAAGAAAAACTAGTGCTAGTTCCGGCTCTTTCATTAAATGCCTCTATCTTGACATCATTAAATCGGATGGTAATATATACCCCTTTTAGGGCACAGTCCTGCATTTAATCTACCTTGTATGACTTGAAATCGGTTCCCCCGAAATACTGAACTACCTGTAAGAAAGTATCCTTATCAGAGATAACACCCTACTGATCCTCCGATGGCTGAGCTGCCTCAGGCAAATGTACAACATAAAAGCACTGATAGTGTTGAAATCACCAGCACACAGTCTACAAAGTGAAATGATGGAGAAATGGGATTTACGTGGGGGTTTTTTAAGCAATGTACCATTGACTTGTTTGCCTTATAAAAAAGAGCTTCTGAGATACCTGCCACAATAAATTACTCCTGTTGGCATGAAATCAGAGTGCGGTGCTTCTGCACTAAGAGTGGAGAACTTGTTTAACCAAATTCAAATCCCATCCAAAAGTCATGGGGCCATATTCTCAGTTGGTGTAAATAGGCATTGTACTATTGACTTCAGCGGCGTGAGGCCAATTCAGACCAGCTGAGAATCGGCCCAGAGTGTGATGCATTGTGCTACACAGCTTGCTCCCCAGTGAACAAGAGGTTAAATCTCAGCTCAAATTCTCCCACCCCACAAGTACTGAGGAGAAAGATTGTAGCTGCCTGGAAGCAGAGGAGACAGAAAGCCTCTAGGAAGGGACTGTTTCAGCGCCAAAGCTGTAAGACTCAGTGGAACCCTAAGCCTAAGCGTGGGACTTTTCCAATCCCTTCTCTGCTTGTGTTAACTTATTTTGCTTTCTAAAGATTAGAAACATTTTCCTTTTAGATAAAAACCTTGATAATTGCAACTGTATTTTTACTTTCTGCCTTGTTTTACCAGCTTACTTATGGGCACTGGATTTAGGCTGCAGTCCAGCTGAGCACATAAGCATGTGTTTAACTTTAAACATACGAGGAGACACATTGACTCCCATTAGTATGTTGAAGTCTTTGAGACTCTTCACGTGCTCAAAGTTAAGCACAAGTATTTTTCTGGATCAGGCCCTTAGAAAGGAGTCTTGGTGGAAAGGAGAAAAATCTCCAGAAGTTCCTGAGCTCTCTTTGGCTCCTGTAGAAAGTGAGCTCTGCAATTCCGATTGTTGTAGTTGCGGTTTCTAAGGGTATGTCTATACTACGAAATTAGGTCAATTTTATAGAAGTCGATTTTTTTAGAATTCGATTTTATACAGTCTATTGCGTATGTCCACACTAAGTGCATTAAGTCGGCGGAGTGCCTCATGATCGTGACTAGCATCGACTTACAGAGAAGTGCACTGTGGGTCGCTATCCCACAGTCTCCGCTGCCCATTGGAATACTGGGTTAAGCTCCCAATGCCTGATGGGGCAAAAACTTTGTTGTGGGTGGTTTTGGGTACATGTTGTCAGGCCCCCCTCCCTCCCGCCTTCTGTGAAAGCAATGGCAGACAATCGTTTTGCGCCTTTTTTCCGGGGTCCTGTCCGACGGACCCGCTCAGCCCGCTGCCTGCCTGGAGGATCAGAACCCCAGGCAGGCAGTGGGCTGAGCGGGGCTGGTGGACGGAGCCCCAGACTGGCAGCGGGCTGAGCGGCTCAGCTCTCTGCCGGTCTGAGGCTCTGTCCACCGGCTCTTGCCAGCCGGGGTCCCGCTCAGCCCCGCTCAGCTGGCAGACTCGGTGAGGTTGATCGGAGTGCCTGGACAGACATGGCTATCCTCCTCTTAGAGCACCAAATGGGAGCGACTCCAGGTCATTCTCTTCTTTAAGTTTCGTCTCATGGAGATTCAGTCCTGGCTGGAATATCATGTGAGCTGGAGGCTTCTGCCTCAGGCTGCTCTCCCAGCTGGTATTACCGCGTGGTCACACCTACCCCAGCCTGCCCCTTGCTCCCATGGCTCATGAAGCCTGGACAGCAGTAAGGAGCAGTTCAACTTGTGGAATGACAAATCCAGAATGAAGGATTGCACTCTATGGGCCACGTTCAGATTATTTCAGAGTCCTGGATTGCATTTAGTCCCTATAAAAGGCTTCATGAAAATTTCCCCCCGCCCCTAACAAAAATGTTAATTTATCAGAGCAGCTGAAAGGGTAAGGAACCCAGGACTATAACTTAGAAAGAGCTTCCATATTATTTAACTCATAATTGATATAATTCAAGGTAAAATTTCACAGCGCAGTCTGTTCTAAGACTAAAAATGCAGGAGGGGAGTCAGAAAAAGGAACAATGACCTGTTTCTGCTCAGTTTCAAACTGGGGATGTTTTGTGTGTTAGGTGAATATGATCCACTACGGGGCTTCTCTTTTTTTGCCACAGGCTTTGCCGAATGCACAGGAATGTTTTCTCTAGCTACAGAAGCTACCTAATGCAATGTTTATATCTATGGCCTTCCTCTCACAAAGCGGTCATGCCCTCACCCAAGGCTGACACAGCGCGGAGTGCATGCGACACAGCGACCTGGCTCGGGCAGGATCACTAATGAGGCACGATACTTTTGCCATTAAGCAAACACAGAAATTCTTTCCTGGCCTCTGCCACTGAATGCCTCCATGCATTACACTGTGCTCTATCAGTGCGGGAGGACTGCATAAGCTCGGAAAACATGTCGTCATGAGTGCGTTTTTTTCACCTTCTAATCTGTGATAACCTCAGGGACAGAGATGATAGGGGGAGCGTAGAAACATTCTGGGGGGACTGCATGGTCACCTGTGCTGCTGAGTGCTGCTAAGTTCACCACGCTGGCCAAACAGGAAATGAAATTCAAAAGTTCCCATGGCTTTTCCTGTGTACCTGGCTAGTGCATCTGAGTTCAAAGTGCTGTCCAGAGCGGTCACGATGGAGCAGTCTGGGATAGCTCCTGGAGGCCAATACTGTCGAATTGTGTCCACACTACCCCAAATTCGACCCGGCGATGTCAATTTCAGTGCTAATCCCCTCGTGGGGAGGAGTACAGAAATCAATTTTAAGAGCCCTTTAAGTCGACAAAAATGGCTTTGTCTTGTGGATGCGTGCAGGGTTAAATCGATCTAACTCTGCTAAATTCGACCTAAACTCATAGTATAGACCAGGGCTAAGTTTTTATTCCCACAGTGTTCCTGGAAGCACAGTCAGAATTTAAAAAAAAAAATAATAAAATCTATTGTTTTCATAACACAGGCTTCTATTCTGTGAACAACACCTGACTACTGCAAACCAATGGCTTAAATGGGAGGTGGGGGTGGAAATGTTTCACAAAACTCAAGAATAATGTAGAGACACCCAGAACAGCAATTTGCATTGCTGTTTCTGCATTGGAAACGGGTGGGGCTCAAAAACCTGAGGACCTACTCAGGCCTTACCCAAACTGAACTACTGAAACAGAACAGGAATTTAGCCAGAGTAAAGGACTGACAAAAAACTGCAGAATTTGCGCCTGGATGTGGATCATTTTACAGTGGATCATCCATTCCTCTGATTAATCTGAGGCATGATCCCGCAGTCATTGAAATGGCCATTGAGTTCCAGCTCCCTTGGGACTCTTGCACAGTGGGCTTGATATATGGGACAGGAGTGGGCCTGGGAGGAGTGAGAGATCCACCAGTCATTATCCTCTGAAGACCAGAGGCAAAACAGCAGGAAAGATTATTGCAGCCTTGGAGGGTGAAGATTCCTGCAGAAGCCTCCTGTACCAGGATTGACTACTTGCTGAGGAAGAAGGAATGGAGCCATAGTCTCTAGTTCCCTGTTTTTTCTATCCTGTGCCTTCTCTTCTAATCCTCATTGTATTTCCCCACTGCATATCACCTTAACCAGCCAAATAATTTAAATGTCAAATAATCTTAAATAAAAGTATGTTGTCAACACACAGATTTTATACCAGTGTAACTATTTCAAGTTAGGGCTGTGAATTTTTTTTTTTTTACTAATAGTTATACTAGTACAACCGCAAGCATAAACTCAGTTAAGCCAGTGTCTCATAACCATAGAGCTTTTAATTACCCTTCCTGTACACGAATAAAGATAGCAGTATCGGCACTTTTATACCAAGATAGCTGCATGCTCACTAGGGGGTTGCACTGCTTTACTAAATCGGTACTGTGCAAGCAAAACAACTTTCTAGACAAAGCCTGAGTTAACATTTTGTAAAGTACATTGAAGATGAAAAACACTAAAGCAGCATTAAGTATAATAACAACATTACCAACTCCTGAGATTAGCATTATGTAAGAAATAAACTTCTGCTGAAACTGCCAGGAAAGAAGGGGGGTCAAATCTTCTGCGGATGTTAATTTGTGAAGCTCCATAGCCGGTTTACTCCAGCAGAGATTTTGGCTCAAAACAACTACACTTTTTTTTGCCTGCACTTCTCATATCCTGTCTGTGGCTGTTACATTCCTAGGGCCTGATTTTCTTAGGTGTTGAGCACCTGCTATTCCTATTGACTTCAGATGGAGTTATAAGTGCTCGGCACCTCTGAAAATCATGCCCAGACATATGCTTTTATAATTGAACAAAGGTTTTAGGTTTTCATAAGCAGCTAGAGGAACTGGTTTCCCCTGATGACCTAATCCAAGATGGCAGACAGGATATAAATGCCTAGATATATAGAGAGACAAGGTGGGTGAGGTTAAATCCGTTATTGGACCAACTTCTGTTGGTGAGAGAGACAAGCTTTTGAGCTACACAGAGCTCTTCTTCAGGTCTGGGAAAAGTACTAGGGCCTTGGCTACACTTGCGAGTTTTATAGCGCTGTAAAGGCTCCCCCAGTGCTGTAACTCACTCCTCGTCCACACTGGCAAGGCATTTGCAGCGCTGTATCTCTGTGGTTGCAGTGCTGCATGTACTCCACCTCTCCGAGAGGAATAGCATGTATTGCGCTGCCACTGCAGTGCTGCTGCGCCAGTGTGGCCGCCCAATGCGTTGTGAATGGCCTCCAGAATTATTCGGCAGTATCCCACAATGCCTGTTCTAGCCACTCTGGTCATCAGTTCAAACTCTACTGCCCTGGCCTCAGGTAACCAACCATGTGACCGACCCTTTACATTCCCCGGGAATTTTAAAAATCCCCTTCCTGTTTGCTTAGCCCGGCATGGTGTGGAGTGCTATCAGCGAATCTTTCCAGGTCACCATGCCTCCACGCGCCAAGCGAGCCCCAGCATGGAGCAATGGCGAGTTGCTGGACCTCATCAGTGTTTGGGAGGAGGAAGCTGAACAGTCCCAGCTGCGCTCCAGCCATAGGAATTATGATACCTTCGGGAAGGTATCAAAGGACATGATGGAAAGGGGCCATGACTGGGATGCACTGCAGTGCAGGATTAAAGTGAAGGAGCTGCGGAGTGCCTACCGCAAAGCCCGCGACGCAAAAGGCCGCTCGGGTGCTCCCCCCTTGACCTGCCGATTCTACAAAGAGCTGGATGCGATACTTGGGGTTAACCCCACCTCCACTCCGAGCACCACCATGGACACTTCAGAGCCGGTTGGAGGTGAGGGGGGCAGGGAGGAGGAGGAGGAGGAAAACGGGAGTGATGGTGGTGGGCCAGATGGAGACACCCCGGAATCCCTGGAGCCATGCAGCCAGGAGCTCTTCTCGAGCCAGTAGGAAGGTAGCCAGTCGCAGCAGCCGGTACTTGGTGGAGGACAAACAGAAGAGCAGGTTCCCGGTAAGTGGTTTTTTTTTTCGGGAAGGAATTTTTCAGTGCGGGCTCTTTGGGAGAGGAGGGTTAGGCATGCATGCCTAGATGTGGAATAGTGCATTGATGTGGTTTATCACATCGTGATAATCGTCCTCGGTAATTTCCTCAAATGTCTCATTCAGAACGTGTGCAATGCGCTTGCACAGGTTTATCGGGAGAGCCACCGTGGTCCTTGTCCCAGCCAGGCTAACGTGTCTGCGCCACTGTGCCGCGGGGGGCGGGGGGACCATTGCTGCATACAGGCAAGCTGCATATGGGCCAGGGCGGAAGCCGCATTGCAGTAGAAGACCCTCCCTTGTTTCCCAGGTCACTCTCAGCAGCGAGATATCGTCCAGGATGAACTCCTGTGGAAAATGTTGGGACAGTGTTCAGTGTAGGTGCCCCTTGAAGCTGTTGGCTCTCACCAAGGCACAGAAACCCAGAGGACAGTGCAGCCTTGAAACAATCAGTCCCCCTTACTCACCATTTTGAGGCTCCCATGGGATATGTGTGCTCTGTTTTGGACGGGAAAATTATGCTATTGTGTAGACCCTGTGTGTTTTCTACTCCTTAAGTGCGGGGGGAATCATTACTCTGTCTGGTATAAACAATGCTGCCTCTGTTAAATGTTGCATTTTGCCTATACAGCTGCATCAACCTTGAGACCTCAGCCGTCCCTCTTATCGCCTGCTCAGAGACTGCAAAGACTCAGGAAGAGACCGCGAAAAAGCAAAGAAGACATGCTGCAAGAAGTGATGCGGCAATCTATTCAAGAGAATGAGAAAGCACAGAACTGGAGGGAGAGAGAAAGCAGGATCCGCCAGGAAAATGCAGCGCACCGGCAGCAAAGCACCGCGCACCGGCAGCAAAGCACTGATAGGCTCATAAGCATCCTGGAGCACCAAGCAGACGCTATCCAGGAGCTGATAGCCATGCAGAAAGAGGAGCAGTACTGCAAACACAAACGCCACCCCCCCCCACAGCCCTTGTCCCAAAATGCTTTCCATTGTGCCCCACTGTCACCTCCAACCCATTTTCCCCAACTTCTGTGTTCTTCACGCTACCCGCTGCCTCCAACACCAGTATCTTCACCACCCAGCCCTGAAAACCACGACCCTTACCCTCTGCACTCAACCCCCATCACCATGAAGTATAGCTGTCCTGAAGTGCAGCACTCACTGCACAGCACACAAGACAGGACATACGCAAATCTGTGATTGTACTGTTTCCCACTCCACCCACTTGTTTCTTTTAATAAATAAATTGTTTTTCTTTTCAATAAATGGATTTTTTGGCTTCGAAAACATTCTTTATTATTGTATAAAGTAAAAGACTCCTTAGCCCAGGAAATAAATAGGCACTGCAAGTCTGCTTGTCTGCTTAGCAAACACTGATTCCTAAAGATTGGAACTACTGCACTTCACTCCTGTGCAGGGCACCAGATATCACTGCTTGTTTTCAGCCTCAAATTGCTCCCTCAAGGCGTCCCTAATCCTTGCAGCCCCGGGCTGGGCCCCTGTAATAGCCCTGCTCTCTGGCTGTGCAAATTCAGCCTCCAGGTGTTGAACCTCGGAGGTCCATGCCTGAGTGAAGCTTTCACCCTTCCCTTCACAAATATTATGGAGGGCACAGCACGCGGATATAACCGGGGGATGCTGTTTTCGGCCAAGTCCAGCTTCCCATGCAGAGATCGCCAGCAGCCCTTTAAACGGCCAAAGGCACACTCCACAGTCATTCGGCACCGGCTCAGCCTGTAGTTGAACCGTTTCTTGCTGCTGTCAAGGCTCCCTGTGTAGGGTTTCATGAGCTATGGCATTAACGGGTAAGAGGGATCTTCAAGGATCACAATGGGCATTTCAACTTCCCCTACCGTGATCTTCCACTCTGGGAAAAAAGTCCCGGCCTGCATCTTCCTGAACAGCTAAGTGTTCCGAAAGATGCGTGTGTCATGCACCTTTCCGGGCCAGCCTGTGTTAATGTCAGTGAAATGCCCACGGTGGTCCACAAGCGCCTGGAGAACCATAGAGAAATACCCCTTCCGATTAACGTACTCGGATCCTAGGTGGGGTGGTGCCAGAATAGGAATATGCATCCCATCTATCGCCCCTCCACAGTTAGGGAACCCCATTTGTGCAAAGCCATCCACTATTTCCTGCACGTTACCCAGAGTCACGGTTCTTCTGAGTAGGATGCGATTAATGGCCTTGCAAACTTGCATCAACACGATTCCAACGGTCGACTTTCCCACTCCAAACTGGTTTGCGACCGACCGGTAGCTGTCTGGAATTGCCAGCTTCCAGATTGCAATAGTCACCCGCTTCTCCACTGGCAGGGCAGCTCTCAATCTCGTGTCCTTGCGCCGCAGGGTGGGGGCAAGCTCCTCACACAGTCCCATGAAAGTGGCTTTTCTTATCCAAAAGTTCTGCAGCCACTGCTCATCATCCCAGACTTCCATGACGATGTGATCCCACCACTCGGTGCTTGTTTCCCGAGCCCAAAAGCGGCGTTCCACGGTGCTGAGCATGTCTGTGAATGCCACAAGCAATTTCGTGTCGTACGCGTTACGCTGCTCCATAGCATCGTCTGACTCTTCACCCTCACTCTCACTGACACTTTGGATCTTAAGGAATAGTTCGACAGCCAAACGTGACGTGCTGGCGAGACTCGTCAGCATACGCCTCAGCAATTCGGACTCCATTTCCCGCAGACAGATCGCGCTGCACAGAAACCGTTGAAAGATGGCACCAAAGGTGGATGGAAACAATGGGATTTCTGGGATGCGAAGCGATGCATCATGGGGCATTGGGACAGGACCCAGAATCCTCCGCACCCACGCCTCCTTCCCACAACCCAAGGCGCCAGAATGGGAAAAGGTGCTCTGTGGGATAGCTGCCCATAATGCACCGTTCCCAATAGCACTGCAATTGCCGCAAATGTGGCCACAACAGTGCGCTGGGCAGCTGTCAGTGTGGACAGACTGCAGCGCTTTCCCTACTCAGCTGCACGAAGTCAGGTTTAACTCACAGCGCTGTACATCTGCAAGTGTAGCCAAGGCCTAAGAGTGTCAAAGCTAAATACAAGAACAAACAGTTTAGCATAAGTAGTTAGCACATAGTCATTCAAGGTTAAGTGGCCTGTTAACACACCCGTAGTCAAAGGACAAAAAGGGAGATTAGTGGGTTACTAATTATTGTAATAAGCCATAAATCCAGTGTCTTTATTAAGACCTTGATTTTTAGTGTCTAGCGAAGTTACGAATTTAAACGCCCAGGCTTGTCTTTTGAAAGTGTTGTGCAGGTTCCCTTTGAAAATGAGAACTGATAGATCAGATATAGAGTGATTACTGTGTGAAAAGTGTCCACCCACAGGTGATAGGGTGTTTTTGTTGTTTATCATTTTCCTGTGCGAGTTCATTCGAGAGCGATTGTCTGGTTTCACCCACATAGTGGTTATTGGGGCATTTAGTGCACTGGATGAGGTTGTGACAGGCATGTGTAGGACCCATAGATCTTGAAAGGTGTGCTGTGCGGGGTGTTGATCCTTGTAGCAGTGGAGATGTGTCTGTAGGTTTTGCATCTGTTGTTCTGGCAGGGGCTGGTGCTGCTTTGAAATAAAAAATAAAAAAAAAATAAAAAAGCAGTACCAGACCCTACCAGAACAATGGATGCAAAACCTGGAGATAGAGGTTTTTAAAGGGATTATCAAATCAAGAAAATCTCTATAGTTCATCCCATGAAGTCAACCATATTTCTCAAATGCGTACATAACTTTGCTTCTTTTTAAAGAGAAAATCCAATTGCTGCAGGCTGCTTATGTGTAACTATCTACTGAGCTCCTACAGATGATCATTTATTAGCTATAAAGGTGGGCAAGATATTGGTTAGAAAAAGGTGGGAGGGAATAATCTTTTTCAAAAAGATCAGCGACAACAGGAAGTGTATTAACAAGGTTACTGGTGCGTACCACCAGAGAAAGGCACCAGGAGCCTACTACTTCACACATGGCACTGTTGACATTAAAAATACCCAACTGGCCAATCAGAGTAAGTTTTGGGGCAGAGTATATTCAGCCACTTGCAGCACAGTTGCTTGACCTTCTTCCTTTTGAATATTTTATAAATTGTGAGGACTGAGTATTTAGGATGTAATAAATGAATAACCAGTGAGGGAAAGAAATAAGAATATAGCGCTTTATGCACCATTTAATCAGTTTAATTGATCTAATTAATCTCTCTCACCATCTCTCCTTACTTCAGCAAAGCCCTGACAAACTCTGAGGAAATCCAGAGGGAAACTCTTGATTAGCATGTTATTAAAGCAACTCAGAGTGTGTTTAGGGGAGAAAATGCTAAGATCAGGCTGCTTTACGAAAAGCCTTTACCAGTTCTGCACATCCAGCCTGACAGTCAGTCACCTTCAGAACTGTTCTCAGCAAAATTTGAAATCCCAGCAACAATTGCACCTTTTGTGGATAGGTCAGAAATAGAAAAGCTGCTGGTTAGCTGTGCAGTCATTTAAATTAAAAGCAAAGAGTCAGTTTTCTACCTTGGAGCAAAATCCTTGGGCCCAGTCAACAGCCAGTTGAAGCCTTTGGAAAGTTTCCCATGGTCTTCAATGGGATCTGGATCTAGCTAATTAATATCTATCATTATTCCTCATACAGAACTCTCAAGGATGTCAATAAAAGTATTTTGCCTCTAGATGGATGGCAGTGCCAAAGCTTTCATTACATGCTTTACATTTCACCTGTTTCCTAGTTTTTGGTCCCCCTTTTTGACACGCCGTCCTACTCCAACCTTCCTTAAGGCCCCTGTTCTGAAAGATGCACTTTCTAGAAGCTGTTGATCATCCTGCATGATCAGGCCCTTAAAGGGTTAAACCCCAAATGATAAGGTAAGAACATTTTTATTAACTTATTTGATCTTTAGACTTAAATTGCAGATGTTCCCTGAAGACCAGGTATGTTAATTCCAATAGAAACAAGTGATGTAAATATTTGGTTAGTCTAAAAGTAGCTGATATGCCTTCAGTTGCCTAAACCATTTGGGGGTACTTTACAGCCTGCTGGTAATTAGGAATGACTAGGATTCTCCCCCTCAAGTATAGCTGGTATTCTCATTGTTTCTGATTTCAGTATGTTGATCCTAGAGATGTTAGGATTTATAGGTTGAGGTCTTTGTTCCAATATAACTAGTACTGGTTTTATGCCATATGGAGTTGTATACAATTTTTTTAAAAAATCAAGAGGAAATCATTAGAAAAAATAAAAATCTTCTCTCTCTGCTATTTGCACATATCTAACATTCAAAATACCAACTTAATTCCTAGGATATTTCTTTTCCAATTGGGGCTGGATCCAAAGTCAATTGAATTCAATGGGATTATTTTGACTGATACCAATGGGCTTTGATTCATGTTCTTAAGGAGTACATATACAGGGCCAGCTCTAGAGTTTTTGCCGCCCCAAGCAGCAGCAAAAAAAAAAAAAAAAAAGACGCCATCGTTTCATTCTACGGAGGCAGGTCCTTCGCTCCGAGAGGGAGTGACAGCCCCGCCGCTGAATTGCCGCTGAACGGCTGGACGTGCCGCTCCAGGCACCTGCTTGCTACACTGGTGCCTGGAGCCAGCCCTGTACTTATATAGCAGAACTCCCATTAATATGAGTTAACATACACCATATACCATAAAAGGAAATGAGACACTATTAAGGCTGAATCCCAACTCTGTCACTTTGAGTGCAGAAGGTGGGGCCCTCAAGGATTTTAAAAATTAATACTTGCCACTCCAGGCTTGTATTAAACTCCCAAAGTTACAGCTTTTCTCTGACCTTGGCTTGGTAAACGCTGCCACCACCCAAATGCAAAAAAACCCCTTTGGACCCAGGAAGGAGCACTTGGGAATTCCTCCCTGTGGAGTACCTTCAAGCCTTTTCACTCCCCTCTCCCCGCTGGAAGAGCTGAGAAAGAAAACAAAGGAAATTAGCTGTTGCTATCAGCTAATCCAACAACATGTACAAACCGATTAGGGCACCAAAAAACTATCCTGTTCTTAAAAAAAGATAAATTTTATTTAAAACAAAAAGGAAGAAAATATATCTGGAATTTAGGCTTTTTCTAGATTTTAAAAGAGCAATTCCAAAAATTAAGCATCCAAAATAGCTTTCTTGGGGGTTCGGCTTAAAGGTTATAAGCAAATAAAAGCATCTAGGGTTAGCACAGGAGATCCACAAGCCAAATAACAAAAATAAATCTGATCGCGTCTAGCTAAACATCCCTAATTTACTTACATATTTGAGGGGGTTCAAATAAGTAATTCTAGGTATGATCTGATGAATTTTCATACCTGGTTCAAACCTTACATAACATTGCTGTTTATAGCATTGCTGCTCTATGTCTCCTTCCCTGGAGAACAACAGAAAAAAGGGAAAGTTTCTTTCCCAATTTTAAAAAGTTTTGGTCAGGTGCCCACTCCTTTTCTTTTACCTGTGGGCTTGTTAACCCTTTACAAGTAAAGCAAGCAGGGAACAGACACCAAGAGGGATTTTACAGCTAACTGGCTGGCTGGGTGTCCATAAGGGAGCTACCCCACACCCCCCTTCAGTTATCACAGACCCTCTGGCCTAACTTATGTAGGCCTTGATATTAATCCATTTTATTTCTGTTATTAAACTATACACCAAGTCTTGTGTCATTTGCCAGCTTGATCACTCAGTTGTGGTACTCTTCTTTGAGAACTTATTCACAGATGGAAATGGATTAGCCGGCCCAATGCTGCTGTTGGTAGTACCCCTCATTTACTTTCTTTTCACATGCATTTAACAGTCATACTATGCCCTCCTCCTCCAGATATTCATAGATAGTGCCTTCCATAGATCACTTGCTGACTTTATACTGTATGTTTCAAGTACCTTTAATTTTAAATCACAGAAATAACCTCACCGTTGCCTCCATCAAATCTCTGTTTCACCATCTTTGCTTGTCAGGCTTTGTGATCATTTGTCTTTATTTCTTTGTGTACTTTGCAATCTCATCTCTGCTTAACGTTCCTAGGATCCTGCCCTCTGCAGATATCAGACCCATTGGTTTGTACGTTTCCTGACTCCTCAATACTTCCTCACTTTCCTCCTTTAATGCACAAACCTGGGAATGATCTTGTATAAGATGCTAAATTATGATCAAATTTCTTAGCTACTGATGACACTTTAAAGAGCATCAGAATGTATATCCCTGAGGCAATAGAGCCTGTTTACTCATACAAGTTGCCCCAATTTAAATAAAAACGGTTGAAAATAGATTTAAATTAAATCAGTGCAAACCCCTGTGTGGACAGCCACAAATCAGTTTACAGCTGGTTTAAAATAATTTGATGTAAGCCAATTGTAAACCAATGTGCATGTGTGTGCACACAAGTGTTTGCACAAATTTAACTATACTGATTTAAAACCCAAATTTTAATTAAACTGGTGCCACTGTTGTTTATTGAGAAGGCCTAACTTATTGCTAAACAAACTCCATAAAAAGGGTTAAGATTAAAAACATGTTTTGGAAGAGTCCAGCTAACACCTCTCCTTTGCTCTGGCCCAGCCCAAAATATTGCACTTTCTTTACAAAACTTTTATGACTTCAAAAAATCAACACAATAAAAAGCATAGAAATGAACAGTTAAGGAATCCAGCTCCCATTCTAGGGGGCAGACTGCCACATAAGCCTTCATAATCACTGCTACCGACCTGATTTATATTGCCCACCCAGTTGTAATTTTGCTCCCTAGAATTTTCAAATATATACAAAAGCCAAAATAATATCCCATATTATACTATAGAACAGTTAAATAACCTATATATTTTTAAAGAAAACGGTCAATCTGCGGTGCTATGAAATTTACTACATTAAAATGTCCTCCTTTTCTAGTGTATGCTGCGGTCTTTCCACATATTTTGCCTTCTCCAGCAGGAACATCAACAGCTGGTGTTACAGAGGAGACAGGTTTGACAGCTGTGGAATCCAGATGTCAAGCTCTGGACTTTATCTTTTCAGCAGCATTTGCTGTTAGATCTTTGGCTACTTTCCCTGCTGACAGCTGTAGAGTTGTACTCTGACTACCTAAGGGTTAAATTTTTTTTTAAGACTATTTGATCTGCTTTGCCCTCCTACATGCTATTTTTGTTTGGTTCAGGTTTTGATGGTGTAGGATTTCCTCCCTATGGACTTTCAGGAAAAAGGTTATTTGAAATATCCTTAATAAATTTGTAAATTCTCTATCAAAAGAGAGAAAGGCATGTGACTCAAATATAGGGAAAAGCAGGCCAGGAATGTGGCTCATTTTTGAGAAATTTTGTAGCACCTGCCTACTCTCCCCCCTGTGTCTTGCTGGCTCCATCAATCTTGTGAAAGCACTAAAATGTAATAAAATCTTGAGACTAGTACAAACAACTTGATACCTAAGATGGCCCTTCTGTGCCGCCTGTGTCTCCATAGAATATTTCCAGATTAGAACTTTTTGTTTTTTGTTTGCAGGAGGCCTGCTGATCCTTTTGGCTTCTGTTTTAGTTCATATGTGCACAATCCCATGCACTCCAAATTAATGGCAACACTGAAACAAACATGTGATGTTTGTATGGTTTCTGTGCGTAGCCATAAGCCGTGACCCACACTCCTCTTCCTACTGCATTGGGCCTGGGCTTCCCTTGGACCTATGGACAACAATTGTTCCAGATTTACCAGTAACTCATCCCAGGTTCTGGCAAACCTGGGCCTAGTTTGAGTGACCCCTCCTTTGTCACCGGATGCAGAATACTGACTCAACAGAATGCAGGCCTTATGCTATTTTCTGCTGGAGCTGGTGGCCTATAAATCACCTGTCCCCAAACTCTGACTTCAGGGACAGCTGGCTCATCCCCTGTTCCCTTCCAAATCTTCAAAGGGTGGCTGGCTGCATTGTAAGTTTTCCAAGCAAGTGGTGATAGTGGTGGTGGTGGGGGGGAGAAAGCAACCAGATAGGTCTACTCTCCTCCCATCTCCAGGACCTCTTCAGGGAGGTGGTGTCTGCCTCCACCATTCAGCAGCACAGGGATAAAAAGGCTCCATGGGGACCCATTGTTGTAGCAATGGCTACTAATCATATTCTGGTTTGATGAACTACGGTGTCCATGCTGTCCATTCTGAAAAATTTTCACAGTCAACAGTGGGATCTGAAGCCTTTTTGATTTCATTGTTACTGAATAGGTGTGAAGCAGGAATCTTCCTGGGAGATATCCTGAAGAAGAGGTGAATATGTAGTGGACATAGAGAGTAAATTTTGACCCCTTGAAGATGAAAGCTGAAGAGTCAGAGGGTCAACCTCTGAATAACTGGGAGAAAGCTACCTGAACACCTCAGAAGAGTTTGGAAGTAAGGGGATGTAATAAACCACACATCCTACCTATCCTGAAAGGTAGTGTCATGTAAGGGAGTCTATGTCCTGTCTCTTGTTGGGGGGAAATCACATGAGGAAGGGAAAGATGGCTTGAACCTGGACTGAATTACTGGAAAATATAGACTAAAGTTGGTCCAGATTCATCAAAAGTCACAAGCCTTAATGATTATTGACTGAGTTCAGGTTGGTAGTGAAGCTTAAAACCAAGTGAGTTGCACTGGGTCTTCTGTTCTGTTGTGACAGGTTCATATTGTTCTCCTGATGATATCCCCTGCTGTGGCTTGCAGCTTAGCTGTCCACTAGGGATTACAAAACATCCTTTTTTGTAATCCTCCTTTCCCCGCTTGCAAATACATTGTAACTGAGGTAATTTTGGACACTTTTTTCCAGTTACTTCTTGGCTCCACACAACCTTAAATTGTCTGTCATGAAAATAAACTCTCAGCTTGTTCAAAACATTGAGGCTTTAGAAGAAATTTTCATCTAAATCTCAAGGGAGCACTGCAGTGTTTCCTGTTTATCTTTCTTGGTGTTCTTACTCTTGTGCACATTAATAAATGGCTGCATATGCTAACTCTTTCCATATTACTCTAGTTCACAGAAATATTAGGATTAAGGAATCAATAGTTTACTACTACATCTTGAAGGGGAGGGGAAGACAGATCCTACTGATAATGTACTTTTGTCTTAGGCCGTTTCATTCTGAACAGCTTCTCTTCTCTCTACCTACGGTTATTTGGCCTCTTCCGAGATATAAGCATCAAACATCCACAATAAATGTTTGCAAGGATTGATTTTTAGTTCTGGAATTGGGACTAAAAGTATTTGTAACAGTTTATTGTACCTTAAATCACTGTACTCACCCTTTATTTGGCCTAAGCCTTAAGCTTAGGCAATGGGGACAGTCACCCATAGGAGAATTGGGAAGGGTTGGAGGTAAGCTTAAATGTTTTCCTGAACTGGGTCTTAAAACTTTTGAAATGTATTTGCATCTTAAAAGAAAAATAAAACTATCCCTGGTATACAGCACTGTCCTCTTCAATCCACAGTTGTTCGTTGGATGCTCAGTTAACTTAAAGAAAAATTTGCTAGCAAAATTCAATTGTTTTCAGTTCTACTGAGAGGTTCTTCCCCCTCCCCACTCTTTGCTTATAGGTTAAAAAAAGTTATGGGCCTTGCACAGTCAAGAATCCAGTTGCTATAAATGGGCTGTGCAAGGAATGCAAGCTTAGGCACTCTGTAGTATGATGAAGCTTTTCATGCTAATTCCATGGAGTGAGAAATGCATCTAAAAGTCATTCAATTCCACTACAGCAGGATTATCAACAATTTCCTAGAGCTAGGACTTACCGGAAATATTGTTCAAATGGAAACCATCTCCTTACGCCACAACACCTTACCCCAAACAGAATTTTCTATAACCTGATATGGGTGAAGATCCAATAACTCCACGGAGTTTGCTAGGGACTTTGCTGTTCCTAAGGTATTTTGTGGGGAAGGCACTCAGACTACTACAGTGATGGGTGGCAGTGCACAATAGTACAGACAGTCGGACACCTTTTACAGGCTTGTACTTATTTAGAGTTACCATATTTCAGCAAGAAAAAAAGAGGACGGGAAGAGCCCTGCCCTAGCCCCGCTCCCGTCCTGCCCTAGCCCCGCCCCTGCCCCTCCCACTTTTGGCCCCCTCAGAGCCCCCAACCCTACCCCCGTTCCTTGTCCCCTGACTGCCCCCTCCTGGGACCCCTGCTCCTAAATGCCCCCCAGAACCCCACCCCCTACCTAAGCCTCCCTGTTCTTGTCCCCTAACTGCCCCCTCCTAAGACCCCCCCCACCCTAACTGCCCTCCAGGACCCTACCTCCTACCTGTACCCTGACTGCCCAAAACCTTATCCACACCCTCCCCCAGAAAGCCCCCCCCCGAACTCCCGGACCCGCCCCCCCGTCTCTTGACTGCCCCCTCCAAAACCTCCCTGCCCCTTCTCTGACCCCCTGGCCCCCTTGTTGTTGGCCTTCACCTAACGTCTCTGTGAGCCATTCGTCCCGGCAGGCTGGCTGGCAGGGGAGGAGGAGCGGGGGAGGAGCTCCAGACTGCTGGTGCGAACTGCTGGAGGCGATCTGCGAATGCAGGGAGGGAGGGAGTGATCTCTGCTGCAGGGGAGGTGGAGGACGTGCTCTCTCTGGCTGTCAGAGCCCCATGTAAGTGACACCATCTGGCCGGCTGCCCTGTTAGCCGCGCGCGCTCTGCAGGGGGGAAGTCTGGACATTTACAAATTCCCCCCAGACGCTATTTTTAGCTCAAAAAGCCGGACATGTCCGGGGGAATCTGGACGAATGGTAACCCTAACTTATTTTTAAAAGCTTCTCGTAAAATACACCCCCCCTCCCACCACCAGGTATGAAGGATGAATTAGGAAAAGTCACCACCAGAGATTTTGTACTCTACTACTTCTAAAACAATCCAAACTGTTTAGTAATGTAATGTGGTCTAGAGAATACTTAGTCCTGCCATGAGCACAGGGGCCTGGACTGGAAGACCTCTCAAGGTCCCTTCCAGTGCTATGATTCTATATAAATCACTATACCCAATTCTCCTTCCCTCCTCATACCCTATATATAAATGGAACCTGTCAACTCAAGTGGTTCTAAATTTGAATTGTCTACTAATAAGTTTGCTTAAAACTTTAGACCCACAGAACCATTTCCATGAATTCATTTGGAAAAGGACATTAGAAAATAAATAAATAAACCATACGCCCAGCAAATAGACATTCCCTTCATTGTTTGGAGTCCAAACACAGCATCATTTTTCTAATAAACAGTGACCTGAATGTAAGATTGACAAAAAACTGACTCTAAAAAAAAATGAAGCTGATTATTTCCACTCTCCGAGCTTAATGTAAACAAATGGCACCCATAACAAAGAATAATTTTTTAAAAATCTCTCATTTTTAATAGCCTAAGTGATTGTTTCTAAGTATTCACCTGATAGTATCACTTTAAAGCTATATTTAGTGTAAGGATAATGATGCCTTTGGCGCTCCAGAAAAAACACAGTGACTGTTTGGAACAATAGTTTATATATGTAAATTGATTTCAATTGCCTTTGGGCAAGACGTTAAGTAAGGCAGCTGGGAATTTTCTTGTGGGAAAGATGTGGTAAATCACCTTTAATTTCTGTCCTTGGCAGCAGAGACAGGCACCTGGTAGTGCTATAGTAAGCAGGTTATCACTTATAAAAATAAAGGTGGGGGGAATTGATTCCATTTCACTGAGTCTGAATTTTCTTCACTGGGGTTCAATTAGGGTGGTCATGGACAGAAGACTAGCTCAAAATAGCTACATGATTCAAATGCTGATTTTTCGTTTTTAATGCTATTCTTTTCCTAATCATGTGTATCCTTACCAGCTCTAGCTGCTGCTCGGGCTGACAGGCCGTGCAGGTTGAAAAGACACTGTAAAATTTGACTTGGCAGATAATTCTTCATTTTATGGTTATAAAAATCTTTTGAAATGGCTCTGTGGTTCCACAAGAGTCCATTCATCTGTTCTGTAAGAGGCCATAATTCAGCACTGGGGTAGCAAGAACTTCCACTTAAAGCAAATGAGAGGATTTGCTCCCCTTCTTAGTCAATTCATGTAAAAGAAGTTGGAACAATAAAAGATATTACCTCATCCAGCTTGTCTCTCTAATATCCTGGGACCAACACGGCTATAACAACCCTGCATACAATTCATGTGAAAGCTTCCTGCTTAGAAAACTAGAAGGTGGCAGAAGATATCATTGGGAGTCTATTTGCCTCACCTGATGCAAGTATAATGCTCCACATCATCCTTCCAGCACCTTTTTATGGCAACAGAAAGCCCTGACTGCAGAACTCCTATGCTTCCATGGCATTGGGGTAGGAAGGCAATGGCAGGATTTGGAGAGCTTTGCTTGGGGGATAAAGGAATTAATTAGGAATAGGCAAAGGGAGTTAGGACAGGGCAGAGGGCACACAGGAGGACCAGGAAGGTATCAAGTGCATGCATATATGTGTAGCCACATTGGCTGTTTCTTCTCTACAGAGCAGCAGCATCAGTGGAGGCTACTACAACTTATTAGCTGCTGTAACTGCTGTGTAGTAGATTCAAGGCTGCTATTGAGGACAAACATTTCTTATAGGTTGCACATGCTTTGATTTCTTCTCAGGCCACAGCTGCATAAACACTCCCTAACAATACATCCCATATGCTCCCTACACCTCCTTATATACAGGAAATGATAGATCCCAACAACCTCCCCTCTGCAAACAGAAAAAGAAACAGTAACAAACAGCACACATTAAAGAAACACCCTCATGATGCTTCAGCCCCAGATACCTTAACACATGATTATTGTAGCTCTTTAGGGTGGAAATTTTCCAAAGGGCTCAACCTTGGTCTAACTCTGCTCCTACTGAAGTCAACAGGGGATTTTGTAAATCCATGCTACATTTTTAGAATCCCCATGTTAAAGAAGCATGTGCTGGATGAATGGACTATAAGGTGGATAGAAAGCTGGCTAGATTGTCGGGCTCAACGGGTACTGATCAATGACTCCATGTCTAGTTGGCAGCCGGTTTCAAGCGGAGTGCCCCAAGGGTCGGTCCTGGGGCTGGTTTTGTTCAATATCTTCATTTAATGATCTGGAGGATGGCGTGGACTGCACTCTCAGCAAGTTTGCAGATGATACTAATCTGGGAGGAGTGGTAGATACGCTGGAGGGTAGGGATAGGAGACAGAGGGACCTAGACAAATTAGAGGATTGGGCCAAAAGAAATCTGATGAGGTTCAACAGAACAAGTGCAGAGTCCTGCACTTAGGACGGAAGAATCCTATTCACTGTTACAGACTAGGGACTGAATGGCTAGGAAGCAGTTCTGCAGAAAAGGACCTAGGGGTCACAGTGGATGAGAAGCTGGATATGAGTCAACAGTGTGCCCTTGTTGCCAAGAAGGCTAACGGCATTTTGGGCTGTATAAGTAGGGACATTGCCAGCAGATCGAGGGACGTGATCATTCCCCTCTATTCAACATTGGTGAGGCCTCATCTAGAGTACTGTGTCCAGTTTTGGGCTCCACACTACAAGAAGGATGTGGAAAAATTGGAAAGAGACCAGCGGAGGGCAACAAAAATGATTAGGGGGCTGGAGCACATGACTTATGAGGAGAGGCTGAGGGAACTGGGATTGTTTAGTCTGCAGAAGAGAAGAATGACCGGGGATTTGATAGCTGCTTTCAACTACCTGAAAGGGGGTTCCAAAGAGGATGGATCTAGACTGTTCTCAGTGGTAGCAGATGACCGAACAAGGAGTAATGGTCTCAAGTTGCAGTGGGGGAGGTTTAGGTTGGATATTAGGAAAAACTTTTTCACTCGGAGGGTGGTGAAGCACTGGAATGGGTTACCTAGGGAGGTGGTGAAATCTCCTTCCTTAGAGGTTTTTAAGGTCAGGCTTGACAAAGCCCTGGCTGGGATGATTTAGTGGGAATTGGTCCTGCTTTGAGCAGGGGGTTGGACTAGATGACCTCCTGAGGTCCCATCCAACCCTGATATTCTATGATTCTATGTGTTTCTTTAGCAAACTGAGGATTTGTTTGGTGAGGGAAAATGATGATCAACCCAGGAGGCAACATTTTTAACAGCTAAGCTATGTACATGCACTAGGATAGCACATACTGAATTATATTCTGATGTCATATACTGCATGGTAAAGGAGAGCAGAATACTGGGCTTTTGCTTTTCTCACTTACAACAGCATAAATCCAGAGTAATTCTATTGAAGTCAATGGAGCTATAGCAGTGTAGTGTCAGGGAGACGGTAGAATCCAAACCAGTTTCTGAATGTACAGCATGGTTTGCACATTGGACCTAAACTAACTTGGTTGATTGTTTTAATTACTGAAGCCACAATAGTCAATGTGGAAACAGAAAGGTGCCCAAATATTTTAATTTGGAAGTAAATTCTGAGACACATTTCTTGGCAGTACTCCTTTAGCTTCAGCAAACAGTCTGGCCTTTACTTTATGAAATCAAAGTGCAAGGGATATTGAGCTGATCTCACCTCCTAGGTATATCATGGATTTTTACAGTACTTTCCAGGATTCTCTTTTATGAAACACAGAGCTCTGACCCATCTTGTTCCAAGTGCGGTTTCAGAGCGTCTCTCAGTACTGCAGCGACTCAAGAGTAGGATATTTCAGTGGATAAAAATAAAAAGCTCTAACTTGCTTTAGGGCTCAAGAACAAACACCACATGTATGCTTTTCTGTGTGCCATTTCCCTTCTCATAGCCTTCTCTTGGGATCTCTCTCTCTTTGTTGTGGCAGATCTAACCTATCTTCCAGAAGGTCTGTACCCTGAAGTAATGGCTCCACTAAATTTGTACCCTTATCCCCACTCCAAACATTAACATCCAGACAGAGAGTATGAGACAAGTTTTTAGACAAGTTAAGTTTGACAGTAAAGAGAAAGGTCAAGGAGGCAGTATTTGGCTCCAAATCAGGTACAGATTGACGTTCTGGGCTACAGCTCAAATTGGACAGTGCTGAAACTCTGCCCTCATGAGGTTTAGGCCCAGTTGGTGGAACTCTCATGAGATCAGCTGTTCTTATGAGAGTGCCACCTTCTTGGACTGAAGTATTCACTGTTCTCATAAGATCTACATCCAAGCAGAGAAAGGGCCCCTTCTGATTTTGGATCTAACCCAGAACCAAAATTGTATGGGCAAGTTCAGATCCAGGGATCTGAAGCCAATCATATACACAGAACCCTTCAAAACTGGAAGTGGTTCAGATATGGAGTTTCAGTTTTAGCCCTTATCTAATTTTAGTTATGTATTTAAAATGAGCATACTTTTTAGAAACTATTATCTTTAAAACCCACATTAAATAAAACTGATTCTAAAATTGAATGCACTGATTTTCTATGTCTGGTAAAATACTCAAATCCCCAATCCATTTGGAATTCCTTTATACAGCATCTACTGAAAGATGTTATACAACTAATCTATTCAGATTTCATTGACAATGTGAGCTGACAGTGTACCTAGGCTTCTTTGACTTATATGGGTATTGCCACCAGAGAGTGTTGTGATGAAAATCAGCAATTTTGAATAGATAATTATAATTCACAAAAAGTCATTAAAAATAATTAACTCTTTCTGGTCCAAATTAAAATATTTCTTCCATTGCAAACAATTCTGGAGGATGGGGCAAATCTCAGTTGGTAACATCAGAGAGTATAAATCAGTGACAAAGGAAAGTTAGAATAGAAGCAGACAGGCCTGCCAGATTTGCACAATAACACATTTGACAAGAGGAGTAAAAAAAAAAAAAAAAAATGTACAGCAAAAAAATTAATGGATCAGGATTTATTACACATTTCAGGGTTTTCAGAGAGCCCTGAGCTTCTTAAAATTAAAAATCAGATTGGTTTTAAGATAAGATAAAGCAAATAAGAGACCAAGGGATAAGAAGCATAGAAAGAAATAAACATGTATGTAGCACATTTAAATTACATGTGTGGGTGATCTTAGTGTTCTGGATGGTGAGAACAGGTGCAATGTGAACTTCCTCACACTTCTCACGGCACCCTTGTCCTGACCTGAAGCACCTAAACCAAGGGCTTCACTTGTGTAGAAAGTGCCAATTATGCCAAATTGCATACAGATTTTTCTGACCTGGACTAATAGGGATTAGGATGAGATACTTACCTGCACTGGTGATTTACAGCCAGATTTGAACTTTGTTCTCTACAGGAGAAAATCTAATGCACCAAATGCAATTGGTCAACTAGACTCTTCTCTACTCACAACATTCAGTATGTCTAGAGATGTCTCATCTTCACTTGATGCACATGCAATTTCCCTTATACTGCAGTCACTGTGCAAATTTACTCAGTTTATGCATACGTAATTCAAACAGAAAAATGTGGGTTTATCAGATCTAACAAAGTATTTTCTAGAGTTTATAATAACCAAGTATCAGGAGGTAGCCGTGTTAGTCTACATCCACAAAACCAACCAGGAGTCTGTTAGTCTTTAAGGTGCCACCGGACTCCTTGTTGTTATAATAACCAAGGTTCAGTCATAGGTCATTTTACTCTCTTCTCTGTCAGAGCTAAAATTAGAAACTTGAGAATTTAAATCATTTCAAATTCACTTGCTCCTGCTTGACTTCCAAAAGGTGGGCTTCTCTCCCCAATCATTTTACAAACAGAAGGCTCCAAAATATTGCAGGATCAAACACCACCCACAAGCTGCTGCTACTGTTTCTTTTTAAACAGGTTGTTGTGCAGCCTTGTAGTGTAGTGCTAAAGGAAATGAATGGGTAAGAAGATCCCAAAGTCTCACTCCAATCAAAGGCGGTCATAAAAGAGATATGAAGTCTGGCTGATAAAATGATTAGATAAACTCCAGTGCAGTTTAGGCTTTAGGGAAAGCCCTGGAATATTACTAGCACACTGGATTTATGGAAACGAAATTGAGAGCTATAAAAGTAGCCAAAGTTTATTTACTTGGACAATTCTCTGTCTGCTCTTTTATACACAAGTATGTTGGGCCAGATTTTCATTCCACTCTAACTCCTTTGCACTGCTCAGGTGGCACAAAGGGGCCAGATTCTGGCCCTGGCTGGCATCTGGTGGAGAGGGGTTCCTGTTGGTGTAAAGCTGGTGGAGGCAGCTCTCCACCAGCCACCGCCCCTCCCCCCCATCTTGATATAGGGGACGTGATGTGGGAAAAGCGTATATGTGGGGACAGGAAGAGGATTGGAAGGGGCACAGTAAAGCTCCATATGCCAGTGTCATAAATCAGAACAGCCCCTAGGCTGCTCTAGCTCATATCCAGGGTGGAGGGATACAGGTCCAGACTGGCTTCCAGAATCAGGGCACCAAAAACAGTTCCCTGATGCTTCCCAGATCCCTGCTGTGAGCAGAGTTGGGACACGGGGGAATCTGGACTATTGTTTTTAGCAATTATTTGAGTGAGGAAAACTACATCGTCTATTTATATATTTCTTGCTTTCGCCACAAAGTGGCACTACAGCAGTTGGTATGTATCTCTTCAATCTGAGGATTACAAGGGCTTTGTGACAGCCAGCTTTGAGTCTGAGTCATTACTAATTACTCTCTGCACATACAGTAATAACCCCGACTGAGGGTTCACACCATTAAATATGTATGAACCATTTAGACGGGAGTTTCCTTGTACTTTACTTGGGGAAAGTGTTTCCTTTCCCCAGCTCCTGATATTCAGCTAGAGTTCACTAGCTTAAATGTTGCTTGAGTTAGCTTTAAAAAGAAAAGAGGAGGGGGGTACTCCCTCCAGCAAAACAGTGATGCAGCAATCGTTTATTGAAACAATCAAACAAAGGCAGAAAGAGAGAGAGAGATTTGCATTTTAAAAGGATTTTTCCTAGCACATTTGTAAGGATATCATCATCATGGCACATCAGCTGTCTCACATAGCTACCATAAAGCAATACCAACCTACCTTGTGGGGAAAAGATGACAAAATAAATTGATATCTCCATAAAGATCCAGAGTTAAGTATATTGCTACTTCGAAGATTTAATGGTTTGGGGTTTATAGGCCCACTGAAATCAACTGAAAGATTTCCACTGACTTCAGTGGGCTTTTGATCAAGTGTTACACAGCTAGGATTTTAATTTTGTAATCCGTAAATGTAATCCCTAGGCTAAAAGCAGGAGAGGAAAACCACACACTTTTTCCTCTTAGTCCAGCCATGAAAAATTCTTATTGCCACTGGGCAAATAAAATATCATCGGTGTTTAACTCTGTCTTTGGTACATGTATGGCTTCCATTACCATCGAATCTGTGCACCTCACAGATTTTGACATTCAACACCCCATGATGTAGGGAAGTGCTTTTACCCCCCATTTTATGGATCAGGAACTGAGGCAGAGAGACACTAAGGGTAATGTTTTCAAAAGTGCCTAAGGGCCAGATTCTTAAAGGTATTTAGGAACCTAGCCCCTACTGGGAGTTAGGTGCCTAAATAGCTTTAAAACTTGATCCTAAGTGGTTTAGGAGCTTAGAGTCAATGGTATATGGGAGCCTAAATCACTTAGATGCATTTGAAAATGTTACACTGTGTGACTCACCCAAGGTCTGACAGGAAGTATGTTTTGGTTCACACAGGAAGGATTGTTCAGCAAGGGTCAAAGTTCCATGGGTGGAGGTTTCAATCAAAGGCTGTAGTATGGGCCCATGTATAATGCTAATACAAACGAGACAACAATTACTCCAGCGAAACAGGGATTGATGATATTGCTGCCCATCATGCCTTTGCTTTTTACCCCTCTTGTACCAACAGACTACAGGAGAAGCAATCTACTTGGAAGAGCTGCCCAGCAGCTCCGGCCATTCTTTTTGATTGATCTAAACTTGCTAGCCACAACACTCTTAGTGGTATAACAGTTGCACATCCACTGGGAAGGCACCTCACCGAAGACCTTTCCAAAGCATTCCTTTCCCCACACATACCTTGGTTCCCTGGCCCTATGAACAGATATGTTGTATTGTCATAGCTCGGTTTATCTACTCATTCAGCACTTCCACTCCTCATCAGTCTCCTTTCCCCATGCTGGCAGCTGTAGACAGAGCTGGCTCTAGCAGTTTTGCTGCCGTAGGCAAACTGGCAAATGTTCACCCCTACCAGCCTGCAGTCACTCACCCCCTCTCACCCACTCACCCCATCCAAACAGTTTTGGGATGATTTACTGCCACTAATATTTTGCTGCCCTAGGCAACTGCCTGGTCTGGCTGTGTGCTAGAGCCAGCCTTGCTTCACACTGTGATGCAATCAGCACTGAAGCACTTGGCTTGGGAATATGAGCAGGGGGAAGAGTCATGACCCCAGCCCTAATCTCCAGGCACTGCGCTGTTTTCAGCAGTAAAGGAAACAGCTGCTGATTGAGGGGAGAAAGTGATGGAGACAGAAAATGAGCAAAGGAAATAAAAGAGTGAAGAGGCAGAGAGAGAGAGAAGAGGAACTGAGCACAAAGAGGGACACAGGGAGAGAGGAGGGAGCCAGACACTCAAAGAAAAGCTCCCAAAAGAGCATGCTTCTATACAATGAACGCCCCCAAAATATGCTGGTTTTATATTTGTTTGAAAGGGTCTGTGGGGGAGGGGCAGCAGTAGGGTTCAAAGAGGTTCCCAAAAGTCCCGAGTGATCCCCTCAGCCATTTTTTCAGGTTTCATCAGTCTTTGTCAATCGTTTTAAGCATTAAGCAGCCTCGTTGCCGGGCTCTGTTGATTGCTACATGTAGTCACTTCAGTTGAGATCTGCCTATTGACTCCAGAGCAGCAGCTAAGCTGTAACTGTCTAGTTTGTGATACGGCCACACTAAGTACACAAGTACACTTAGCTGTGCAGCTGCGGTGATGGAATGCAAAAGCTGACACAGCAAGAGCAAAATGGGCCGTGCAATTTTTATACAAATTTAAAGGGGGTGGGGGAACCATTTAGAGCAAACACTGCCAAATAAGGCATTATGAGGAAATCTAATAACCTTTTTAAAACTCAACTCTTCCCTTTTGGTTTAACTTCCCTTTGTAACAATACCAGTTTTCAGAGTTCTGCAACATGCTGAAAGTGCCATCAGTCCTAACACCCCTATCCCTAAGAGTCTAATTGTGTGACTGACAAAACCCACCCTCTAACAGGAAGTCTGTAATATTAATAATATAATATTAATGCCTAGTGCTTATATACTACTTTTCATTAGTAGAATTTGCCATCATACTATTAGCCAAAAAGTATTTGGCCTATATGACGACACCTCTACCTCCAAAAGCCAGTTTTGACAGCATTTACTTGTTAGGGCTTGTGTACACACAGAAGTTGCACTGATTTAACTTAAATTGGTTTAGTTAAGCCAATGCAACTTGTGTGTGTGGACTCTCTCACATTGGTTTAACTTTGGTTGTAGTGATTTAATCTATGCCTGTAAATTTGCTAGGTTTGGAAAGACCAAAGATCTTCCTCTCTTTAATAGAATGGAAACAAGAGATCCCTTTAATTCCCATGGAGAATACGATCCTTTCAACAAAAGCAACTTGAATGAATCCTGCTGCTTGTGGGTGACTTTTATAAAGAATTATTTAGATTGTAAACTCTTTGGGAGGAAGGACCATCTTTTTGTTATTTGTCTATACAGTACCTAGGACAATGGGGACCCGATCAGGGCTCATTGGTGCTACCACAATATAAACAGTCAATATAAAATAAAATTTATTTGTATTACAGTGACCCCTAGAGGCCTCAATCAGCGTACAGCCCAAATATGTTAGGCACTGAACAAATACAGTAGAGGACAGAGAGATATAATATATTAGCCCAAAAACATTATTTCTCTCCCCAAACATCCATATTTCTAATTATCTTCTTCTCTTTTCCATCCTTCTCTCTTGGGTCTTAAACTTTTCCCATTCCCCTTTTCCTTGTTCTTCAACTCTCTTAGCTGACCTTTAAGTAACTTAGCTGCTTATCTCAGCGCAGGTTTTCATGACACACTGGTAAAAGTGCCCAAATCCTACCTACAACCATGCTTGTGCTGTTGCTACCCACTGTACCATCACTAGCAGTTACTGCAATACAGATATGCATTTTTTCCTAGGGTAGGCAAGACCTTAAATAACTTACTGAACCATAATATTTAAAACAGTGTCAGTTTAGAGTCATTTAAATATGGCAAAGACAGTGTTCATGAATATTCATTACAATTCCCAAGGGATGCTTGTAGGGCTGGCCCTAGGTGTTTTACCAGCCAGGCTAAAAACATTTTCAGTGCCCACCCAGCCAATCGGTGGATTAAAAAATAAAAAAATAAAAAAAAAAAGCCAAGTGGTGTGCTCGCCCAGCCCCTAGCAACAGATGTGGAAGCTTGGTTTGAGCTGGTTTGTGCCCCTTCTTATCAGCTATTTGTCACCAGGCACCATTCACATGAAGGGTCTTTGTTCACTGGAGGTGTGGGGAAATGGCTGTTCTGTGCGCCAATAGCAATTTTCATGTGTGAACAAGTGTGCACACAGGAATGTTTATTATCTGCTTTTTGTTATTGTCCTGTGTAAAAGGTTTCAAAGAATAGAAACAATACCATTTGTGGTTCAGTGTCCAATCCTGCCACAAATAGCAAATACTCAAAGCGAAAATCCCATAGGTTGAAATTTGTTCACATAAACTGTTTGAACAGTTGTGGATAGTAATTCAATCTGTATAAATCAAAGTCTATTCATTAATGATTTGTAAACAGATAAAAGGGCTAAACTTGTTTGATAAATTAGCTACATGAACAATTCTACTAGCTCTTGTCAGTAGCTCTATTTGTATGCAGAGGAGAAAACTGTCCACCATTAAATAAAAGCATTGAGTAAATGTACATAAACAGAAAACATTTTCAGCTAAAGATAATTTAGAATATTTTAAACAGTTTAAAGAAAGAAAGAAAGAAAGAAAGAAAGAAAGAAAGAAAGAAAGAGCCAGTGAGTCCATGAAGTCTGCCTACAGACTTCACTATTCCTATGGATTTTGCCTGGAAAGTTCTCAGATACTACAGTATAAAACCCTTGGATAGATTTTCAAATGATTTTAGTTGTAAAAAAATGCAACTAGGGATTTCCATTCTCCTGGTCAACATACCCAAGTCAGCTACCTTTCCAGGCTGTTAACTGCAGTCCATATAAAACCCAAACAAAATAAAACACAGCCCTTTACCAAAATTAACCAGGAGTGAGAAGATTAAGGGCAAGTCTACACAACAAAATTAAGGCAACCTAAATTATGTCAACCTACAGTCACTGCAGTAATTTAATCACTTTTGCAAGTCCACACTGTGCTCGTGTCAGCTGTGCACGTCCTCACCAGGAGTGTTTGCACCAATTTAACTGTCAGTGTGAGGCATTGTGGGACGGCTTCTGAAAAGCAGCAATAGTCTATGTAAGCAATGCTGATGTAAATGTACACTGACACTGTATTGACCTAACTACATCGACCTAAGCACTACGTCTCTTACTGAGGTGGAGTCATTAAGTTTGTATAGTGGGCGAGTTACATCGCGGGGGACTACATTTTAGTGTAGATGCTCACAGAATTAGGTTGATGTAAGCAACCTTACGTTGACCTAACTCTGTAGTGTTGACCAGGCCGTAGTCAAATGTCCAAAATTACAATTGCTCAACAGCAATACAGAATGTTGTGATTCATATGTTGACTAATCAGAGTACCATACCTCTTACTTAGCCTTCTCCTGGAGATAATGGTATGTCTGGCATTTGGCAAAATCTTTTTAAACCAAAGTTCCTAAAGAAACAGGATTGTCTCTTCTTTCTTGTGGAAAGAGAGGGAGAGAAAGAGATTGTAAGCTCTTTGGACCAGAGACTATTATTTTGTTCTGTGTTTGTACAGCACCGAACACAGTTGAGTCCTGGTCCATGACTAGAGCTTCTTGGCTCTAGTACAATATAAATAAATAATTAATTAAAAGCAACAGCAAGGATATTTACTAAGAAAAAGTGTTGATTCTAACTTGCTTGTCTAGAGGCTCTCCTTTTGATGCTCTGGCTTAAAGCTATTGGAGTGTAGATACTTGTAGTTAGTAAATACCTCACTAATGCTAATTTGAGCAGCAGTTTCACATCCAATGCAAGCATCAAAGCTCTCGTATACCCTGGTGATGGATGTGGTATAAGATCAGTGAGAGAGATTAAAATCTCTAACTCAGATACCGAGAACTAAATTAAGGAAACAATATATTTCATTAATATCTGCCCATGTCACATTCTTAGATACTTTTAACTCACATAAATATTCTATATGAGCTCATCTCTTACTTCATCCTGGAGGCAGTACTGTGTAATTTCTGAAGTGTTTTAACACAGGATGAATTGTGTTAGATCATCCTCACATGCCTCAGTTAGAATATAGAAACACAAACAGAAGTGATCTCATAGTTAATGAATGAAGTCTTAGTTGTAACCCAAAAAGCCAGACATCAACAGGAATAAGCCAGTGGAAGGAAATGAACCAGTATTTCTGATGGACATTGTAGTTACCCAAGCAATAATGCTGAACTGCAGTTCTGTGCAACTACCCGGGAAAACGCAGCTGCTTACATATTATCATCCCTTACCATTTGTTTTAATGATTATTGTTCACCTATCTCTGTGATATTTGTGGGACACATTTTAAAAACAAGCAACACCATGTACTGTACACAACAGACAGTACAAGCAGACGTCTCTTTGTACTGCTCCACCAACAATAAGAAAACCCGGTTTCCATGATACCTCTCAGAAAAAGGCAGATGGTAGCACCACCACCAGTTTTCCTTCTGCTGTGGATGTGGGGTGAAAAAAAAAAACCAGGGCTCACTCCAGATAACCTCCCTTGAAATGATTCATAGATACACAAGATGTTGACCTTAAAGGATGCAGCTTGCACCATGCTATGAACATTCAGGTTCTGGCAGTCCACCAGAACAAACAGTTCTATATTCTGAGGACACCCTGACTTAAGAGTGTCTCTAGGGCCTGTCAGCAGACGTGCCCCAGATGGAAATCCATGAAACAAAAAAACCCTCCAACCAAACAAATCTCCTGATTTGTCAAGGAGTCTTCTGTTTTTAGTTGTGTTCTGAGCTGCTCTCATCAGAGCGTGGACTGGGCTGGTACGTAGTAGATGGCATCCCAACACCTCTCTCAAGCTGTTATTTTGTTCTCCAGAAACACAGCTTTCATTTTCAAAAAAGCAGCAAGTCTCAGCTTGTTGCAGCAAAAACCCAAAAAAACTGTGAACAGAGTGTAACTGATGCATAGATGTCTACATGAGTCTGCAGGGAGCCTGGAGCAATAGCTCTGAAAGGTGTGAACTGCTCAGTTCATCTCAGTGAGGTGTTATCTCAGATGCCCAGAGATGATATTTTTCAGAGGGGTAGCCGTGTTAGTCTGTATCAGCAAAAACAACGAGGAGTCCTTGTGGCACCTTAGCGACTAACACATTTATTTGGGCATAAGCTTTCGTGGGCTAAAACCCACTTCATCAGATGCATGGAGTGAAAAATACAGTAGGCAGGTATATATATTACAGCACATGAAAAGATGGGAGTTGCCTTACCAAGTGGTGAGATAATATTGTTTTCCCTTTTCTGACATCAGCATTGCCACTCTCATGAGAAGTTGCAGATGTTCAGATCCTTGCAGGTTGGTTTCCCAATGAATGAGAAATCAGTGTTGGGGTGCCTGAATATATTCTAGGTGTACCTTGGTTTGTTTACATATATATACCAGCCATGGAATGCAGGTGCTTTGACAGCATGCAGGTGACACAACAGAATACAGTATGTTTTCTTTCAGGAATGTCAGCCCAACACCAGTGCTCAGTTTCCAGGGAACAAACCTGCCTCAAAAATTGGCTGTAATCAGAGACAAGGCAGAGAGCAAACTCTTCTGCTGCTTGCACAGTTACCTCTGGATTACTGCCTCTGCACAGAACCTTGCATAACCTATCACAGCATATCTTCCCAAGACTGAACATTTGTTTACCAGGGAAAAGAACTCAGAAGACTATGTGTAACAGTGCCACATACTGTCAACTGCCATAATAGTATTTAAATGTCAAAAATGTTAACTACCTTGTTCCTTGTTGTATAAGGAGAGGGGTGATCATGGTGATGTCCAGTGACTATAAGTGGTGATATTTTCTACCCCCTGCAAGAAGGAGCCAAACTTTGTTTGAAGTGTTAATGACTGATAACAGCAATGGAGCATTTACAGTACTTTATCATTTCTGCGTGTCTCAGCACCATATTGAACCCCTGTAGTTACCTAATAAACCCTGCTATACTCAAGGAGCCTATTGTGGGCCAATTGAAGAGCCTGCAGAGGGAGCCCAGTGGAGCTCAAAAAGCTGCACAATCATATTATAATATTAGCAGTACCTGAAGGAATGAGGCCTTACACAAAGGTTGGATTTTTAGACAAACTTGAATGCTGGCAGAGCCCTCACACCACAGTGCTGGCCTCCCTAGAGCTGGGGACACTGGGCACGACCCCCCCAAAGAACACTGTTTCAATTCCCATTTGTCCAGCTTCTCTCAAACCAAAACCACAAGCAACCCAGCCACCGGGGGAGAAGAAATCAACTGCACTATTATATACTATCTACTGGCAATGGCATCTTATTTTGGCAACCTACGTGGGTGAAGCATCTCCATCCTTAGAGCCACCCTAGATGTGATCTCTATCAGTCAAGTCTAGGCATCTAACCATAGATACCCAGCCAGGAGGACTCTAACTGTAGAGATGCAGAGGATAGTCCTCCACCACCTATGGCCATAGACTTGGCGAAATCCTGAGCAGTGGTCCCACCATCTATTCATGACCACATGGGCCTGGGAGCAGTAACCAGTAAGCAGCAGCCAGAGCTAGGGTCACAGCCCGCTTGTCCCCCATTCCCCAGCCTGCAAGTAGTCAAAGCTAAACACCAACCTAGGACCCACCTACCTGCTCAGCCAGAGCATCCCCAGCTGATGGCACAAGTCAGCCAGAGTCCCCATCCAGCCCAAGGCAAGCAGCAGCCATCACTAGGCACTAGCAACCTGACCACAGCCCTACACCCAGTCCAGAACAGAAAACAACGGGGGAAGAAGCAGCCAGAGTTACTTGGATCCAGGGAGATGTCAGAACCAGACAGGAGCATAGCAATTCTTCTGTTTCTAAAGTTCCTTCTATGCTGCAACCGTCTCAGGTTGCAATCAGGACATGTGCTGCCATTTATGTAAATAGTGTAATGTATATTAATCAAATATGCAAATTGGGACATGGAGTCATTTGCATGCATCCTCTAGATTGCTTAACATTCAGATTTAACAGGTATGCAACAGCAAAATATCACAGAAAAAAATACCCTAAACCCATTCACTCAAAGCCATTTAAAAATAACCACAGAAATGCATATCAATCAGCTTTCAAAAGAATAAAAATAAAACTCCAGTAAAGTTAAAGGACCACTTCTTTACAAAATGAGACTGTCAAGAAGGAAGCAAAACCATGAGGCTCAGAGCATTGTCTGCTAGGGGGAGAGGTATTAACACCAGGAGGAGCAATTGCCCACGTGGGCATTTCAATAGAACATCCAAATCCTACATTTGGGTGCTGACAGGCATTTCCTTGCTTAAAATAAATTTTTGGGCATCTATGGAGAGGCCAAATGTGGATGCCAGCCTAACTGATGATGACCACCTCTGAAAATTTAGCCATTAGGGGAGACAGGTTTATATAATAAAATATTATTTTTCTCAGAGCTTTGTTAAATTCTGCAGGGGAAAAATCTCTGGAGACTTGTTTCATTCAGATCTGCCATGAAGACTGCACCTAACAAATGGCAGTTATCTCACATGCTGTGTGGGGATAATAAAATCAGCAGTGGCGAATGGTTTTCTGCAGATCAAACACAAGCATAGAATTCCTGAACCAGACATTCTGAAAAAAAGGAAGATGGCTGGCTGATGAAAGTTCCTCCTGCACAGCAATCCTGCTGGATATATGCAGGCCCCTGGTGCAAAAGGTACCAGACATTTGATAACAGTGATAACCCAGCATGAGCTGTGGTCGGATGGCAGAAGGCCCTTGAGGAAGGTACAAACCCTGATAAAACAAGATTTTAAAAGGTTCACATGAACCACTGAAAACTAAAACTGCCGAGTTTTGCACAGCTCTATTTCAAATAACTCCAATATATAAGACTGAAAATTAACTACTGAGCATTTACAGTAGTTTATTATTTCTGTGGATCTCAGCATCATATTGAACCCTTATAATTGTGTAAGAAACCCTATTATGCATCATATTTACAGCATTTTTTCTTGATCTTTTCAATTTGCTTTTGACAGTAATTTGGTATAAACGTGAGCCACAATTTCCATCAGAACTGGTTATCTCTTCTGCTATTTCTGACATTATCAGAACTGTATCCAAGTGGTTGCTGTTTCCAATGGGCCACATGAACAGTTTGGCTAGAACCCTAAACTCATCTTAAATTAGGGTTCTAGCCAAAATTCCTTAACTATCAGCCCAGATCCACCAACGTTCACAGAGTCAGGATCATCTGAGGAAGTTCAAACAGCATGAAATCGCACACTACCCCATTCCTCTTCCCAGCCAGACATCTCTCCCCATTTCCTTTCCAACTGCACATGCTGCTAGACTAAGCAAAAGGCACCTTGTTACACTTAGCTCCCCAATAATCTTTAATGTAAGGTTGGGAATCCCACATGGTGGCCCAAGAGATGAAGTTGCCTGTGGGGTAAAGGGGAGGTGGGAGTTCCTCTACGGGTGATTACAGGTCTGTAGGAACCAAGCCTCCCAGCAAGCTAGCAAGGCTTGGCTCATTGTCCATGCTTGCAAATGGACCTTTCAAGGCTTGCTTTCTGTAATCTACACAAACCAGACACTGCAGGGTTCATTCAGCTCTACTGCTGAGTAACAAACCTTGTTGAGTAGAGTAGTTCTTTTAAAAATAGCTTTTGGAAGGAACAAGAGGTCTGCAATACTGCGTTTAGGGACAGAGAGAGCTGCTGATCTCAGTTACACTGGTATAAATCCACTGGGACAGCTTCTGAGCATCTGCAACTTCCCCTGACTTCCAAAGAGTTACTCCACCTTTACAGAGGTATAACAGAGATCAGACTCTGTCCCTCGGTGTCAGAAGCACAGTACAGACTAATACTGCAAATAAGTGTCCTTTGGAGCATTTTCTAGTTGAAAATGAAAAGATAGAGAGTTTTGCCAAGCTGTGCTCAGAGCAATGGTTTTACATGGCAGTAGCCAGATTAAGGGGAGGAACAGCAACCTTAACTCTGAGTTTACTTGCTTTTGTGGGTTTCAGATGCCGGATGTTATTTTTACACTTTTGTAATTTTAGATATAGTAAGGATGTGAATGTGTCATGTAATTGTGGCCTTGCTAGGGTAATTATTGGGAACTGAATAGTAATTACTGTAGCAAAACCCAAGTAACTGAAAGAGCTGCTCTCTGCCTGCTAGACCTGTTTTTCCATAGGCTTTCTGCCAATACTATTTTTTTCCCAGTGAAATTCAGAGATTTGCTCTTTGAAGCAGAGCACACCTCACATTTCCTCAATCCTACATCTTCCCTCTTCACTTTTCTTGGAGGGGCTCCATGAATCACAGAGGTGCAGTCTTTCTTTATTCAGAAAACATGCACTTGTTTTTCAAAGAATTAAATCTATGGAAATCCAGTGTACAGCTAATTATTTGCATCCAGAAGGAAAATTTGGCACAAAGCCAAGGTGGCTGCCTGTAACAGCTTATTATAGTGCAATTACTTATAAATGCTGCCAGGTAAAATATTAAAATGCATTTGCGTTATACACAAGACTTGATTTTTCTGTCACTATGGCAAGGTACCTGGGTCTAACAAATTCCAGAGCTACAATCCCAGAAGATTACATCAGATTCCTTTAAGGCCACACTCTGTATTCAGTGTCTTACTGCTATGTTACACTTTCCTTGTATTGATGTGATATTTTTACAATTCCGTTCTCCCATTCCCCCTGCCCCCCATATCAGCCAGATTTAGCATTCCTCAGCATGAGTGTGTTTTCAATTTTTCCAGTAATTTGCACAAAGGCAGGGGTATCCGCCACTATGATTGAAAATATGTAACCTGAGTTACATAATACAAATCCATTTATTAGTCAGAATGAAAAACCTTGTTTATATCCAACCTAGACTTGTTTTCAGTTTTCTTGTGGCAGAGTGTATCTGACACAGCAGTTAGCAATAACTAATACATGGTAAACAAAACAATAGAAGTGTCACACTGCAACTAACCTAGCACAGGATTTCTAATAGGGTTCTAACCTCTCAGTCTGTCAGGCCAATTAGAGAGCTCAGACAGCCATTAATATCACAGTACCTGGGGCATATGGGACATGTTATTAAGACAGTATGATGTGCAGTTTGTTCAATGATGTGAAGCTCCAGAGGGCATCTATCTGGAAAAATTCTAGTGATTGTGAAAATAGTTACACAGCTCATTCATCACAGATTGACAGAGATGCAGATGACAAAGGAGCTGGTATACAGATTTTTTTATCTAGAATCAGCAGCCCAGGGAACGTATTGATTTTGTATCCATTCACATTTTATCTATAATTATTGAGCTTTTTTCTCTAGATGGTGAAGATGTGTGTGTTGAATTGCTCATAATCAATAGCATGATAAGCATATAAGAAAAATGTAACAGTCCTACATCTGAGCCAGATCAGCCACTTCCGATCAGGCAACTTCACATCTAGCACAGACCCCCAATAAGGTAAGGAGTCCACCTATGGGGCAAGGAGAGGCCGAGATGGATGGGTATGTTATGTGCCCCATTCCTTTGTGAACCTTGGGAACAATCTGATTAAAAGCTAGTACAGTCCAACTCTCAAATCTGTTTATGGGTTCTTCTATTTTCTGGTAATAAAGAGGTAGTACTATCAGAGATGAGATATAAAAGAGGAGCTGTAACAAATGGATAAATTAAGGTGCAACAGGACACCAGGCCCAGGTGCTATACACTCAATAATTCTGAAGGCATTTGGGATTGGAGTAGTTGAAGTTCTAACAAAAATAGGAAGTCTCTCATGAACATCTGCTACTGTCATAGAGGATTGGAGGGTGGCACATATTATGCCTTTTTCTTTCTTTCTTTTTTTTTTTTTTAATATTGTGATCCTGTGAATTCCAGACAAATCAGCCTTACCTCCATGCCTGGGAAACTGGTTGTAATGATACTTAAAAATATAATTATAAAACACTTTGGTGAGCATATGAGAGAGACTAACACCTTCTGCAAAGGAAAATTGTGCCTCACTCATCTACTGGAATTCTCTGAGTCATTTAGTTAGTAGTTAAAGGACAACTGATTGCCCTAATTTATTTGGACTTTAAAAAAGGCTTTGACAAAATCACATACAAGATTCTATAGAGCACACTGAATAATTACAGGTGGGAAGTCATGTACTATCGTGGATCAGAAACTAGCTGAACCCAATGAAGTTAATGGAAAGATTCCCATTGAGAAGGGTCCTACAAGGGGGAAAACAAAGAGTAAGAATAAATGGCCAATTTTCATCATGACAAAAGGTTAACAGTAGAGTGTCCAGATGTTCAGTAGTAAGACCAATGTTATTTAATAATTTTACTAATGATCTGGTAAAGGGGCTGAGCAGTAAATTAATAAAAGTTGCAGAAGGCACAAATTATTTAAATCAAGTTAGTCAAGACAGGACCTAATCAAGCTAGGTGAACATGCAGCACAACAGCAGAAGAAACCCAGTGCTGATAAATGAAAGATAATGCACATTGGAGGGAGCAATATGAACTACTCAGATACCTTTCTGAGTTCTAAATGAACTGTAACAATTCAGAAAAAAGTCCTGGGCATCATTGGAAGCAGCTCATTAGGACTGCTACACAATGGGAAACTGTGGTCAAAAGAAGCAAAGGGTATAATAGGATTCAGATGGAGAATAATACTGAAAATATTCTAATGCCATTATATAAATCAGAGGTTCACTTTCTGATGAGCAGTGTAATATGATACCACTGCTCCTCAAGTACAACTTTTTTTAAAAAGTGATGAGCAGATACTTTACTGGCATACTTCTAAGAGGTTCAAGTTAGCATAGATCATGCAATGTTTGTGTTACAATTAAACTAGAGAAAATGTTTCTATCATGGATGTTTTTTCCTCTAATTGAGAAACCACCACCAAAGACACCCTGCCAATTGATCACTCGAGAGTGAGTTGTTCCTACAAAAGAGGACAGGACACAAGGCAACTGAAAATCCATTTCATGGGCCATATCATGCCATTGAGTTTTAAGCAGGACTACGCACTGATTTAAAAAATGTTAAAATAGTATCAATTTTGGTAAAATTAATTCTCTTCAATTCACCTAAGACATTTTAATGCCTTGATCCAAAGTACTATAAACTCATATTTTGCCTGTTTATTTTTTTAATGGGAGTGTTACATTGGATTAGTCCACTATTTCAGCTAGAACAGGCTATAGTTTTAATTCCAGTCATTCCATTGGGGTCCAGTAGACATCAATGATTCTAACATGGAGCCTAGAGGAAAGACTGTCCTGGATTTAGCCACACTGAAGTGAAGTGGAAGAGAAAACGGATCCTTTAACAAACAATTTTTTTTTTTAAAAGTTCAGGTTAAGCATAATCTCCCAACCTCTCCCTGATCCCAAACATGATCATACCTTTTCTCCACCACCCCGAATTAATCCCACGTTACCTTCCCTCACATTCTCCAGTCACAAGGTCTGGAAGCTTGCTTGCTGTGACATCACTGCATTCCAATCTTACATGGTGTGATGTAGAAGGTATTCTGTGATGCTGGGCACTCTCACAATGAGGGGAGTCTGAATGCAATGGTAGTTAGACTACAGGAGAGGGATTGACACTTTTGAACACATTCCCATAAACCAAACCAAAATGAAGGGCCTGCTGTATAAGCAATTTCTTTTGATGCGTCCAAATGATTCCCCCCCCTCCATTCTTGATGATTACACAGACATTGTGTTGTGCTATTTTGATTTTTAGTTGGGGCTAAATGTAGTTTTAACTACAACTTATGGTACATTTCAGTAAATGAGCATTTTTTGCTCCATTTATTTTCCCCATATCATTACACAGCAAGATGGATTTCCAAAGCTTTGCATGCAAAAATGAATAATGCCCTGGATGTTTAAACTCATTTACTGTTCATTCAGTTAATGAAGGTGCAGATCCATTCCTCAAGTTGCAGCTGTTCAGTGCCAGCTATGCCTTTGCCTTTCCCCTCATTTGTGTGGGCAGGTTATGATTTATAACTATTAAAAATGGGAAAGATTTTTTGTCATCTTTTTGTCATCAGTGATTAAAGACTCACTCAGTTCCATAAACCTTCTGAAGAAAACAAAAAGTTTACTCACGTCAGACCAGAGTTACAGCTCCAACTTTGTTGGGCTGAGCAGATGTCTTGCACATGAAGGGGGTCTTCAGAGATGAAGTGGTAAGTAAAGATTGTCTGATGTCACAGGCGCACCAAATATAGGGCTGACATCTGGAGCTGAACAATGAGGGGGCCAGTGTTGCTCTGTCAGCAAAGCCATATTAAAATATATTGCCTTCAGACCTGCAGAATCAGAATGCTATGAGAGTTATTCTTCAAGTGACCAGTGTCTAAAGAATGCAGCTCCATGTACATTATTGTGTATCTCCTTAATTTACAACAGCGGTTCTCAAACTTTTATACTGGTGACCCCTTTCACATAGCAGGCCTCTGAGTGTGACCCCCCTTATAAATTAAAAACACTTTTTATATATTTAACACCATTTTAAATGCTGGAGGCAAAGCGGGGTTTAAGGTGGAGGCTGACAGCTCGCGATCCCCCATGTAATAACCTCACACAACCAGGGGTCCCGACCCCCAGTTTGAGAACCCCTGATTTACAATGTATGTGAGAGTGGAGGAGAATAGAAAGTGTCTCTGAGAACAAGTATACAGTAATCACACCTAGGGTGCATTTGTATGTGTGAAGATGTGCACCAAATATTGTGGCTCCTATTCCATCCATCCCTGCATCAAGCGGAGCAGCCCGGGATGGACTGCATTGTTATCGACAGGCTGGAAAGTGAACTCCATCAAGTGAACTCTAACAAACTCACAAGTACTTCCCCACACCAGCTTTGTGCAAGAGGGTACATTTCATTCACAGAAGCTTTTCTCCTGCGTTGATTTATCTTTCATGAAGCTAAGTAAATCAAAATTTAACGGACAAGATTGCCCTGTTTTCTGAGAAGGAGCAGCTTCTCAGCTTTAATTCATGGTGCTGATTATTGACACATCAGAGCTGTCTAAATGGCTTAGTATGCCCTAATGCCACACAAACCACACATTACTGTGATCATTATGAGACTTACACAGATGCACATTATGAGGATTTTCAGTGCTAAAGGAAATAAAGAAACAGCAAATGCTTTCCAGCTGGCTTATTTACATGCTCTTAGTCTTCATCTGAGACATGTGCAGGTTAATTTCAGCTGATGACAGATCTCTCATCCAAATGTTGCTCCAGAGAATATGAAGCCATTATCCACACCCCAAGATGAACTCAGACAAGGGAACTCTAAAAATCATGTCGGTATCTCTGCATTCATATCTTACATAAGCACATTAACTATTAAATATAGAAATACAACATAAGGTTTGAACCCAAGCCCTTAAACTAATTACACACTTTCATATGGAAAGCACCATAGTTAAATACTGAGGGAGTTAACATCTTAGAGAGCAGCTGGTTTAGGTCATGCCATCTACTTCCTGCTGCTGCTTACAATGGGGACAATAAGAAATGGGCTGGCTGCTAGAGGTAAGTGCCAGATACAGACCATATGGCAACAACGCAACATACAATTAAGAATAACATTTATACAGAATATTGATGTCCTACAATAGCCAAAGGCTCCCTGGATACCACAAAGGAAATATAGTGGCTCCACATTAATTTAATCCCTTTGATTAATTTTAAATTGTTGGGATTATCACTGGATAGTTGACCTCTCTCAAATTACATGTGTAGGTTGGAAATATTGTACTATACTTGGAATCTAGAAACAATTGTTACTTTCTAGACCTGATTCCATATTCTTTGCAATTGCCAAATTCCCTTTCTGAGGGTTGACTAAGAATACAGGGTTGGATGCTCATTTTGCATCTCACGGAGGCCCTGATTCAGGAAGGCATCCTTGTATTATGCAGAGGTCAGACTCAATAGTTTTTTCTGGCCTTAAAAATCTAGGACTTGCACCTGAGCACATGCTTTAGAGCTTTTTCTGAAACAGTGCCAGAAAGAGGATAATGCCACATCAGGCATTCTAGTTATAAGAATTATAACTGAAAATGATAAACCAGTTCAGAGTTAGAATGAGAGGAAAGAATTTAAATACACCTCTACCCCGATATAACACGACCCGATATAACATGAATTCGGATATAACACGGTAAAACAGTGCTCTGGGGTGGGGGGGGGGCTGTGCACTCCAGCAGATCAAAGCAAGTTCGATATAACGCGGTTTCATCTATAATGCGGTAAGATTTTTTGGCTCCCGAGGACAGTGTTATATCAGGGTAGAGGTGTACATAAAAAAATCCAAGCAAGGAAACAAAAGGAAGTAAAAGCATGTGCTTATATGATTCATTTTTGTGTCATTTTATTTTCAAGTGTAATATACTCTACATAGATTTTTAAAAAACTTCCGGGACCCAAAAGGGCTTAAGGCAACCCCTTTGTACTAAAATTAAGTTTAAATGGGAAAAATTGGTTTTTTACTTATAAAATATATTCCTGTTTTGTCTTCTTGACGTGAAGGATGGTTATTTTATGTTTGTTTTTGTTTTGCTATTTGTACTTACAGAAAATTATATATTAGTCAAGGGTGAAAGTTTGTTTTTCAGCCTTTGAAGGGTAAGTAGGTACTTTGTTGTAGCTTGCAAACACTCAGTTAAACATTACAGCATATTAATCACAGCTGTAAGTTAATATGCCACCAAACTAACTCCTATAAGAAAACTAGGTTCCTTTACCCCAAAACTGAAGGGCTGTATTTGAGAAAATCCAAGAGTACAACTCAAGCTGCTAAATTGCCTAAAATAACCAAATAACCAATGATGGAATGACCCCCCGTAAGTCTCTTTACTTGATACTTTCTGTATCAGCTGCACTACAGCCAATGAGTCAGACTGCTGAAACCTGTGATACTCCTCCTCTGAGGAGAGAGATTCTGCTCTCATTGACATTGGTTGTACACCTCTGTAGCTTTACTGACTTTGGTGGAGTTGCTCCAGACAGACATAGATATGAGGGGGGTATCACTGAGCTGCTAGTCCTGCTGTACAAAAGGGTCAGTGAACTACCCTTCTTTCTTTCTGTACAACAGCTGTACAGATTTGTTTGCTGTTGGCTAGCTTGGCATATACAGTATCAAACACTTGTGTGCCACATACAGAAGTGTGCTGTTGGGCTATTTACCTTATTTTGAGTGAGTTGGCAGTGTATCCAATAATGAAATAGAAGTCTACCAAAGAGGAACTCTGTTAAACATACTGTATTCTTAACTAAATAGTGTGATCTTCAGATTCAGCAAATATGAAGTGTCTTTGAGTAGAAGCCAGTTTCTGTCCTAAGCTGGAAAGGTATGTAAGCACATGAGATGTACCCTTCTGCAATAATTATTCCACTTACTTGGTCCAACACCTACAGATCCATTTCTGTGTGTAACAAAAAGATAGGCTATATAGCAACGATTGAATTGAAAGCATGTGGTAATTAGTCCAGATGAATATCTTTGGTTTTAATGGGAGAGTTACTGTATGTTTATAGGGGGTTATGGTTCGGTAGTTTGTATAGCTGGTTTGCATTGTAATTAAACATCAATATTTTTAATAATGATATGAGATTCATTTACCAATCAATCATTTCTACTTGACACATATACAATGGGCAGCTGAGGCTCCAAGACATTCCTTCCACACACTTAACACACTTATGTTGACTTTGGATATCCAAAGTATACAATGATACTATGGTTGCCAATACACATGAGCATATTCGGTCTAGAGATGAAAAAGTGAACATGTCCAAGAAGGAATGACTAGGGGCAAAATAATGCTCATGTTGCAAAGGATGAATAGAGAGGAGGGGGGCAAGGAGCCAGCCCTTTCCATGCATACCTATAGGGCAGAATCTATATCCAGTGTTGCTCCCTAGGGCTTGGTCCTAAGCCAAATGAAGTCACTAGGAGTCTTTCAATTGACTTCAATGGACTTTAGAACGGGCCCTTCCACACTAAGCTGAGGGCATGACTAACACACTTGCCGCTGCTCTACATCCCCAAGATGGCATGATCTGATGGCTTTGTGGTGTCGTCAGGCTCCAGCCTCCCTATGCATGTACACATATCAAGGAGCAGAATGGAAGAGTGTCTTTGGCTCAGAAATAAGTGTAACCCACCTCATATTATATTTCCAGCTCCTTTTAGTCAACTTACCTTGTAATGACAGGAAAGCTCTGGAGCCAACCAGGCATTGGTGGTTTCACTCCGCTTCCATCACAACATGTCACAGAAAAGCAAGAGCAGGGTTTGCCTTCAGTGGAATGCTGCTGTTAAAGTTACAAAACCTAAAATGTAGTGACATACTGAAAAGTGACCCTAAAAGTCAAAGCGTACCTTCTTAGTCAACAGATCGTCTCCCAATATGTCCTCAGAGTTAGATCTGCTGGCTTCCGTGATTAAAAACTTTCACTAATTTTTGAGTGAGGGAGCTGGAATTGTTTTTTTGCTCTGGACTCATCAACAAAATTGTTAATAGGTAAATTTCAGTGCAAGACCAAATTCTGCCCTGAATTCTACCTTTGTGGAGGTGGAAGTGAAGACAAAATTTTGCTTAAAGAATCCTTATAGTGATAATGTACAGATGAACAAAACAGCATCATTTGTCTTTCAGATCCCATTGCCTGCCAGTTAGAAAGCCCCCACTTCTTTTTACTTGTCAACTGAGAGCAGCTGATCTGGAAGTCACTGAGACACAATTAACCCAGAATATCACTGTAAAAAGCGACTGCTGGAATGATAGAGTAGAACTCCACTTTAACATCACCTCTGGATACCGTGTGTGCACCTGAATGTCTTGGACTATTTACTGCACTTAGCTAAATCGCCTCCCAAACCTATTTATAGCCATTTATTGAAAATAAGTATTTTTACAAATTGTAATCTTTATGCTGAAATATTTCCAATTAATATTGAAGTGCATAAATCCAACTTAGTTTTTAGGTTCATGCCTGTAGGTCTGTTACACGAAAAAAAATATTTAGTAGAGGACCACTAGGAGATACTTTAAATGATACAACCAAACTTCGTTCTAAAGAAAAATGACTAGTCAAGCAAAGAGGCATGCAATTACCACTTACACAATACTACAATTATATTTATACTTAAAGATGAAATAGTGCATCAGTGGGTGATCAGTCTACTGACAACAGAGTGTAATCCTGGAATATAATGACAGACGTATTGGAGCATGAGCTTTTGTGGGTGAATACCCACTTCATCAGATGCATCCGACGAAGTGGGTATTCAACCACGAAAGCTCATGCTCCAATAAGGTGCCACAGGACTCTTTGCTGCTTTTACAGATCCAGACTAACACAGTTACCTCTCTGATACTGGAATATAATGGTACCCTTTTAATGTTAATTAGAGCTCTCCCCAAATTTACAAAACGACTCCTTTTGTAATCCATTATAATGCTAATTAACATTAAATTTACCATATTCACATTTCTGCCACCTCCTTATCTGGTTTGTCTAGAGGAAGTTGATTATTATTATTGACGTGTATTACATCAGTGTTTAGAGGCCAATATAGATAGCATTTTAATAAAACATTCACAATTCTTAAAAATACTCATTAAAAATCCTGCTAAAACCAATTATAACCAAAACAGCCACAAAATAACCTAGGGTCATGTCTTACTAACTTCAGTTTTCCCATCTTACTGTCTCCAGCTTATCTCTAACTTTCTCACAATAGCGACCTCAATTTCCCATACTCCTCTATACTTTGACCAAAGCCTAATTTCTACTTAATATAGGCTACAACTAGGGTGACCAGATGTCCCAATTTTATAGGGACAGTCCCGATTTTTGGGTCTTTTTCTTATATAGGCTCCTATTACCCCCTCCCCACACCCCCTGTCCCGATTTTTCACACTTGCTGTCTGGTCACCCTAGCTACAACTGTTGGTTCTGCCCTTCCACTCATTGTGTATTAATATTATTTTTAAGTCTTGAATTTTTTTATGTAACTTAGAGATTTATTCCAGCCTCTTGTTCCATGGTCCAGAATACTCTCTGATGCCAGTGCAGCAAAAATAATTTCTCTAGCACACCTCTTTCTTTTAAAGAAAGGATGCTAATCTTTGTGTGTCTGGGCAGCCAGGTAAGCCCAGGCATTATTTCTCTTTGTTTGATTTTTCTTCTGTACAGGGTAATGTACTACAGAAAAACTTCTATGACCTGCTAGGATGCAAGTAATCTTTTGGCCCTCTTCACAGTAAACTATTTGCAGGTGTGATCCATAAAAGACCATATTCTGGCCTGTGCATCTTCATGGAGTTCTGTGGGTTTGCATAGCGGAAACGGAGTGGAAAACTTTCCCCCTCCCCTTGTCTAGTTGTAGTTGTCCAATAACATGCCTGGCTAATTCAAATAACCCAAGAAAGTGCTCTAGTGAATAAAGCACTGGAGAAAGAGAGAGCTTGGGTTGTATTCCCAGCTCTGACCTGCTATGTGACTTTGTGAAAATCACTTCACCTTTCTGGTTCTTCTGACACCCACTGTCTGCCTAATCAGTTTGGAGTGTAAACTCTGTAGGTCATGAACTATCTGTCACTATGTGTATATACAACTTCTAATACAATGGGGCCCTGTTCTCAATTTGGGCCTCTGGAGTCTAGACACTAATGTAATACAAGTCAATAATAATAACCAACTTCTTCTGGATAAACCAGATAATACCTATATTCATCTACAGCTTGAAAAAACTGTAGCACCTTATTATACATATTGATTGTACATGTCACTGCTGGTATATACCTTCTCTTTCAACATTTTGCTTATGAAGCTCCGAAAGACATTACCAGTATGTCATTAACTTTTCCAGCTACTTATATAGGCCGGGTCAATATTTTCCTCACATAAAAATTATGTCCGTGTTTTTCTGTATCATTTGTCTAAATAATAAATATTATTGAAGTGTTCTTGGTCCTAGAAGCATTAAAACTCCTAGGATGTAAATATTTAAGAGAACTATAATATATAACAAAATGCCCATTACATTATATTCATCAGAGCAAGTTTCCATACAGCTGTACACAGTAATTCATTATATGTCAAAAGACAGAGCAACTAATCCTAAGCAAGCACAGATACCCCAACAGAAAAGTTACAGATATGAAGCACTGAGAAAATGTTATCGCTCAGACTCTAATTCTGTTCAGATAGAATTCCATGGCAAAATTTCCAATGACTTCAGTGGTGCAGGACTGGGCTACTACTGCTTACTGCTCTGAGCAGACCCAATGGACAGGCAGAATTTTTAGCTTCTTATGATGTTCAGTGTTTTTCACAAGTTTTAAAACAGGGGCCTAACTTACCACTTGGGAATATGGAAAGAGTTCTGCACACATTACTTGACTTGAAGATATGAACCAGCTCCACACATTTTGCCACAGCTTACATAAAAATGGCTAACTACTAGATTAAAGACTGCTAAAATGGCCATCCAGAGCATTTTACCCTAGAACAGTTACACTGTACACCCTGTAGTTGGCATGGCAAAACCGCAGCAAACAAGTTCCTGGAAAGTGTACTCATTTTCTAAAAATACATAAATCTGGGACTTCAGTGCATAACTCAACCCCAGCCACTACAGAGCCGTATTACTTCTAATTCTTCTTGAAATTCCAGGGAATATAAATCTTGGAAGTAAAAAAAATAGTACTCTACTATGCTCCACTACTACACTTATTCAGGTATCTCTCGCTAATTAGTTGCTAAGGAGAATACAAAAATGTTCTTAGTTTTTAATTCTTATTTAAGCCGAGGTGGATTACATTGCTACCAATTATGTGCTGTATACAGAACTGTTGAATGGTAGCGTTGGATTTCACAGGTATCCCATGCCCTTTTCCAGTGTGGATTTTTTGTAGCCTTTCTGCATGACAGACAGGCCAATCTTGCTAAATGACAATACTGTGACTGTATACAGTGAGTCTACCAAGGATAAATACAATATGTTCTAAAAATATGCCTGTTTAATAATACTTTGCACTTATATGCAGTTTTCATCCAAGGATCTAGGTGTATTTTACACACAATATACTTTATGTTGCAGATACACATTATTCCCATTTTTAAAACTGGGAAAATGAGACAGCAAGGGAAGTTAAATGAATTTTCTAAGTACACACAAGTACACCTCTGGCACAGGCCTAGAACAGAGTTAAGAAATGATGATTCCTAATCCTAGGGTCCAGCTGCTAAATTACAGTTCCTTCTGTTCCAATGTGCCATCTCTTCAGGAATAAGCAAGAAAAAACCTAACAGGAATTAAGAATACTCACTGGGAGAGAGAGAGCTGCGGCTGTTTGCAAAATGGTTAAGTTTGCCACTGCTTGCCTCTGCCAAGCGTAAAGAGACATCTCCCAGAAAGGTGTGCTGGAAAAAAGCTCCTATAAAAGGGCAATCATATATTCAGTGCGCTAGCCAGGATCAGGTCGTTAAAAAGGAAGGGGCTCCTGGGGAAGGGGCTGCCTTTACATCACACTGTTTTATTGCACTCCGCATTAAGCAATTCAGGAATGTATGACTCTGTTTTCCCTCTTCAGAATTGAACTACAAAATCCATTTTTTTTTTTGAGACTGGAGCAATATTGGAGCAGTATTATATCATTCATGTATCACTAAAATTCCTTTTGTGACTCCAGGACATTAGATCACATTATAAACATCCACACAGTTTCAAATTGCTCCAACCAAAGTTCTTGTTTTATTAAGTCTGACTGGTGACTACACAGTAAGCAATGTGCTTCAAAGCATCCATGTCCACATAAAGGAAACAGGATGACATACTTTCCTGTGTATCATGGTGAAGGATGAAAAACGGGTACCGGACATCCTGAAGAATGCTGGGGAATTCCCACTAATTGTAGTTCATGTGGGAACAAATGACATTAGTGAAAGAAAATTAGATATAATCATGAATAGCTTCAGAGGCTTGGGAAGCAAAATGAATAAACTAGGTAATTTCTCAAAAATCAGTGCAGTGCCATGCTCAAGAGAGGAGAGGAGAGGACTGATGCCACAGATCAACCAATGCACAGCAGTGGTGTAGAGAGGAGGAGAGGAGAAAGCATTATGTGCTTGAGAGAGAAATGGACAGGCAGGAAATTGAGGCTGGCATCAGTGGCACAGTGAAGGCAGAGGTTGATAGCTGAATAGACTGTTAGATCTGATAGATAAGGTGGGCTAAGTGGTGAAGAGCATTAAAGGCACACCTGGAGGAGGACAACTGAATTAGGAAGTGTTAAGGCTGACTCACCAGAGGACATGGTGCTTCAGCTGTATTCACTGGAATACAATTTGTTTGCTCTGCCCAGCTATTTGCCATCTTTCAGTGCTTGCCTCCAAAACACCCACCAGTTCTCCATCTTGCCCCTTCTGCTCCTACCAATGACTTCTCAACCCCCAAACACAATAGTGTCAGTCTGATCCTATCTCCTACCTGCCGCTATTCTACCAGCCTTTCATACACCATAAATCCCACCTGACCATCCCTCTCCAGCTACAGAGGGTATGTCTACACTATGAAATTAGGTCGATTTTATAGAAGTCGATTTTTAGAAATCGATTTTATACAGTCCATTGCGTATGTCCACACTAAGTGCATTAACTCGGCGGAGTGCGTCCTCATTACCGTGGCTAGCATTGACTTACGGAGTGGTGCACCGTGGGTAGCTATCCCACAGTTCCCGCAGTCTCCGCTGCCCATTGGAATTCTGGGTTAAGCTCCCAATGGCTGATGGGGCAAAAACATTGTCGCGGGTGGTTTTGGGTACATGTCGTCAGTTTCCCCTCGCTCCGTGAAAGCAACGGCAGACAATCATTTGCACCTTTTTTCTGTTCAGATGCCATACCATGGCAAGCATGCAGCCCACTCAGCTCAGCTCACCGACACCACCACTGTTGTGTCCTGTGTGCTACTGTCAGCAGACGGTGCAGTAGGTCTGCAAACCATCATCATACACCACTTTCGCTGCATCTCTGTTCTCCTGCTCTTGTCTCGATAGTGAATTTCTCCATGTTGTCTGTCATGGGCTCCTGGGTACGTGTGTTCTTCCTTGGGAAATGTGCGTGGTGCTAACTGTCATCCTCCACTGCTTCCGCTGCAACTCTACTCTCCTGCTGCCATGAATCCACCTCGCAGGGCCTCTCGTTGTTCTGTATAAATATCTATTCTTGTGGCATCCGTTGTCATCCACCTCTTCCGCTGCAACTCTGATTCCTGCTCTCCTCCAGACGCCATACCACGGCAAGCATGGAGCCTGCTCAGCTCACCGCTGCTGTTGTGAGTAGTGTAAACACCTCGTGCATTATCCTGCATTATGTGCAGAACATGCAAAAGCAGGCCAGGAGGCAATGACAGCACAATCACGATAGTGATGAGGACATGGACAGAGACTTCTCTCAAAGCACGGGCCCTGGCAATTTGGACATCATGGTGGTAATGGGTCAGGTTCCTGCCATGGAGTGTAGATTCTGGGCCCAGGAAACAAGCACAGACTGGTGGGACTGCATAGTGTTGCAGGTCTGGGATGATTCCCAGTGGCTGTGAAACTTTTGCATGCGTAAGGGCACTTTCATGGAACTTTATGACTTGCTTTCCCCTGCCCTGAAGTGCAAGAATACCAAGATGAGAGCAGCCCTCACAGTTGAGAAGCAAGTGGCGATAGCCCTGTGGAAGCTTGCAACACCAGACATCTACTGGTCAGTTGGGAATCAATTTGGAGTGGGTAAATCTACTGTGGGGGCTGCTCTGATCCAAGCAGCCAACACAGTCAGTGAGCTGTTGCTAGCAAGGGTAGTGACTCTGGGAAATGTGCAGGTCCTAGTGGATGGCTTTGCTGCAATGGGGTTCCCTAACTGTGGTAGGGGGATTGATGGAACGTATATCCCTATCTTGGGACCGGACCACCTTGGTAGCCAGTACGTAAACCACAAGGGGTACTTTTCAATGGTGCTGCAAGCACTGGTGGATCACAAGGGAAGTTTCACCAACTATAGGCTGAGAAAGTGCAGAATGGTGGTAGAATGTGCATTTGGACTTTAAAAGCATGCTGGTGCAGTTTAATGACTAGGTTAGACCTCAGTGAAACCAATATTCCCATTGTTATTTGCTCCACAATATCTCTGAGAGTAAGGGGGAGACGATTATGGTGGGGTGGGAGGTTGAGGCAAATCGCCTGGCAGCCGATTACACACAGCCAGACACCAGGGCGATTAGAAGAGCACAGCTGGGCGCCCTGCGCATCAGAGAAGCTTTGAAAACCAGTTTCATGACTGGCCAGGCAACGGTGTGACAGTTCTCTTTGTTTCTCCTTGATGAAAACCCACCCCCTTGGTTGACTCTACTTCCCTGTAAGCCAACCGACCTCCCCGCTTCAATCATCTCTTTCAGAGGCAATAACGTCATTATTGTTTCCAAATCATGCATTTTTTATTAATTCAACACACAGCTAGGGGGAAAACTCACAAGGTAGACTGGGGGGGGTGAGTGAGGATGGGGTGGTGGATGAGGGGAGGAGGGAACGACAAGGCCACACTACAGTTCAAAACTTATTGAATGCCAGCCTTCTGTTGCTTGGACAATCCTCTGGGGTGGAGTGGCTGGGTGCCCGTAGGCTCCCCATACGTTCTTGGGCGTCTGGGTGAGGAGGATATGGAACTTGGGGAGGAGGGCAGGCGGTTATACAGGGGCTGCAGTGGTGGTCTGTGCTCCTGCTGCCTTTCTGCAGCTCCACCAGATGCCTGAGCATGTCATTTTGCTCCCCCATTAGCCTCAGCATTGCATCCTGCCTCCTCTCAGCATGCTCCTCCCTCTTCTCATCGTGTTCATTTAACGCTTTCCTGGACTCTGCCGTTGTTTGCCTCCACACATTCTGCTGAGCTCTTTCAGTGCGGGAGGACTGCATGAGCTCTGAGAACATGTCATTGCGAGTGTGTTTTTTTCGCCTTCTAATCTGTGCTAGCTTCTGGGACGAAGATGATAGGGGGAGCGTAGAAACAGTTGCAGCTGCGGGAGGAAAAAAGGGAGAGTAGTATTTAAAAAGATACATTTTAGAGAAGAAAGGGAAGACTATTTCACACTGAATCAAGCGATTCACATTACATAGCACATGTACTTTTGGTACAAGGTCGCATTTTGCCTTTTATATTGAGTGCCTGCTGGTTTGGTGTAAGACATCACACACGCTCAGCTGGGCAACAGAATTCAGCTTGCAGGCAGCCATGGTAAGGCAAAGGGTTTTGGCTTCTTCAACCGTCATAACACGTGGGAACAGTTTCAAACAGCAGCGCCCTCCTTTCCCATACTAAGCAAAGCCCGTTGGGTTGGCCATTTAAAAGGAGGGGCTGCGGTTTTAGGGTGAATGTGCAGCACAATCCAACCCCCCCCCCATTCTCTGGGATGATCGGCCTCTCCCCACCCCTCCCTCCACCACGTGGCTAGTATCAGGGAAGATCCCTGTCAGCCAAACGCGAACAGCTCAGCATGAACGGGCCTCCCCCCACCGCGTGGCTAACAGTGGAGATGATTTCTTTTCAGCCAAAGGCAAACAGTTCAGCAGGCACAGACACCTCTGAATGTCCCCTTAAACAAATTTCCCATATTTCAACCAGGTGACCATAAATGATATCACTCTCCTGAGGCTAACACAGAGAGATAAAGAATGGATGTTGCTTGAATGCCACCAAAGCCCGGGCCCATTTGCTGCAACGTTTTGTTCTGCAATGATTCCAGACTACTTGCTACTGGCTTGGCGTGGTAAAGTTTCCGACCAAGGAGGACGGAATAGGGCTGCCCTCCCCAGAAACCTTCTGCAAAGGCTTTTAGAGTACCTCCAGGAGAACTTCATGGAGATGTCCCTGGAGGATTTCTGCTCCATCCCCAGACACGTTAACAGACTTTTCCAGTAACTATCCTGGCCACGAATGCATCCCAAGTCTTCAGGGCAAATTAATCATTAAACACGCTTGCTTTTAAACCCTGTATTATATTTACAAAGGTACACTTACCAGAGGTGCCTTCTCTGGCTTCATGGTCTGGGAGCCCTCCTTGGGAGGGTTGGGAGGGTATTGGCTCCAGGGTGATGAACAGTTCCTGGCTGCTGGGGAGAAAGGATTCTCCGCTTGCCTGCTGTGTGCTATCCTCAACCACAAAATCCTCATCCCTGTTGCATGAGATTCCCCCCATTGCAGGTGTCCACGGACAGCGGTGTGGTAGTGGTAGCCCCCCCCCGCCCCTAGAATTGCATGCAGCTTATCATAGAAGCAGCATGTATGGGGTTCCGACCCAGAGCGACCGTTTGCATCCTTTGTTTTTTGGTAGGCTTGCCTCAGCTCCTTAGCTTTCACATGGCACTGCTGTGTTCCCTGTTGTAGTCTCTGTCCATCATGCCCTTGAAGATTTTGGCAAATATATTGGCATTTTGTCTTTTGGAACGGAGTTCTGCTTGCTCGGATTCTTCTCCCCATACAGCGATCAGATCCAGTACCTCCTGTTTGGTCCATGCTGGAGCTCTTTTGAAATTCTGGGACTACATGGTCACCTGTGCTGATCAGCTTGCCATGCTGGCCAAACAGGAAATGAAATTCAAAAGTTCCTGGGGCTTTTCCTGTCTACCTGGCCAGTGCATCTGAGTTGAGAGTGCTGTCCAGAGCAGTCACAATGGAGTACTCTGGGATAGCTCCCGGAGGCCAATACCATTGAATTGAGTCTACACTACCCCAAATTCGACCTAGCGAGGTCGATTTTAGTGCTAAACCCCTCGCAAGGGAGGAGTACAGAAAATGATTTTAAGAGCCCTTTAAGTCGACAAAACAGGCTTGGTCATGTGGACGGGTACAAGGTTAAATCGACCTAACACTGCTAAATTTGACCTAAACTCATAGTGTAGACCAGGGCAGAGTCTTTCCTGATCTCTGCTTATCTCACACTGCTTCACATTCATTGCAAATATAGTTCTTAGATAAAGATTTCCATAAGTGCCTGTTGCAGTAGAAATTCAGGAAGGAGAGTTACTTAGAGGAAAGTGCATTGGCATGTACTTTGTGCTTATGAGTACTTGTGGAAGGTTTTCAAAAGCATATTGGAGTTCACAGAGGCACAGTAGGCACCAGGTTAATCAACCTTGGCAATATCTCTTTTAAGAAAGGGAGCAATACTTGGTGAAAACAGGGAAAGATTTGGGCTAAAAACTGTTCCCATGCTATATATGTTAATATTTCTTTTTTGATGGTTTAATATCAACTGTGGGACCATACCCACATATGGGAATTCTCTCCACCCTAGCATGTGGGCCTATCAGCCAAATCAACACTGATGATCCCTTTTTGGAACAGTTTACTGCAGCAGTTGTAGAAGCTACTACAGCATGGAGGCTGCAGTAACAGCTATAGAAACCTATGGGGGAACATTCCTTTCCAGTGAATCTCCCCATGTACTGGGGCTGTGTACAGCCCATGGTGATTTAATCATACCCAGCCTTTACTGGATCACTTGTTACGCTAGTATGAATGAAGGAACATCACATGGTTTGTATTTTTTTTTAAAAGGGGACCCTGACTCTTAGACATTCTCATATCACTTCCTTGATTTCAAAATAATCTCATATTCTTTTTGTTAGCTTTGCCTTTATTGATTGTGTATGTTCAAACTCCATTTGATTTCTTGCCTACTATCTCATTTTTCACTTTCCAGAGATTTTGAATACTTTCTTTCACTGGACTACAGAGCAAGTACACAGCTGTTAAACAAGAAAAAGTCTTTTATCCTTATGGAAAACATTATAACACAACAGATCATCCTAAAGGCATCTGCCATTGAACACGGCTAACAATGGAACTATACATGACATAAATCTTTAGCTTACACAGTGTCTAATATCTGTATGATCAAACACAATTAAATAGGAATTATAATGTAGAAATTAGTGTACCGCTGTGTGAATAACTACAATGTAGCAATGTGTTATATGCATTAAGAATCTTTGAGCTACCTTAATATTTAAATATACTAATTAAGGAGAAAATGGGCCAAACAATTTAAAATTGGGATGGTCTGGCTCACTCTTTTTTGAAAGAAACTCAGATATGAAATATTAAAATGTATTTCTAAATTATTTCTTCTCTGTTAGGAGAGAACATCATGCGAGTTCTTTTAATGGTGTTCCCTCTCCTGTGAGAATAATGATAATAAGATCAGATAAATATCACTAAAAAAAGTGTGCGTGTATATACACACACACACACACACGTACAGTGTAATGAAAGAGCTTAGTAGTCAAATACACACTAGCTAAGGTCTTTGTTATTTCAATCAGGCATCAATCACTAATTTACAAAACTTCAATAAATAAATTCCACCTGCTAAGTGGAATGTGAGGTTTTATTTTAGCATTGTCATATTGTTTATAAAAGAAACCCTGAATAAAATTTTAAGCAAAGCCAGGTGTGTTATCAAAAGAAGAATAGCTATAGGATTTTTAGTTTTTCCATCCATAACACAAGGGCCTTCTTTAGAAGACAAATTTATTGTAAGTAGCTAATTCTGATTTAGAAGAATAGCCAAACAATATTTTAAGATTTCTTCTTTATGTCCCTGCTCTTAGTCCAACTGGAGTCAATGACATATGGGCCTTTACCAATGCTACCAAAGCCAACAGAAAAGCATTTCAGTGGACTTTAGATCAGGTTTTGAGACTCTCCACCTCTGCCCTATTGAAGTTAAAGGGAATTTTGCTATTGACATCAACGTGGCACTAAATTTTACGCTTTATATTATTATTTTACACCATTTGAAGAAGGTCATGGCATAGTGGATAAAAAGTAAAGATTTAGTCAGAAAAATATTGTGTTGCATTTCAACACAGGAAGAAATGTATCTTTTGGAAACAAAGGCTACAAAAGATGAACTTCCATAAACAAAGCACTTTAAAAGAAACTTGATACTATTCATCTTTCAGTTATTTGTTCTAGTTCATTTTCAAAGGGTGGAAAAAAAAGCAATAAAGATAAACTAACATCCTTTTCTATATCCCCTCGCTGACTCATACAGGAAGTTATGGTAAGGAAGCATAGCTTGTTTATCTCAAGCTTTATTTCAACGTACAGAATAAGCATCTCACAAACAGAGGACTATATATGCACCATAATCTAGTAGTATAGCAAGGAGTTATGGGGAACTTGGTTATCAATTGCTTACATTTTAGAACATAAATGAAGTTGAAAAATTCAGATTTTGGCCAAATAGTATATCTGAAAGTTTTTGTTGTTGTTGATTTAAAAGACACCCCCCTCCCTGTACCAACGTTACTGATGATGCCAAGAAAGTTCATAAATATGTAGCACTGATGTGACTGCTTGTACACTATTGTGCTACTTTATCAGTTTTAAGAAAAGAGACAAACTTTGAATACAGCAAATAGTGCATCTACAGTCAACTTTCATAGCTTTTCCCTTATGAAAATCAAATGCACTGGAAAGCATTTATTTTAATAGTATGAAAATGTAATTCATGTATTACAGATGATTTTCTAAATCAAATTTAGGTTCTTCAGTAGACTTCTAGTATAAAAGTATGAAACAAGCAAGCTAATATATATTGCCAAATAATCAAGGTATTCATGAAATTTTGCATGCTAAAAATACAGTTTGAACTGAAGTGTTACTTTGCCATATCAGAATATACTCTACTGAAAAAGAACACAAAGGTAAAGCAATACATACTTACTCCCTTATCCTGCAAACACTTCAGTACATGAGTAGCTCATGGAGTTCAATGAGACAATTTAGATGTGTAAAGTAACATAAGTATTTGCAGGATTGGGCCTTCGCTTTCATTACTTAATGATTTAATAGTAGAACTTTAAATTTCAGCTATAAATGATAAATACATTTAAAATGTAAAAGAATGTAATTATAATCAGTGCAGGATATAAATGAAGTGGAAGGGATGAACCTTTAACATCTGTGACAAAGTTCCTCCTCTATCTTGGTGGGTCCTGTGCTTATTGGCAGATTTTCTTGCCTCAGAGATTCACCATGTGGGTTGGGGAACAGCCCAGAGACCTTCCCCTCTGGAAGAACCCACAGTCCAGGTCAATTGGGAGGTTTGGGGGGAACCCAGGCCCGCCTTCTACTCCGGGTTCCAGCCCAGGGCCCTGTGGACTGCAGCTGTCTATAGTGCCTCCTGTAACAGCTGCATGACAGCTACAACTCCCTGGGCTACTTCCCCATGGGCTCCTCCAAACACCTTCCTTAGTATCACCACAGGACCTTCCTTCTGGTGTCTGATAACACTTGTGCTTCTTAGACCTCCAGCAGCACACCCTCAACTCCTTGCACCTCTTGCTCCCAGCTCCTCACACTCACACCACAAATTGAAGTGAGCTCCTTTTTAAAGCCCAGGTGCCCTGATTAGCCTGCCTTAATTGATTCTAGCAGCTTCTTCTTAATTGGCTCCAGGTGTCCTAATTAGCCTGCCTGCCTTAACTGGTTCTAGCAGGTTCCTGATTACTCTAGTGCAGCCCCTGCTCTGGTCACTCGGGGAACAGAAAACTACTCATCCAGTGACCAGTATATTTGCCCTCTACCAGACTCCTGTACCCCACTGGTTTGGGTCTGTCACACATCTGAAAGGAAAATCTGCCATTTTCACAGAAATTTTTCTTCTAGGAAAACAGTAAACAAAACAAATCAGATTAAGGCCTTGATTTCCAATGCTGAGAATGTGCATATGATTGCATGTGTTCAGCTTCTGCATGCTAATACTGTGAGTGCACCAAAATCAGGTCTTTGCACAGGCACATGGTGGCCATTATATTCATACAGCATGGATCCCTAAAATGATCCATAAGGCTAGTACCCACTTGTCCTTTAAACTTCTCTTCAAGACTCATCTGTGCCATGATGCCTACAAGAAACTGGCCAATTCAGGATGGCTCAAGAGCACAGGGGGAGAGATGGAACTTTAATTATACTTAGCCTTCTGCCTCCCCCCACAATATTACCAATGTATATGTGAATTAGATCCACTTCTTTGTATCTGTCTCTCCCACCCATTATATATCACTTGTCTTTTTAGATTGTAAGCAGGGACTGTGTATTCACATGTGTTTGTACTGTGCCTGGATCAATGAAGTCCTGATCCTTACCAAGACCTCTAAGCAGTACGTTAATGAAAATATTACATAATCATCATAATAATGCATGCAAACTTTGGATGGGATTCTGTGCTTTGCCTTTAAAACTGTAGCCCATGGAGAGGGATTCTGAAGTGGCTTTAAGCCACCTTTGTGCCCTCCTGTTCCTGGGCTGTGCTGGGGGCTGGAGATGCCCTCAGCTTAATTTAGACAGCTTTGAGAGCTCAGACTACTCACAGTGCTGTGTCTCTGCTCTGACATGCCCCTTCTGCCCCAAGCCCCACACTGGGTCTTGAGACGGGGTTCTCAGGAGACAGCCTTATGGCTGTATCCTGCAATGCCAGGGCTTGGGGAATCTTTCCCTGCACAGATACAAGACTTTTAGGGTCCCATTATGCTGCTCTGATCCTTTTATCTGGCACAAAGGGGACCAGCGTGGGGGGCAAAGATTTCACCTCTCACTTAACACTTGTGCACGTGGCACGGGCATGCCCATACTTTACGTTGATCCGGTATAACTTTATTGACCTATGATTGTTCAAAGACAAATCACTCCGCTAACTACCCACCTGTCACTCTCAGTAACTTTAAGGCCAAAAATTGTTCTGAAGATATAAAGAATATACACCTATTTTGTTTTGTGTGTGTGTGTGTGTGTGTGTGTGTGCGCGCGTGCACACAGAATCCCTTCAGAGATTTAAAGAAAACTATGTGGTTTTGCTATGCTGATATTTTATATGAGGACTTGATTCTGGAAAAATTAACAGGAGCTTTTTTGGGATTGAGAGCAATGAGTAGAGGGAACAGGCAGGACTCCATCGTGCCTGATTTTTGTTTGGAAACTCCAGGGGTGGGAAGTGGGTGAGAGGTCACTGAGAGGAGAGCTGGTGCGTAGAGGTTGTACGGGTGAATCCCAGACAGCAGGAGAGAAGGAAGACTAATATGGGGTGTGATGTGGGAGAGGACTGGAGCATCAGAGAGAAGAGGAGAAGCAGCAGGGGAGAATGGTGAACAAGGAATGCAATGGCATTGGCAGGAAAGCTATGGAGGAGAAGGTGACGAGAAAGAGCATATAAGGAGTATAAAAACCTGGAGACATGGCTAGAGGAGGAGCAGTGATGTAACAGAGGGACCAACTGTGGGCATGCCAGCATCTCCCCCACCTACTACACCTCTACCCCAATATAACGTTGTCCTCGGGAGCCAAAAAAATCTTACCGCGTTATAGGTGAAACCGCGTTATCTCGAGCTTGCTTTGATCCACTGGAGTGCGCAGCCCCCCCCCCCGGAGCACTGCTTTACCGCATTATATCCGAATTCGTGTTCTATCGGGTCACGTTATATCGGGGTAGAGGTGTATCTAAGAACTGTGGTACATCAGGGCTGCTATATAAATTGGCATTTCAAACTGTAGAACGCAAAGTGAAGGTAACCAGTTCCTATGCACTATTCTGTGAGGGATTGTTTTTGGTAATGAATAGCATGTACAGCTATGGATGCTTGTACATTGAATACATACTGGTTCTCTAGGGAGGTGCTCAGATACTAAGGCAATGGCTTCCCTATGAGATGGTGGAAGACCACACAGATATTGAATGCCCAAATTGGAGTCAATACAAGAGTCAATTTAAAAAACCAGGGAATTTCAGGAAAAGTACAGCTGAGGCTGAGCACTCAACTGAAACTCTATGTTTATGCTTTAAATTCACTATCATCTATTTATAATCAAATAATACAATGCAAACCTGAATGTCTTGTGCAACCTTATGTAAAACACACATGCTGTATGGCCCATGCTCTACACTCTGTAATCCAGTCTCTGCATCTAACTCCGTCGTGACATGCCAGACCTGAAGAAGAGATTGTGTGTGGCTCGAATGCTTGTCTCTCTAATCAACAGAAGTTGTCCAACAAAAGGTATTGCTTCACCCATCTTGTCTCTCTTTAATATCCTGGGACCAACATGGCTACACCACCAGTGCAACCCACTCCATTGTGCTCCATATTACTCCATTGTGCCACTGAAATTTAGATAGTTAGCGCAGCAAAGCCAGATAATTTTAGAGAGCATTAATAGATAAGATATATAACATTAATTGAAATCTACCATAGTAGATATTCTGTCTAATTTTATATCTTTACTTACCTCTTTTAACGAACTTTCAACTGTATTGTCACTGATCTTGAGAGATGCTGAGTATCTGCAGTTTCCATTGACATCAATGGAAGAGTCTGGTGTTGAGGATCAGGCCCTACCTGATCAGTGGCATTGTGTGATCTTTGTCTTCCAGGTTTTACAAACACAAGCAAATGCACCATGTTTGAATGCGTATGTTTTGAGTCGCGTTCAGTGGATTCTTTTCTTCACAGAAGCGGTTGTGAGTTTTCACAAAGCGTGTGGTCAGATTTTTCTTGCTTCTTGACTAATCTTTCACATGATTTTGCAGTGCAGAAGCTATTGGGAAAGATGCAGCAAAACAGTTCCCTGAGCTAGTAACGGGTTTCTCAGCATGACCTATCCAGCTGCCTATGTGAGCTACCAGCGCATGAAGAAGTTCATTAGAAAGAAGAATTGGATTGGATTAATTTTTTCTTAACATTGATTGACTTAGACAGGACATTTCACTAACATTTATACTGCAGTGAAACCTAATTATGAATTATTTTACAGAGTGACAGGCCAGGATGACACAAAACATACAGTGAAATTTGAAAGGGCAGGTTAGGTATCTCCTCTAATTGCTTGATAATTACTTTCCAATGTTATTTGGGGAGTTCTATGTACATACATTTAGATGAAGGTCTGAAAGGGCAGCTAATACACAAAGGCCAAAGAAAAATTCTTGAGTCCAACATGTCATATTTTCCATTGCTTGTATATAATATTAACACAAATGTGTATTTTAAATGCTCAGTTTTCCATTGTCTCTCTTTGAACTTGCTTGCCAATAGTGTAATGCCTTATCACACAACATTTTCTTTACTCTGATTCTGCAGGGTAGCAGCCTAATATGTTCTACTATCCAAGCTTTTACTTGGCTAAGGCCTCTGTTTGCTTTTGACAGCAATTAAGGGATTAAAGGCACTATTCTGTAAATTAGCTAGGCTAACAGAGGATACTCCCCACTTCTTGGAGCTGAACATTTTTAGCTGAAAAATAGCTCAGAAGAAAACGTGAGAAGAGGAGGTTTGTGTACACTTAGGTGTCATCTTTTACATTAGAATTCAGTTTTGACAAAAGTATTCCTGTACATATAAAAGGGAGGAAGAGAAACAAATATACAATTTTTAGCAATGTCCCAAAAAGCATATTCATCTCAAATTTCACTGGGGAAATGGATGGCTCAGGGAATTGGCAATGGAAGCAGCTAAAGGGCTGTTTATGCACATAATATTTACCACTTTTGGTATATTGCAGTACAGTTCCCTTAGTGTGGACACTTTTACTGGCATAAATATGCCTATGCCATTATAGTTTATTCCTGTGGGGGAAGGAGACTAAGCTATAGCGGTATGGGTGGGGGAAGAGGCCATGAGAGGCATTGAAACTGAAGACAAGCAGCTTATATTTGATGAGACAGAGAAGGGGAACCAGTGGAGGGAGTCAGAGAGGAGTGACATGGTCAAAGCAACAGGCTAATGCAATAGGAATATGATCTTTCCAGCAACATTCTGAATGCATGTGGATCACCTTTCCCACTGCTTCTAAGTGCATCTTAGTAGAAAAAACAATTACAAGTAGGTGCCAAGTGAGCTTTAAGTTTATCTAAAATAGTTTCATAACAAGTGACCACTATTTGGAAAGATTTAGGACAGCATATTAAAAGTGATAGAAGGAGGCTGTTCACCCACCCCCCCAGATGATTAATCATTTCTCATGATAAAACCTTTACGGTAATTTTTAAAACTTGAGATAACCAGGGTTAAGATGGAATTCAACAACTTCTCTTGATGTGGAACACAGCAGCTATTTTGTGACAGTAACACTACTCAGCAGTTTTAGGCACTTCTTTTATTTTAAAATGTTCCTTAAGAAATTCTCCATGCATTTTCCAAAATAACTTTGCATATAAAGAGTAGAAGATGAAGACAGTTGTGTTTGCTATTGCCAGAAATCATTAATACAGAAAATATATTTTTTAAAAAGATAATACATGAAATCTGTATTTTTTCCTTCTCGTTTTTGTATGAAAAAAACAAAGAATTATTTTAAGAACTCTGCTAGAGTAACTTTATTGAATTCACCAGAGGGAATAGACCGTGGGTGTGTACTTGTGCTATTGCTTAACTTGGACCTGCCTGGAATCGGTTCTAACATATGCTTCCAATATTCCAAAATATGATCTGAGCATTTTGTTGACAAGTAAGTATTCTTTTGACACCTGTTACACAATGCTATTATGCAGAAGCTGAATCTTCCCCAGCCCCAAATGAATTAAGTATCACAACTCAGGGATGAATATTCATTTGGGTGCTTATGTGGCTCCCAATGCCCAGTATCTAAGAACCTCACAAACCCCCACTACCCTCATGACAAAAGGAAATATTATGTCCATCTTGAGATGCGCAACTCAGCTGAGGCATGGCAAGATGGTGGCCCAGATCCTCAAAGATAATTAGGTGTCTAACTCCCATTCAAATTAATGGGAATTAGGCACCTAAATACCTTTGAGGACCTGGGCCTAAGACCTTGATTTTCATAGCTTGTAAGCACCTACAACTCCTATTGACTTCACCTGGAGCTGTGGTTGCTCAGTGCTTGTGAAAATCTGGTCCTTTCAAGTTATTTGCCTGTGGTCACACAGGAAGTATGTGACAAAGCCAGAAATGAAAATGGGAGTGAAATCCTGGCCCTATTAGGAGTTTTTCCATTCTCTTGAATAGGGTCAGATCCCTTTACTCTCAAGTCACTGCCTTAATTACAAAACTATCCTTCCTTCCTTGTCATGTCTTCCATGCCAGAGAGCTCTAGCCGATTTTTTTCCACATTCAGCAGCATAAGGTACTGTACAGATCAGTGGTGCTGCTAAACTCATGTGCCATTTGCCATTCTGAGCCAGTACTTATGCTATTTAGTAACATTTCCATAAATATTTGAAATGGAAAAATACAGAATTACAACTAAACTGGCAAGTTGAAGTGCCATTAGAAAAAAGTGACATTTCTCCCTGTGAAAAAAACCCAGACAAAGATAGAGCAAACCAGACAGTATTTCAGATGTGATTGTTTTTATGTCTTCTTTTTTAGGCTTAAAAACAAATACTACCCTTAAATGTTAAAATTCTTGTCATAAATATATCCAACGCACAAATAATGTAAACCTTGCTTTAAAAAAAACAAAATAGATCATTATTCAAAACAGTTTCACCAGCGTAGTTTTATACATTTATGCAATCAACATTATTTAAACACAGTGATTTGGAAATGACTAACTGTGATTAAGCTAATATTTCACAATTGTGGGGAGGGAAAGAAGAGGAGCATTAATCATACGGATGCAAATAAGACATAACTCTGTGCTTACATCTATTTCAAATTGACATAGGGCTCCACAAACGCACCCGGAATACCACACAGATATACTGGCAAATGTTATGGAGTCAGTAATACATACATGATGGAAAGGTTTTATTATTGGTTAAAAGCCTTTTAGAGTTTGCTATAGCCTACAGTATGAGGTGCGGTGGCACAGTGGTTAGGGTGTTTGATTCCTGAAGGACGTGGGTTTAAGTTTTGTTTGGTCTCACACTGAAAAGCTGCCTTCAGTTCACCCAAGTATAAAATGGGTACCTGATCCACAGAGCTTGGGATGTCAATGGCAGTCAGATGCGATGCTAACCACCTCACTGCCTTTTGTACCCTTGGCTATGGAAACTGATTTGCCTAACTGTGTCAGCCAGATAAGCCATCTGTGGCTTGGGGCAGACTTTAATTTACATATCCTAAATAGCTGTTGCAATATACCATACTTCTATGCACCCTTAGCCATCCTCTCGCTATCAGTCCAGTACTAAAATTGCTCTGGGAAATCCTTTTACATAGAATTTTTGCTACAGACAAAGAACATCAAAAGTTTTTAAGCTCTGTTCACTAGATTGGCATACAGATAGGGTTGGGATTCTTCAAATCTTTCACAATCAGAGGGGGGTTGAATTTGCAATGATTTCCTATGAAATGACACACCTTCCAATTGTTTTAGGTTTTCCCTTGGGAATGCTCACCAACTGGAACAACATCCCCTTCCTGGCAGCTCATGAGTGCACTAGTAGTTGGTGGGACTCTCTTTCATAACGCTGTTAAAAAGAGGGAAAAAGTTTACTTTTAAAGATGTTGGTGTTGCCTGGAGTTTCCTTCCTTGTGTGGCAGCCATATTCAGAAGTTATCTGCATATGAAGATTTTTGCTCAATCTGGTTGAAATTTTTAAAATTTCAATGAAAGAGTGCAAGAACTTGCATTCTATTTTTTCAAGACACTTTTGTTATTTTTTCCAATCATCACTAATTTTTCCACCAGTTATGAATTTATATAGGCCTCTGCAAGGCACTTTGAGTAATTAAGAACAGAGCATTATTAGACATCTGAAAAAGCATGAGCATTCTTTTTCTTTTACCTCTTCACCAAAATAATGAGAGAGAATATTCTCATTGAAGTTCTAATCAAACTAGAAAAAAAAATATACAAAATACCAGAAGGAAGACCCCACTTAAAAGCTTTCAAGCTCCGTTTAGTACACATACAAGGTTCAGATAGTTTGGATAATCATCAAGGCTTTTCGGTGTTTATCCAAATCTCTGGACTTTGAGATTCTCTCATCACTAATTTTAATAGCAGTCAATAGGAGATTTGTGTTATTATGTTATTATTACGATTAGTTCATAAAACATTAGAGAATACTCCCATTTAAAAACTTTAGGCTGCAAAAGAGATGCTGCTTTTTGAAATGAAAATATGAGAAAACTGCTCTCCAGAAGAGCCGAATGTTATTAGCTCTGAAAACATTCCCTCTATTGCATTTGTTTAAGAGAAGGTGCAAGAATCGTTTTTTTCCCGTCAGGTGGTGCCAAACCTATCAAAATACTGCAAGGGTTATTCTTCATATTTAACAAATAGCTCTGATTATATCTGAATTCATGGCTATTCAGAAATAATGAGGCTGTAGCTAAAATAATTCAAGATAATATAGACAGTATTCATATTTTTCGATGGTTATGATTCTACTTGTCTTTGAGCATTTTATGGGTAGTCTTAAAGCTCTCTAATCACACTGTTGGAAAATCATTTCAAAATGCAAATAGATAAAAGATTGTCAAGCAGTCATGTGAACTGGCATGAATGATAATGTTAGCAGTTTTGCAATCAGTCAGCATACAAAAGCGACAGGACAAACGCTTTCTTTCCACCAATTGACTAAATTTAAATTATTACTGTGTGCTAAAACACAAGTGAAGTACACATCTGTGGGCTGGGCTTACAAGATTTCTTGTAGCTTATTGACTAGTGGAGAAATAAAACACTATCTTATACCGACACTATGGCTATGTCTACACTAGCACTTTTGTAGCTCACGGGTGTGAAAAAAACCCCAGAACCTCACTGACATAAATTACACCGCCAGAAGCCCAGTGTGGACAGTGCTATGTCGGTAGGAGACGCTCTCTCGCTGATATAGCTACCACCCCACATAAATTGTTTGAGGAAAAGGCAAAATCTCTCTTGTGCACATAAGAAAACCTCGTTTTCCCTCGTGGGTGCTTTTGAAAGTAAATAATGCACGGGCTTGAGGCAGGTCCTCTATGACCTTCCTCACATGGTTTTGCTTATGCACCTTGAATATGGCTTGTAAACATCTGTTGTGGGAGCCCTGGGAGCTTTTGGAGCCATGATTGCTGGTTGTGCTAAGTTGTTCCAAGATGGTGTGATGGTTTGTGCCTGAGCTGTGTGGCCAAGTGTGGACAGAAGGATCTTTTTCCCTTTGGTGACTTAATAACTTTTCCTTCCTTGCTTACAAGTGGATAGTCACCAGAGAAGTACTCAGAGGAGTGAAATGCTGAAAATTTATGTGCAGAATGTAAAAGAAAAATTAAGATGATGACTGAAGATGCTGTATCCCAAAGATGACACTAACTAGCTACAGTATGAAACACTTTACTTGGCATCCCATCTTTGGAGGACCATCCTGACATTGCCCTGAACAGCACAGCATTTCAGCCAGCCTGGACGTTGGCACACAGAGCAACTGTCCTGCCCACCTGCAGCCATCCCTGGAACCAATCCTGACAACAACAACTGACTGAAGCTCATGGGAGTTGTTTTAGGTGCTCAGCACCTTTCAGGAATTGGCCCTAGGATATTGCTTTGTCACATTAACCATCTTTAATATGGTTCCCTTATGGAATAAACAATGGCTCTTTCAAAGTCTTCTGCATCCACGTATTCCATGTCCTAAGGGTGGTTGTGTGTTCACCTAAAAAAGATGGTTCATTTTAAAATTATGCAAAATACAGTGATATTCTAAAATTAACCTGATTTTTTTCAGTATTCAAAGTGCTTTATATATTAAAATAAACAGATTACTATAGCCTAGAGATGAAAAAATTTTGATGGAACATTTTTACGTTGAAAAATGCTGTTTCATCAAAATCAAAACTTTCCACAGAAATGTGTTGATTTTGATGAAATTACATTTTCAAAAAAAAATCATTGAAATGAAATGTTTTGATAAGGTCCAACCTTATTGCAACAGAACATTTAAAAATGTTTTGTTGTGAAACAAATTTTCATTTAAAATTTTTATATTATATTATAAATTATCATATAAAAAATCTTAATCTGAACAAAATTTTTCAATTTTATTTAAATTTAAAAAGTCAAAAATTTTGATTTGTGGGAAATTTCAATTTTTGTTGTTGTTTTTCCTTGATTCATAATGAAACAAATGTTAAAATTCTGAGTTTAGTTCAACCCTACTAAAGAGATCTTTGGTTGTGAATCCTCCTCAAAGTAATCTTCATTGGAGGATAATGTATGCATGTAGTGTCCTAATCTTGGGCTCCATTTATCAAAATACTAGAGATTTATTTTGCAGAAACTTTTCTGGTCAGTATGTCTCGGTACTACAACATTTAAATCCGACCAAGAAAGCGAAGTCCCCCTACTCTGGCCCAGAAGTAATTCTCAGACCTTATCTACACTGGGCATTTGCAGCCTTTGGTAGTTTACAGCCTTTGGTAGAACCACTGCAAACCCTTGGCAGACACTGGCAAAGCTACTACAATTTGCAATTTGAACCAATGCAGTGTACCCTGGTTTCAAGCAAATCTACTATTTTCACTGTGCTACCCAAGTGAAAATAGTAGATTTGCCTTTCTACACTTGGGGTGCATCCGTATAGCTATATCAGAAGCCGTTGGCTGATAACTGAAACTGAGGGAAATCCCTAGTGAAGACCAGGCTTCAGTTTGAGCATAAGCTCCCTGTTATTCTTACCATGAGGCCTCAAGACAAGTATCCTCTCCTACCCACACCAGAATAAAAGTGTAATATTAAATCTCCTTCCTTTTTGACACTTCAATGTAATGTATATTTCATGTATAAATATATAACAACTCACTCCTTTACCACAACCCGGCAGGTTCTGGAGACATCTTTAATGTACCTCCAAAATGGTTTCCACAGCCCAGTCAAGTTTCCTAATGAATAACAGAGACAGGAGAAGCGCATCCCAGGTCCAAGCATACTAAAACCTCTCTTTTGACTAGAGCATGTGTGGATAGCAACTGTAAGAGCTGAACAAGTTACCTTAAAAGAACTTCTCTGGCTCTAATATTTATGATTTAAAGTTAGCATTCCAGTTGCACCAGAGAACATTTGTCTGTTTCTCTGGCTCCTTTCAGTCATTTGGCCTTCTCTGAAATGAAAATCTATGCAACAATACTGGCATGGTTTAATCTAAGCACACACACACAGATGTACAATACATTACTTTTAAATTTAAAAATAATTTGAAAGAGGGAAAATGCTATAAAACTAACCATCAAACCAGTTTTACTTTGTTTTGTAGAGGAAAAAAAATCTATTGTATTGAATTTGCTTTAAATGGCTCTTTGAATCTCAGTACATCTGCTATTAACATGGTGCAAGAAAAGATTAGAGATATTTATGTCTTTTTTTGATGAAGTTACATTAATGAAATGGCTTTGTTTATAAATTAAATACATTAAAGAAAGATCTTTGTTGCTGAAATTGAATTTTTATAATAAAAATGTTGTGAGCTACAAACTACTTAGGCACAAACATCTCTTTATCCTTGAGGCTGACCTTATCAGTGTCATGGATTGCTGGCATTTAATATGCAAGCTTCCTAATTCTTTTTTGAAAAGCTGTCAGAAGAGTTGTGTGCCAGAGAATGTATAATGATTTATTTAGTCCCTGCAGTCCTTCACATATGGGAACCAAAGGAAAAGGAAATAGCAGATTTCATATTATTAATGGACAAAATCATTTATAACATTGATTTTTATCAGGAAACAGAAGTATATTGTTAAAAATCAGTTATATCGTATGAAAATTCCTTAATTCATAAATACAATATTTGGAACATCTGTATTTAAAGTGTGTTCCCAGGCTCTTCTCTCTTATAAGAGCTTCCACTGCTTAGTTAAGAATCCATTTCAGTCTAATGTTAGCATTGCAACCAATACAAGTTCTAGCAATGAATTTTAATGCTTTAATTTCAATGAAAGCAAGCCACTTTGTAGATCTACTGCACTGAAACAAAGGGTTATTAGCTGAAATGACTGATTATGGGTTGTGTATTACTGCTTTTCTACTAACCTGAACCAAGCTAAATCTGCTCAGTAAAGCAGCATACAGTAATTTCTTGTAACAGCAAAGTAGCTTCTTCGGGATTTTAGCATTTATCTCTAGGTTTGATCTGTTAGAAAACCCCCTCTGTAGAACAAAGGGGAGTGAAAGTTGTGTGACCTCTTTACAGATGCTTAGAGTAGCTTTTATAGGCGCCCTACAAAGAATATTTAAAATTTGTGTGTAGGCCCCACCTTTTTAAAAAATAAAAATAAAACAGCCTGACAGATTTTATTTAAAAAAACATCTACACATTTTTGTTTCTGCTTACTTTTTTCTTTACAAATAGCAGGAATGATAAGTCCATTCTTCCCTTGCACTGTGGAGGTTGGGGTGGAGAGGAATGCCAGGGGACATGTCAGAAGTTTATTGTGAAATGTCACACCACAAGTGAAAGGGCAAGAAGTGGAAATTTTAATAAAGATATGCTTTCTCTAAAGCATTCATTGGACAGTGGAATTAAATAAATGTTAAACCTCCCCACCCAGAATCAAAGACTGTATTCCCCTCTCACAGCTTTCAGTTCTTGAATCTTGTGATGACAGTCTTTCACTAGTTCCTGTGTCACAATAGAGTCTTTCATGACAGACAAGACCTGAATTTCACTTTTGAAAAAACAAAACAAAAAACAAAAAAACCTCCTATCCTTCTCCTCCATTACTATCATCACAGAGAAAAGACTAGAAAAGAAAAATGGAAACTGCTAAGGATGAGATGGCAAAGAAAACCTCAAATGCCTTCCAGACTAGACTTTATGGGAGGGAGTTGTTCTAGTGGAGTGGGACTCAGGAGACCTGGGCTGTAGTACAAGGCATGCTAGGTGACCTTGGAGTAGTCACTTCCCTCCTTCAGCCTAATTTTCCCCATCTGTAAAGTGGGGATAATGATACTGTTCTCCTTTGTAAAGCACGTTGAGATCTACTGATAACAAGCCTATAGAAGAGCTAGATATTAATTATTATGACAGGGAAGTAAAATTCTCTCTTTTCCAAGATGGGGTCCTCCACGTTCCTCAGAAAGAACATAAAAGCATGGCCTACACCAGGGGTCGGCAACCTTCGGCACACAGCCCATCAGGGCAATCTGCTGGTGGGCCGCGAAACAGTTTGTTTACATTGACCGTCCGCAGGCACCCTCCCCCCCCCACCCGCAGTTCCCAGGGACGGTGGTTTGCCGTTCCCAGGCAATGGGAGCTGCGGGAAGTGGCGGTCCGCAGGGACATGCTGGCTGCCGCTTCCCACAGCTCCCATTGGCTGGGAACGGCGAACCATGGCCACTGGGAGCTGTTGGGGGCCGTGCCTGCAGATGGTCAACATAAACAAACTGGATCATGGCCCATCAGCGGATTACCCTCATGGACTGCATGCTGAAGGTTGCTGATTCCTGGCCTACACTTTCAAAAATGATTAACAATATCAGCTGCTTCAATTTTTCGGTGCTCAATTTGAGAATCCTTAAAGGGGCCTGATTTTGAAAAAAGTGCTGAGCACCAACCCTCTGAAAATCAGATCCATTTTAGGTGTCAAAACACTGAGCACACAAAAATGGAAGCATCCGAAATCACTATACTTTTGATTCCAAGGTGAGTGTGTGTTTCTTTATAACCCTAGTACACTAATGGGTTAATTTAGGCTTTGTAGTGAACTCAGTGAAGACATGGAAGAGTTTACACCTTTACAGATACTGTGCATCTTGGCTGGGTTAAACAAGACAGCAGGACTTAGTTTACATTAGCTAGCAAGGTATGGTTAGAAATTTATTCTTAAAATATGAAAATGTAATTATGCAGATTCACTAGATGATTTCTGGCTACTGTATACAAGCAATTTTCCTAATCCACTTCTTTTCCTCCACCCAAAGCCTGTTTTTATATTTAGCAGATGTTGAGCAGATGTTTTTTACTATAGACAGATGGGGAGGTTTTTTAAATTACCAGTTATTCAAAGTGACAAAAAGCCCTGTTGCACAACTTAGAAAGTATATTGAAATAATATTTATTCACATTCAAAAATATATATGAAAACAACAACAACAGTGATCTGGATTATACACTTGTTACCAGGATATTCAGAATGAAGTCTGAAATGTTATCCTATGCCATTTCAGTGTGACAGGGGCCACCAAATAGGGGGTGACTTTACTCACCACATCTGGAATATAACTGTCCACAGTGAAGTGGGATAAAGAATTCTCAAATTCAGTTTCAGCCTAGAATAAAATTGCTCATGAATTTGTTACAAATTCCTGGAAATAGGGATTTGTAGTGGAAAGCCCGAGGGTTTCGGTCCTGAAACAGCATCAAATATTGACACAACATGTACAGTGACTTGCAGAAATCTAAAAATCTTTACTTGCACTAAAAATATTTTGAAAAAAAAAATCACAAACTCAGTAAAAGGAAAAAGGCAATATCTACTCTTTTCAGAACTCTATCTCACCAACACTGATGACAAATATCTCTTGGGAGTTCTACCTCTGTTATTAGTTCTTTGCTGGCAATGAAGTGCATCAGTGCTAATGGAAAGGAGGGGCATCAAGGAACTCCTCTAAAATGTAGCTGATTGTATTCTAAAGGACATCTATTATTTATTGTCATTGCCAGCGAGATCTAGGAGCATCTATGGGTTTCGCAAGTTAGGATTAACTGTGTGTGTCAAGACCCCTCCCACCCCCCAAAATCTATAAATCCTTTAAGAAAACACATTTTTTCAGTGACACTAGGTCACCCCTAGCAAATGACATCTAGCCTGGCTCACCAGCATCCTCTAATTTCAGTTTGATGGAACAATTATTCACACTGTTTGCTGTGACAGTCAGTGAAACCCACTGTTATCTACTAGGTATCGCACTCATTTTGATCTAATTTCACCTCCCTCCTAACACAACCTTGGTGTAATCTGTAATTACTAGCATAAAAAAAAAAAGCTAACTCAGGGGACCACAAGTTTCTAGAAAAACATATGCCCTTCAAAGAATTAAATCCCACATTATTTCAAGCTTCCCACTCTCCTGTTTTCATTATGTCCTTCAATTAGAGGGCCTAGATAAGCTATTTTTCATTGTACTGCTCACATTTTAAGCAGCAAAGTCACATGATGGTTTAGCAGGTCGAGATGTATAATTTTAGAGGAGATTGAAAATGAAGGCACTCACTGGCTACTTGCCGTCAAAGACCATGGATCAAATTTGTGTCCTGGCCAGATTCTAATGTGATATTTACCATCAGCCTACCTAACATTCCTCAGGTGATTTCGGTTGGAGAAATAACTCTTCACTTTCCCTTTTTGAAAGGCTGGATGTGGAAATGTCAACACCGAGTAGCTGTAATATTTTTTTCCCAGATTGGAGACTGTATACTACCCCACCCCCCCAATATATCCATTAAACTATGTGGTTTTCAATGGGAGTTCTAGTAGGTTCTGTGCTTCATATGCAGTGGGGTTCCCCATGGCAGTGGGGGATGTGACTTGTGCCCAAAAGAGAATTGGCTTCTTCTGGTGCCAATTCAAAGAACTGATCTTAATCTTTACGGCCCTCAACTTTGTCTAGCATGGAGTGATTCTTCACGCACGACACTCTGAGACAGCTGTGCTCCTCTGAGACAATACAGCTAGCTGTGCCTATACTGGGACATTTGGGAGATAGAGACAGGATTCGTGGTAGAAGATCCTCATTTTGGGAACTATTTACCTGGGGAGATAAGATTGACCCCATGCCTAGCCAGTTTTCAGATACATTCCAAATCTCACCCTTTCCCCATCACCTTCCCACAATAACAAAATATTACATAATAGTAATAGATACATACGCTCAGTACATACATGAAGCTGAAGCTATGAATGGTGAAGACCAGAATCCACTATGGTCAACCCACTGAGATTCTTTGGTTCTTAGATACTTTAGTGCTAGATGATTTAGGGAGATAGATTTTTGCAGGTCTTTAGTCTATATATCACTAGTGCTTTTGTTTAGTTTTAGTTAAAAAGTAAAGTGATGTTATGATCATGAATAGAAACCAGTATTCAAATTTGGGCACCTAATTCTGGACTTGGGCATCGTAGGTTTTTTTATTGTGTCACATGAGTTAAGCACACTGACTTACTATAGTGAATGGTATAAAGCAGCCCTAATGGTCTAGTAGGACATGAATAACAATTCTTCTAGGTATTCCTTCATATGACATATCATTAACTGTGCTTTAATAAATCTCTAATTCTGAATTTACCTAATCTGGAGACTATTAAACATTTTAACAGTGTCCTACTTCAGCTCAGTGTATTTATACAACAGCCCATAATTGTTTGAGTATATCACTTTTCCCTTTAAATATTACAATAATAAAAACTCTACTTAAGCCACATTAAAAATTCATCATAGACATATAGATGCAGGGAAATTCCTAGTTCAGATGGAAAATCCAAATGGCTCCATAGTTTAACTTCTGGCAACCCTAACTTTTTCTCCTTAAGCTTTCTTTCCCACTCCAAGAGAATGGGGGTGAGGATTTTTAGGCTTGAATTTGAATGTCCTTAAATTCATATCAGAACTTTGTTAGGTAAAAATTATTGTTTGAACTTGAATATCCTCTTTTATTTAGAATGTGTCACTTTCACTTATATCCTCTTACCAAAAATGGAAACGTCCTATTGAATTTAACAGAGAATAATAACCTTTCTACTTAACTGGTAAATCAACCCACAGAATTATATACCAGGGATATAGTTTTCTATTCAAATTATATATTATAAAAACATGTTATAGAAAAATAAATTTCATTTAGAACCCTACTGGCTTCATGTTTATTAAATTCTGTAGGACTTTTCCATAATGGTATGCCTTACTCTAAGGAGGCAGACTCTCACCTGCACTTTTGAACCAAAGTACATACTACTAAGGTGCAGTCTTTCATTTCAACTGAAGTGTTCAGTCATTCAGGTGCTGTGTGTTTAAGCCCCATTAACCGCAAGGAGTGATGGAGTGTGATTGCTATTTGGTGTATATTCCAGGCTGAAAGTAAGCCCCCAAATATCAAGGATGACACAGAGAATCCAAAGCAGTCTCTTTAATGCTAGACAGAGACTTTCCTAGGACTGTTTTCCACCATCAAATGCTCCTAAGGGACCAGCAGGAACACAAACTGTGGGCTATGACCACAGAGGCAGATGCATAGATAGCTCCTCCAGAAGACCTGGTGGCATCTGAACCCATCTGAAGGTCCTCTTCCTTCATTCAAGCCCGTGGGAAGAATGCAGAAAACCACTGGTGTAAGTCCCTTTCCCTCCTCCCCATCTTAGAATGAGGGATTTGAATATGGATCTGCTACCCCTCAGGTGAGTGCCCTTGTCACTGGGTTATAGAGTCACAGGCCTGTCCCTCTTGAGCTAACAGAGAACTCTTGTCGCATGTCCCTTTATCCTCTCTATGGGTTGGTCATTAAAGGGAAACATCACTTTCTCATGCACACAAATCCAGTATATTCCAGAGGTGAGGCAGGGCTCCGACTGGGGCCTGAGAATCATGGTGAGGGAGTGACCAATTAGACCACCATTCACCTCTGGTGCAGAAGTAAAGACATGTAACAAAGGAGAGGCTCCAAATACTAGGTTGGCTACTTTAAATTTCCTAAACTGAATGTGGTGGTGGAATCTGAATTCATCAGTGCGTCCACATATAATCGCTAGTATCACCAGCAAGAGAGTTTTGCTTAAGTGGGGATGGGAGGGGTCACCTAGACAGTTCCTTGGACAAAGGAAATAATGATCACTGTCAATTGGGTAAAGTCTGTGGGCAAATACTCATTGTTATATGACCAAACACCTTTTAGTGGCCAGCAGTATTCATTGCACACTTAAGACAAATAATTAAGAATCAAATAGTACAAAATCTTCCCTTTTCACCTCTACCTCGATATAACGCAATCTGATATAACAAGAATTTTGATATAACATGATAAAGCAGTTCTCTGTGGGGGGCAGGGCTGCGCACTCCGGTGGATCAAAGCAAGTTCAATATAACGCGGTTTCACCTATAACATGGTAAGATTTTTTGGTTCTCTAGGACAGCGTTATATTGAAGTAGAGGTGTATTTTTGCAGTAATTTAACAGCAATTTTATAATACTAGGCTCATCCGAAGCATGCCTGTAACTATTACATAGCTATTTTAAAAAATATGCAGCAATTGGAAAAATTATAATCATTCAGCTCTCAGCATATAACAATGTAATTTCTGTCAGATATTCCAAAAAAGTGCTGTGTTCAGATAACATAGGGCAGATTTCCTGCGTCACACGCTAGGGGAACTTCCTAGTTGTGGGCCATGTTGTCCCTGGTACTAGTGCTGGTGTACAGGGGTGAGGAGTGTGACTTGATTTTGATTCCAGTGAGATGACAGCTCCCAACATTCAGTGAGCCTTTGTAGCTCTTAGCTTTAGCTATCTTTCTAAGAGATACGCTATGGCTCAAACAGAATTTATGAGCTTGATGCAGAAATAGGATGATGTTCTTTGGCCTACGTTATGCAGAAGATCAGACTAACATAATGGTCCCTTCTGGCCATAAAGCCTGTGAATCAGAGATTAGTGTAGTGCATTACATCTAGTGTCTCTGATTCCTGCTTACGTATGAGTTTTAGATGCCTGGTTCAACATTAGCCCTACTATTATTGATGGTTTTATTTCACAATCAGAGATACCGACATTCCTTAGCGATATTTGTACAAAAATTATTCAAGTGGCTCCCATGCTGGCAGAACAAGTCACTGGAAGGGGTTAATGGTGGATCTGTATGCAACAGCTTTATAAACTTGTTGCCATTTCATATGGCAAGATTTCTTCTTTCATAGTGTTTCTACCTTTGTCAGTAAGCTCCCTGTTTTAAAGGTGAACTATAAAGGGTTTTTATTTTAAGGTTTAAAAAAAATATTTTTATAAAATACCATGGAGATGAAGACAACTGATCAGGGATTTTTTGCCCAGACTGCCTGGCTTGTCTAGAGGACAGAGCCACCAACAAAGGACTCCTATTCTAGCCCATTTACTAGTCTCACCATTGCAAGCTCTTTCTTTCCTCCTCCTCCAGTATACAGGGAGGTGCTAGGATTCCAAATGGGGATCCCAGTCAGGGGCATGTGACATTAAACTGGAAGCTTGGGCAGCTAGGGTGAAGGATGCAAGTTTAATTTGGAAAGCATAAAACAGGAGTTCTTTTGACAGTGAAGGACTGTGCCTTGGATGTGCAATCACATGCGCATGTCTCATTTGTCATGTTATCTCTGAGAGAACCATCAGAAACTAGACCAAGCATTGTGAGGGGAGCCAAGATCAGTGATTAGTCTGTGGGCCCAGCTTAACACACTTCCCCAGAAGCCATTTCTTTTGTGAGGAGGGGTTCCTTTCCCCACTAACCCCCTGTGAGTTTTTGTCTGGGAGGTCTCATGAAGGTGAGTAGGTGTGTATGTCTTGGAGAGAAATACTAGTATGGAATGAGAGTTTAGGTGATAGGGAGTGGGGACCAAGTACACAGGGCCAGCTTTAGTAAGTGCGGGGCCCGATTTGAATACCTGGCGGCGGTGTGGCACTTCAGCGGCGGGTCCTTCACTCGCTCCGGGTCTTCTGCAGCACTGAAGGACCTGCCGCCGAAATGCCGCTGAAGACCCAAAGCGAGTGAAGGACCCGCCACCGACGTGCCGCTGAAGACCCAGACCGCCGCCGGGTAGTAAAAAAATTTAAAAGGCGTCTAAGTTAGGCGCTCTTCTTTAAGGCGCAGGGCCCTCTTAGGTGCGGGCATGGGGCCCTCTTAGGCACAGGGCCCGATTCGAGGGAATCGGAGGAAATCAGCCTAAAGCCGGCCCTGCAAGTACATGTTGGGGATCTCACTGAAGAGAAAAAAATAAAGGACTGACGGAACACAACACAAACAAAAATTTTGATTGGAAATACAGAACAAGGAGGAGGAAAAGATGCACCAAGAGATCCAGCCAAAGAGAAGGAAGGATGGTGGGGAAGGAAGGAGTGAAGGAAATGAGAAAGGGGAAGAAAACCTAATGCAATAGAGGTGCATAACGTATCCACATCTGACCTCACAACAATGGAGCTATTACTCATGATCTATGCCAGAATAAATGAGACGTGAATCAGGCCAGTCAAACTTACAGTCAGGGCCGGCTCCAGGCACCAGCCTACCAAACATGTGCTTGGGGCGGCGCCTGGAGGGGGGCGATGCGGCAGGGCCCCGGCCGGGCTCACCGCCCTCCCCCGGCACTCCGGCCAGTTGGGGAGAGCGGAGAGCCGCAGTCGGGCTCGCCGCCCTCTCCCCGACGCTCTGGCAGCCAGGGAAAGCGGAGAGCCCCGGCCGGGCTCTCCGCCCTGCTCCCAGCGCTCTGGCCGCCGGGAAGAGCGGAGAGCCCCAGCTGGGCTCTCCGCCCTCCCCCCGGCGGTCCGGCCGGTCAGGGATTGCGGGCCCGCGGCCGGGCTCAGCGCTTTCCCCTGCCGCGCTGGGTGGGGGGCAGCGGGTGGCTTTTTTGCCTAGGGCGGCAAAAAAGCCAGAGCCGGCCCTGCTTACAGAAATATATTAACAGAAAGTTCAGTGCCCAAAGTGTTACATTAAATAAACTACTTGAAGAATAAAATGTGGGAAGGGATACAATAGTGGAATGGGGTTGAGGTAGGGGCACCTTACTGGCACAAGTGAATTGCATAGCAACAAGAATGTCCTACAAGTTGCAAAGGTGATCAAAGTAAAAGGAAACTCCTGCTGTTGGCATTATACCTAAATGGATGCAAATACAACATGATTTCTCATTGCAATACTTATTTTAACTACACAGCTCCCATGCAACTTAGTGCTCACAAAAGCAGCAGAAGTGAAGCATTTCTAAACCTGCATGTTACAATACTGCCATTATCAATTTCCTCCAGAGAAAATCTTCTCTCATAATATAAGAGAAGGGATGGGAGCTTGAAACTTGCTCAATAAGTTAAGTCAGTTGAACTTGCTGGTTTTAATGTTACTCTTGAAAACATTGCCAGTTTGCAACTGGCATTTCTTTGTTCTACGCAACTGTTTTATACAGAGCTGCTGGGATCTTCTGATAAGCAAAATAGGGGGTAAATTTCACTGTAACATCTCTACAGAATACCTCGTTCCTCCAGATGGAACACTAATCATCATTATGCACAAGATCTAAAACTCATTTTTTCATGGCTACAGAAACTGTATAGTGATGTTCTTGGAAGTTCATGTACATCCCAGGTGAAGAAACAATAGCCTATTCAGCAGTTCAGGTGTGTCTGCCATTTTTAACATTACTTGCTTTGGAACCCTACTCTTAAAAATCCAACAGGCAACAACATCACACTATCTTGATAACAGGCACAGATGTTCCTGTCTATTAGGCTAACATCCTATTCACTCAGGAGATGGTATCCTGATTTCAGTAGTGCATAAGTACAGTGAGCGCAAAGTTTCAATGGAAACTGCAACACCTATATTTTTGCACAAAGTCCCTCATCTGTACCACTTTGGTGCTACATCTGTTGACATTTTTGTGACTGGGCATTTTATCAAATAAACACATTTCAAGAGTGCTGGTGGCTGCCAAAAAGATACATTCTGTTGTAACAGATAGGAATTAAAAGGTCAATTATAGTTCCTAACATTACAGATACCTATAATGATGATAATGAATGTGAAAATAATTTGAATCTCTGCTTATATGGAAGATTCTCCATGCCTTTAATAATTTGCATCACCAGTCTTTAGGTCTTCTACATTTCTGCTGCATCTCTTCCTTCCCCCCGCCCTCCCCCCAAATGAAGTGACTGGACTAAGCACATTACTTAAGGCAATACAGTGCTATCATTTATATTAATGACATACTAGTATTTTCAGTATTATTGAAAGGCCTATAATGTTTCTTTGGGCATGGGAATTCAGCCTACACAGAAAAAGCATTCCTGGGAGAAAACTTTGGAAAGCCTTCTGTGGTAGAACAGGTTCCCACCCCAGTCAGGAGTTAAAGAGCTTCTCTGGGCACAATAAGCCCCAACCCAGTGCACCGGAGAGACCTGTCAAACCTGGAGAGGGGCAACTTCTTAAAAGGGGGATCCCAGCTTAGTGCGTTCAGAGATAAGCAGAGCTAGAGCTCCCTAGTTCCACAGTGCAGAGACTGCTTATGAGGAAGACATCTGAAGAGGCTCTGCCACCTGGACCTGCTGGAAATTAGACGGACCTTCTTTACTTTGTTTCTTCCTTTTTGTTTAGAACCCAGGGTGCTCAGCTTGAGTGCTTGGACACAATGGGTTAAGGGCCCAGACCTCCCCTACAGAGGCTCTTTCCTTGCAGGAAATTGCTGGTAAGCCTGGACGGTTTTGTGGGCTGCAGTGTTAATTGGTTTCCCATTTCTGGACTGCTTTATATCTAGAAAGGGGGTTGCCACCTCTCTAACACTTAAGGCTGTAAGATCACATTCCAAATTCTAAACTGGCTCTACAGCGATGCCTACAGCCAGAGAAGGATGTCTATGACAAGTGAGGTACCTGATGGCCCCTTCTGGTCAAACTCTATAAACACGTCAATACAACAGGAAAGGAAAAAAAAAAAAAAAAAAAACCATAAGAGGAGACTAATCTTTTGGCTCACAATTGTCTCATCAATGCTTTTTGTACATTGGTAATTGCAATTCATTTTCAGAGGAAAACTCCAATATCTAGAAAAGACTAAAAGAAGAACTGATTTTCCTTTTAATTCTTATTTGATTGCAGAGGGCTTGTGTGAAAAGATATTCATGTATGTACAAATGAACTATAGACATTATATCACATGAAGTGTTTAGAAAACACATAAACAGTACACATTCTGTGAAATTCTTTGTCATGGCAGATGAAACAATAGACCTTAGTAGACATGAGCAGATGTTATTCTGCATATGTTATGTTTCATTAGTGTTTAGAAATTCATGAGGTCTTTTGTAGGTTTTTCTGAATCTTCGAATACAACTGCAGCTGTTCTATTCAGAATTATTGAAGACATCCTCACATATTTACTTGAATTTCTGCAAATGTAGAAGGCAACACTAAGATTGTGCACTTATTCTTATGGTTTGTAGTATGACGGTATCAAAAAGGCCAACTGTTGTGGCATACTTTTTCCAGAATTCCATGTCTAGAAATACTCTTTTAAAAAGCTTTCAGGAGATGCATGTTTTGGTGTTATTTTAAACGGAGGTCTCAAAGACTTTTTACTTGTTCTGAATATTCTATTTGGTATATGTGCAGCTCAATCATTATTTTCTGGTTTTATAAAATAAAGCTCAAAATATCAACAACAGCCCAGAAATTCCATTATTACATTACAGTATTGCATGCTCACAAATATATTCTGGTCAGGTGAAACAAATCACATTGCAGATGGCTACATTAGAAAATATGTGTTTGATCAAATACGTTTAAACTCCACTGAACTTAATTTGATTTTAAAGATTCAAGTTGTTTTACACCAACGTAACTGCAGTTCTTTCCCCATTTTGATTGTCCAGCCGAACTACTTAGACCTTTGCTCATTTCCCATTTTTATGGGCTTGCTTTGTCTTTTAGTTTAATTCATTGTTGGTGTTATTCAGTCTGTTACATCTACTGCTAATCTTGTCATATAAGCATGTATTAATTCCCAGTACCAGCCTGCTGCTTATCTTCTTGATGATCCCCTGAACAGAAAGAATTAAGCATTCTGCTTACCTTCTCTCCTAAAGGTGTGACAATATATCAGCCTCCAGTCCTTGATCTGTTCTTTTTGTGTTTTTCAAACATTCTTCAGACAGGAGTACTTGTGGCACCTTAGAGACTAACAAATTTATTAGAGCATAAGCTTTCGTGGGCTACAGCCCACTTCTTCGGATGCATATAGAATGGAACATATATTGAGGAGATATATATATATATATACCCACACATACAGAGAAAACACAGTGTTTGGCTTTTCTTTTCTTCTAATGATGCAAAACAATCACCTAAATGCAAAGACATCACAGTGATAAGTGATCAGATAGGACACTTGCTTAACAGAATACTTCTATAGTTTGTGACAGAAGGTTGCCTTAACCATAACTTTTTAATTAACTCTTCATTTTAGTAAGTCCACTTACAGCATATGCAAATTCAATTTTAAACAGAAGATATGTTGAAATACGATGGATGATATTAAGTATTTTAAATGTCAGAATACATATATTGTATACATAAAAGATGCCTTACTGATAGCACATTCTATTAACATCTAACAGTGAGTACACAATGTTAAGAAAGATGAAAACAGCAGCAAAATCTAACCAAATAAAATAATAATAATGGGGGTGTGGCAGACACACATGAGCAGAATGGCCCATGCAAAGAGCTTGGTATCAGTTGTACAACCAAACTCAAGAATTAGCTGTCAGCACCTTTAAACTGAAACAGTCACAAAAAGTGACTAAGCAGTCACAGCGTTTAAAAAAAGGACCTGACCTGGTCCTGGGTTAGTACAGAGGCTCTCTTCTGTCCCAGGCTTACTTGAAACTGCCCTTCAGAGGATTCAGGCAAGCCTTCTTAACTGGCCTGCTGGTTTCCTATTGGTCAGTGTCTTCTCCTGGCTCTTCTAGGCTTCTGGAGGACTAAGTATGTTGGTAGCCTGGCCTGAGTGGGTTTTCCTTGTGCAGGGGCCGGAAGGAAGGGGAGGATCAGGGTGCTGACATCTCCAGTCAGGGCAGATAAGGCCTGACTGACCCTGTCACAGGGGGATTTCAATTACCCCCATATAAACTAATCAAATGACACAATGGAATAAAGTTAAGTGAAAATTTCTCAACACTTTACGTACTCATTCTTAGAGAGCTGGTTCTAGAGCACACAGGAGAGGTTATCCTTAGTCTTAAGCAACACAAAGAAGCTAATTCAAGAATTAATAGTAATGAGCCACTAAGGCTATGTCTACACTAACAGCATTTACCAGTACAGGATTATCAATATATTCTATTTGCAAAGCACTCTTAGTGTATGGACACAATTACACTGGTATAGTAAATCTATCCCCCATGAATGAAACAAGCTATACCAGTAAGAGCTCAGTTTTGCAAGAATAGCTGTGGCTATACCAGCGACGTCTGCCAGCCCAGCTACATCAGTCAGGGATCGCACCTCTTCACACCCCTACCCAACACAGCTATGTAGACATAGTCTAAGTAACAGTGACCACAATATAATTTGGTTCAGACTCACTGGGGCAGGTAGGGTCATTCGGTGAAATTAAAATGTGGGGAATTCAAAACCAATAAAAGGAAATACTTTCCCCACACATGTAATTAGACTGGAACTCTGCCACAGGAAGTCACTGAGCTCAAGAATTTAACAAGATTCTAAAAGGAATTGGATGGTTATACATATATCCAGAGCTAGCATGATTAATGCTAACAAAACGTTTGGAAGAGATATTAAACCTCATGTTTCAGGGCTTAAGCCATTCTCTAACTAGAGATCTGGAAGAGGCCTAGTGTCTGGGGCAGATTATCCCACATCTGCCTAATGTGCACGATTCTTACACCTCCCTCCAAAGCACCTGGTGTTGGCTACTGTCAGAGAGGATAGTGGATTGACAGGACCTCAGATCTGATCCACTTTGATAATTTCTATGTTCCTATTTGCTTTTGTACAATGTAATTCACATTACAGTGCACTATATAAATGTGTGATGTTATCTGTAGTCACACTGCTACTGTAATTTTGCTTCAAATACATTCAATAAATGACAATTTCAAGCACTACTATATTGACAGAACATTTACTTCATTGTATTATACTTAAAAGGGAATATGTTTTTTTAAATTACTTTCTTGATCTTTCCACAATGCCATTTGTCTGCAATCAATGTCCCTTTTTCGGCCCTCCATCACATCCTCTCATATTCTATTTTTCCCCCCCCCATGTTCTTTTCCTTGATGTACAGGATGTAAACTGGCAAATTGAAATGCATGCACAGACTGGCTGATTGGTTGCTCCCTGCCCACAGTATTCCTACTATATAATCTCCCAAGGTAGCCGTGCCATTATATTGAATGGCATGTTTAACACAGGGAGCAGTTAGAGATAGAGCACTATCTCAGTGTTAATAGAATGACTGATGAAGAATAAAAAGAACATGCTGATACGCAGTAAGAACTATTGCCCCACGGAAATAATAATGTATGCTATGGTGTGCACAACGTGTGACCAGACTGTATATATGATCCATGCTCTGATCCTACTGATGTATTTACTAGCATCATTGCGGATTTATTTTTAACTTTTGGTTTCCTGCAGATTTCAGTGCATTCAGTCTTTTTGTGTTCTCACTTCAAACATATTTTATTAAATTATTTTATATTTAGCTCTATCAACTTTCCTGTTTTCCCAGTGGGCTTCTTTAAAATTCAATTAGCTTTTTGTTGCCTGGTTTTTCTCAGCAGCATGAGTTGGTTTAGAGACTGAGAAGGGAGTGGGTCAGTCTGAACTTGCAGTACATCTTTCATGTGAAAACTGCAGTATATTTTGACTTCTCATATTCACTTTCTAAACTGGTTTCTTGTGGTTCAGCATTCCTTTTAGTAATTTCAGCTGATTTTACTCACATCCCATGTTGAGCACTGGTATTTCTTGCAACATGGCCATTACTTTAGTCAATTAAGATATGTTCTTTCAGCCTGATACCCATCATCCTTACACCAGAAGTCCCACTTATATTTTCCCTTGCTGGGGAGAGATAGGAATTTAGTTACACATTACAGATTCTTTTATCTGGTATAAAATAAGTAACAGTTGCACCCAGAGCCATCCCTTGGGTATGGTGAATTGGGGTGACCGCTCTGGGCCCTGCGCTTTGCCAGTGCGATTGGCCGGCACGGTCAGTCCTGGAAGTGACAGATTTGTCACTTCCATTCTGGGCCCCACACCCCCCTAGGGATGGCCCTGGTTGCACCTTTCTGGTGTGATAGCTCAGAGAGCCTTCACGTGACATCATCTTAAGGGGCTAGAACGATAACTCTTCCCTCCTTCATCCCAAAATGGAATCCTCAGTTGAGAGGGAAGTAATGGTGGCATTATACTCCAGTTATGCTCCATGCCCCCGGCACCATGGGTGGGAGGAGGAGTGGCAAACAGATGTTTCAGGGTGGAGCAGTTCAAACCAGATGGAACAGCGATGCCAGCATTTAGCTCCATCTGTCTTCATTCACTTAAACCAACAAAATTATCTGTTCTTGTTGTTATAAGCTTTTAGGTTTTCCTATATGGTTGATGGAAAAATGTAATGCCTAGTCTAGACACAAGTTTGTAGTGGTGTAGTTAAACTGAGACAGACCTCTGCATAGACACTCTTACTTCAATTTACCTTGAACCTGTTCCTAATCAATTTAAGCCAACTGAAATAAAAAGTGTCCAGGACAACCTTTTGTAGCGGATTAATTAAATTGGTTAAAAATCTCACCTTAAGTCAAACCAGTGCAGCTCTCTGTGTAGACAAGTCCTGAGATACTTAGATCCTGAAGACCTGAAATTCTCACTGACTTCAGTGGATGTCACAAGTCCTCGGCACCTCTCAGGATCAGACCCTTAAAGTGAAAAGTTTGTATCTGGGCCTCTGCTGACTTCTGCCAAATGGGTCCGATAATGCAAGGTCCTGAGCCCTCCTGGAAAGTACTTAAACATCCTGTAATCTACTCCTTGTGTAGAGCACAGCACCTTGCATGATCGGGGCCATAGAGTTGTTTTTCAGCAGTAGAAACTCAAAGGAAAATATCATCCAAATGTCCTGCAGAGTATACATTTGCATTTGTGTTGTATTACACTTACATACAACTTAGACGGATCCTGCATTTTGTCTATTGTCTTTACAGGGAACCGATCACTGCACTATGCAGGCACAATATAAAAAGACAGTGGGGTTATCACTAGCAAGTGTTTGCAAAATCAGGAGCTAGATTGTTACATGGCTAAACTGAAAAAAAAAATTCAGCTATGTAGCTGATGAAATGTGTTGACCTCATGTGGATGTCAGGGCAATGATTTTGATCACCAGTATTTGTTATTCTGAAAGCTTCCAATCATTGCAAAATGTATTGGAATTACTGAGGAAATAGAAACATGCCAAATTAGAAAGGCAGAGAATTCATCTGAGGAAGATAACTTCCAACTGTCAGCTTTTTGCCTGCCCTCTCAAATACACGGAAACCTTTCCGTTGTGAAAGAACACACAAAAAGCCTTTTCAGTACAAACCGAGGTTCCCTTTTGCATACAACTCCCCTTTGACTTCACACTGAGAAGTACCTCCACATGCAGAGCAAATATTTTATTCTTCGGGGATTCACATTATTCTACTACTTGACGAAGCCAATATTAGGCTTTACATATTCTGAAAAGGGCATCAGGAACACCAGGGATTCAGACACAAAAGAACTCATGTTTGCTTTGCACCTACCGTATTTATAGAGGTTTAGGTGTTTAAAAAAAAAATGCCATAAAACTTCTATGGCTTTCAGGAAAAAAGAATAAAGGGTTTTGCGATCCTGGACACTGAGCTAAATAAAGAGATGTTGATATACCTTACACAATGCTTGTCCTCCTCTGAATAGGCAAACCTATTTTAGAGCTTAATAGACTATATTGACTTATTATACATATAAAATTAACAACATTAAGTCATTGAGGAAGGCAGGTTTATGGCAGGCCAAGTCCGCAGTTCTCTTCATCCAGTGGCCACAAACCCCTGGAAGGAGATGTACAGGGAATCGCACAGTGCCAACTCCAGATAAAGGGCCAGAATACCAGCCGCAGAGCGGTTGTGGAACAGCCTCACACCCTGTTGAATCAGGATTTATGTGGGTTTGGAATTCCTTCCAAGCAGAATGATGCTTTACTTAGGAAGGTTTGCTCCAAAAATACTGAGCTCCTGGCAAAACTGAATGGAGTTAACGGGATTTGTGTTAGTTTGGCCCCTCAGAGATACATATGAAGTCAATGGGATTTCTGTGCATGTATCTCAGGGGCACAGTCCCAAGATATTAACACCATAAACCAAATCACTTGGTTCTGCAACACAATCCAAAAGAAATTTGAATGTTAAATGAAGAGAACAGAAAATATCTCCACTTAATAAACTGGTACCCGCGAGAACAGAAAAGCCCACCTGGTCGGCCTCCAAGAAGATGGGAAGATGACATTGTTAAACGTTTTGGATGAACATGGAGAAGAAAGGCAAGAATGTGAGAAGAATGACAGATGTGTTGTGATCGGCGCAGTCTTAATGACAGCTGAAGACCGATCGATTCAGGTGAATAAACTGAACTTGTTCAGAGGGGAAAATATCTGGTAGAGTTTCAATAATTATAGAAACAGATTTGGGGCTCACCAAGATGTTAAGGCTTGTTTACACTGGCAATTTACAGCACTGCAACTTTTTCGCTCGGGGTGTGAAAAAACACCCCCCTGAGCACAGCAAGTTTCAGTGCCAGTGTAGACAGTGCACCCACGCTGGGAGCCAGGCCCCTCATGGAGCTGGGTTTTTTAGAGTGCTGGGAGAGCTCTCTCCCAGTGCTCTGCCATGACCACACAAGCCACGTTAAAGCGCAGCCGCAGCAGCGCTTTAGCATTGCCAGCGTAGACAAGCCCTTACAAATGAAGCACTGAAATTAAAAATAGCTGGAATCAATGGGAACACAAGCAGCAGTAAAGCTTCCCGCCAATCAATTAGTGCAACAAGCAGTAACTCTGCCAAGCTACTTTTAAACAAATTAACAGTACCTAATAAAACAATTTAGTACATTTCAAACCTATGAAAATTAATCAGCCAGTTAAAGCAACTTAGCCTATTCTAGCCAATAAAGGAGAATACTTTCTCGTGCACTGACTCATGTATAATCCATTTCCCCTAAAAGTGTACACTAATTCTGACTTAAAAAGAAGGAATGGAAAAAGTATTGAAAATATGGAATTGTTAAAGTTATACTAAAGATTCAAACATTAAATTTATGCTTCTAAATCTATGTATTGCTATTATAATGTCTCTTTACCCACTTCCTAATAAGAAGTTAAAGACACTCCAAACCAAACATTTTATCATTGATCATGTTGTGTGGTGGGTTAAACCTTCTTGTTAAGGGTTAGGCAAAACAGCTGGCTTTCATTCAGGATGATTGATAGAAGTGACTGACGTAACAGCAGTCTCCAAACCCAAACCACAAGTACATTTTTTTAAAGCAGAAATAAGAGGCAGATGCAAGACTGGCTGCTCAGAAAGTTGAGTGACTTGGGCAAAGGAGTTTGCTGGAAATCATTTGATCAGAAGAGTGGGTGGTGCATCTGACCTAGTCTACTCTGAAAATTGAGGCTGCATAGCTATGTCGGTCAGTGGTGTGAAAACTATGCCAACCTAACCCCCAGTGTAGACAAGACCAGATGCACCACCCACCCTTCTGACGGAAGAATGGTTCCATAGATGTAGTTGCCATCACTCAGAGAGGTGGTGTTCCTACACCTAGGGTAGGTCTACACTTACCGCCGGACCCAGAGGTAAGTAATCAATCTTCTGGGATCGATCCTGGAAGTGCTCGCTGTCAGCTCGGCGAGAGGAGTATGCGGCATCGACGGGGGAGCCTCCCTGCTGCGTCTGGACCCGCGGTAAGTTTGAACTAAGGTACTTCGAATTCACCTACGTTATTAACGTAGCTGAATTTGCGTACCTTAGTTCGAAGTGGGGGGTTAGTGTGGACCAGGCCGTATAGTAAAACCCTTTCCAACAGTGTAGGCAGCTATGCTGCTGTAATCTGGTCTGTGTAGTGCAGACATACTATGAGCGTGAGCACACAAAAGGAGAAAACAGCCTGGACAAGCACGGTATGTAACCTTGAGAGAAGCTAGAGAGGAGGCTTCTGGGTCTGGTGTTGGTAAAAGAGCATTTTTTTTTTTGCTTACAATTCCAAGCCTATCTCCTGTTTGGTTCCTCCTGTATTCTGGGAAACAGTATTCTGTACATTCTTTGTAAATAAAAAAAGATTACATCAAAGAAATACCTGACTATGATCAATTTCTCCTTCTCATTGGCAAAACCCACAACACCCTGACTTCAGCTAACTGCTCAGGTGAAAGGGGGTAGCAGCCTTCACAGATAAGGAGTTTTTGGTTTTGCTGAGGAAGGGAAGATATCCACATTCTTTAGAAATACAAATACCACCCCCCCACCTTCTCCAATCCAACATTTGTTTAGTACAAAATGTCCCTGATTTTTTCCTCTGTGGAATAGATACTGGGGAAGTTTCCTTTTGTTTTTTTTCCTCCCCAAAGAACAGCTATGAACATAAGATAGTGGTAAAAGAAGCAAAAACTGGAAAGACATAGAATTNAGTCAGTAGCAACTGTGCATCTATCAGTGTGCAAAAACCGATCCTTTATTAATGGTCCAGACCCAGAAAATGCAGATATTTCAGACTGCAGCTTAAACTGGTCTGGGCAGCTGAAATAATAAAGGTCAAAGAAACTACTTTCTAGTCTCCACTTCCCATGCATGTAGTGTTATCATTTACAATTAAACATGACATTTCAGTAAACAGTGCTCCTATTGAGGCTAATAGACAAAGCACACAGGAGACTGCTATCAGCTGAAGAGAGAAGGGGGTGGGGGCAGGGAACTGATTAAGCACATTTTTCTGCTGGCAAAGAAAAAACACAGAAGTCTGTGGATTAACATTTTTAACTCCACCCAGACTAAACTTTTGATACATTGCTCAACCGTATTCACTTTCAAGGAGCTAATGCTAAAAGTCAGCTGAGAGAAAACATAGTTACATTGATGTGGCTCCTTTAGATCACTGCTTGCCAAATAACTTAGTAAAATATAAAATCACGCTGATTTTTGCTGCACTACATTACCTTTTATGGTGTACAAAAAATGTTTTAGCAGTTTTGAATACTTTACATGCAAGACCTTCCTGTATCCTTGTATAAAGTCTTTTATTAAATATGAGCTAATCAAGACAGGTGAAACTTCCATTTTAAAAAAAAGAATACGACATAACAGAAAAATGGAAATAATTTTATATCATACATATAGATCCAGCACTAAATACTGCATTGGTTTTGAGAAAGTGTGCTCAGACTAGAACATTTCCTCATCAAAGGCTAGAATGTGGCTCCCTCATTCTGCATCATCATGAGCATTTACTACAATTGACTTCAATGGGACTATTCATGGCCTAAGGTACTATTCAGTTTGGCTGCTAGTATCACAGTCTGGCCTTTACCTAGATCTTCCCCAGGCCCCTGCATACATTGGATGACTGGGAAAAAAAATAAAAAAAAAAATTAGAATCTTGTTTTTGAAAATCAAATGTAGACAGGTCTTAAAAATGTGATAGTTCTCAAAAAGTGACCCCAAAAGGAAGGCTACATACCTACCAATTCATTTCAATGCTGAAAGAAGTCCCCACAATGTAGATATTATTCACATTTTTTCCTGAATCCAAATAAATCTGTGGGTAAATTATCTGTCAGTTCTGAGTACTCATGGACAGTTAATGGGAGCTGAGCACTCACTGCCTCCCAAGTCAAGTGATCCTGCCCTTTGCAGCATTGGGAAGTCAATGCAAGTAAATACTATGCTTGGAGCGGATTTATGGCTTATAACAACGATCAGTAACCCATTAACCCCCTCTTTTTGTCCGATGATTGCTTAGGTATTAACAGGCCACTCTCCCTTGAATGGTCTCTTACAATACATGCTAACTACTTATGCTAAACAATCTGGTCCACCTTGATTTTGGCTGTGATGCTTTGAGTACCTTTCCCAGACCTGAAGAAGAGCTGTGTGTGTCTAGAAAGCTTCTCTCTCTATCAACAGAAATTGGTCCAATAAAAGATATTACCTTACCCACTTTGTCTCTCTAATGCTTATTAGCAGGCATTTGCAGGCTTGGGAGCCAGGCTGGGAGTCACACACTGAACCATCTACCCCCCGCCCCGCCTTCTTTAATAGTAGCAAAATGACTGACCAAATATTATTTTATCAACTATAATTGGTTAATAACATAGTAAAATCATCCTGATTGGTTAATAATTAAATCACACACCGTTTTAATATCATGTGCTGCAAAGAGACACTTGTGGCTCATAAGCCTGAACCTGAGTGTCACTGTGACAGACATTAAAGGAATGAGTAGTGAAGACGTATGGCTACGTTACACCAAGTGTATTGTGGAACTAGGATTTAGTCCATTGTCCCACTCAGAAGATTTCAAATATTCTTAAGAAAAAGAAAATCAACCATTTCATCCAATACCTGAAAAGAGGTTTAATCCTGCAGGCACTAGATCTTATTCTCCCCAAAATATACAAAGCTACAACCAGGAAAAGCTAATCAGCTAAGAAAGATGATGAATTAAGTCACTAAATGCATTAATTCCTGTACAATATATACAAAAGCTTGCTTTTTTGTAATGTTTGCTGTGTAAATATGGCAGCATTTTAAAAGACACATTGAATCCCTCTCAAACGTGTTTGTCCTCTGTAAAAATTCAGCTTTGACTATAAATAATACTGCTTCTAGCCACACTGTAAACTCAGCAGGAGCAGGCCCTGCAGTGCTGTGAATAAACATCTTGGTGTACGTCCTCTGTATATACTCAGCATGCAGTACTTGGTTGCTACCTCATATTTCTAATATGCCTGGAAGTCACTGCTTAAATAAAACAGCTTTCATAAGAACATGCAGTTCCCAAGGAGTGTATTTTGACATCCATAGTACTGCTCATGAATGCAGCTATTACCATGGCAAACCTGCATTGGTTTTAAAATAGTATGTTGGTGATAATTTGTAGTTTACACCAGCATCTTAGGGTCACAAGAAAACAAATGAGAAATTGAAATATTTCATTTAAAAAATGTCAAAATAAAACTATTCCAATTTCCCCCTCAATTTAATTAATAAAAAAGAAAAATATCTATCTGTATGACATTGCTGAGACATGCTCCAAGTTTAGAAAAGCAGGCACAAGCCAGTTCCTTAGAGACAAAAGGCAAACTAATGCCTCAGAAAGGTGACAATACAATCAAATGGACTATCACCTTATTAAGCAGCTATTCTTTGGCAGGAAAAGGGTGAGAGCAGGGCCGGCTCTAGGATTTTTGCCGCCCAAAGCAAAAACAATTTTGCCCCGCCCCCTTATTTAATTACCCTACCCCTGGCCCCGCCTCAACTCCACCCCTTCCCCAAATCCCCAGCCCTGCCTCCTCCCACAGGCTCTCAAGCCTAGGAGGGAGGGGGAGACTCTGAGTGGCCGCGGCGCGGCGCCGCTTCTCCCCCTCCCTCCCAGGCTCTCAAGTCTGGGAGGGAGGGGAAGCAGCGGCGCATGAAACGGCTCTTTCGCGCACAGCGGCCGCTTGGGATCTCCCCCTCCCTCCCAGGTTTGAGAGCCTGGGAGGGAGGGGGAGACTCCGAGTGACCGCGGTGCGCGAATCAGCTGTTTCGCGTGCCGTGGCAGCAGCAGCGGAGGTGAGCTAGGGTGGCCGGGGCACATTTTTAGGGATGGCATTCTGGCGCCGGCCATGCCGCCCCTAAAAATGTGCCGCCCCAAGCACCAGCTTGTTTTGCTGGTGCCTAGAGCCGCCCCTGGGTGAGAGTGAGAAATTTACATTTTGGCAAAGAAATAGCTGAAAGTTCCCATCCCCCCAGACTTGCTGTCTCCTGAACCTTAGCTGGAGATGATTTTCAAAGTATAAAGAAAGGGGAACAGATGCCCCAAATCATCTTTCCCTTCATCTCTACTTATGGTAACACCACCACTTGAAAGACAAAAGAGGCATCACTGAACTGGGAAAGGATCTGGGCTGAAAGATTTGGCCAGCAATACTGCTGGAACATATGGTGAGAGAGACCTTTTGGCTTTGAATTTACTTAGCTTGTTGAGTTATGCATTAGTTGCATTTTACCTTTTATTTAAAAAAAAAACAATTCTGACTTGAATGCCTCTTTACTTGTAAACACTTAAAATCTCTTTCTGTAGTTAATAAATTTATTTTATTGTTTTATCTAAGATAGTGTCCTTGGGTTGAAGTGTTTGAGAAACTCCATTTGAATTAACAGGATTTGTGCAAATCATTTTCTATTAATAAAATGATGGACTATTAATGAGCCTGTATTGTCCAGGAGAGGGCTGGGCAGTGCAAGATGAACATTTATGGGGGAAAGTCTGGGACGGGGAATTTGCTGGTGCTGCTCTGCAGTGTAATTCAAGGGTGGCTGGCTGTAGCATTCTTGCAGTACAGCTGGAAGTAATTTACATGCTGGGGGCTGTGTGTGAGCAGGCCAGGGTTGCTGTCACAGCAAAGTAGTGTAAAAGCACCCCAGGCAGGGCCGGTGCAAGGAAGTTTTGCACCCCTCACTCAGCTAACCCCGCCCCCCCCCCCGGTACCCAACCCCGCCCCCCCCCCAGGGAGCCCTCCCCTCTGCAGCAGCTAACCCCGCCCGAGGAGTCCCCCCCAGCTCACCTCGGCTCTGCCTCCTCCGCTGAGCACGCCGGCACCGCTCTAATTCTCCTCCCCGGCTTGCGATGCCGACTGGAGGAGACTTAGAGTGGGGGCTGTGTGCTCAGCAGAGGAGGCAGAGTGGAGGTGATCTGGGGCGGGGAGCGGTTCCCCTGTGCGTTCCCCCCCGTTACTGTGGGCAGACCTCTCCGCACCTCCCCGCCCCAGCTCACCTTCACTCCATCTCCTCGCAGGGGTGGCATGTTTGTAGAAATTTTGGTGGTGCCCAGAACCCACCCCCAGCCAAACTCCGCCCCCCACCTGCCCAAGGCTCTGGGAGGGAGTTTGGGTGAGGGAGGAGGTCTGGGGTGCAGGCCCTAGGCTGGGGCAGGGAATTGGGGTGCAGGGTGCAGGCTCTGGGAGGGAGTTCTGGGATGGGAGGGGTGCAGAGGGATGGGGTGCAGGGGTGAGGGTTGTGGGGTGTGGCTGCAGATGAGGGGTTTGGAGTGTGGGAGGGGCTCAGGGCAAGAGTAGGGGTGTAGGGGGTGAGAGGGCTGTGGCAGGGACTGGGGATAAGGTGTTTGGGGTGCTGGAGGGGCTCAGGCAAAGGATCAGGGTGTGGGGGATGAGGGCTCTGGCTGGGACTGGAGATGAGGTGTTTGGGGTGTTGGAAGGGCTCAGGGCTAGGGTAGATGGTTGAGGGTGCAGTGGTGGGGGTGAAAGCTCTGGCTGGGGGTGTGGGCTCTGGGGTGGGGCAGGGCTGGGGATGAGTTTGGGGTGCAGGCAAGCTGCTCTGGGACGGGGCCAGAGAGGAGGACTCCCCCCAGCTCTTTCCCTGCCAGCAGCAGCAAGCTCTGGGGTATGAGCCCCCCTTTCCCGCCCTCCCCAGAGGCACACTCACCCCCACCACTGTCACTGCATGTGCTCCTAGGGTCCCTCTCAGCTCCTGGAATCTCCCTCGCCTCCCCCATGGTGGGGCGCTGCGTGTGCCTCCTCCCCTGCTGTTGCCCCTGACTGTAGCCTCACTGGGGGGTGTGGAATGGGGGTACCTCCTTGCCCAACATGGGGCAAGAGCAGTGACTGCAGGCAGGGGGGCCCCCTGTGCTGCTGGAGGGTCCCACTGGAAAATGAAAGGGTCTGAGGGGGAAGGGCAGGCTCAGAGTCAGTCTGCCCTGGCAGTGGAGATGGGGGGCACTAGGACCCTGCGGCAGCAGTTGTTGCAGGGAAGCAGCATGGAGGAGACAAAGACAGAGACTCTGGCTTGTGAACTTATGTATGAAATTAGGGACTAGGCAAACTTGTTTAAATGGTTCCAAAACAGAGCATTCATGCAGCTGTAAAGTATTGTTGTTGTGGCCACAGTCTTACATAGTAGGGGTTACCTATGACAATGTTCTCTTTCAATTAGAATGTTTAAGTTTGGCACGCTTGTTCTTGTGGACAAAAGTACTATTCTATCATTATGTTTTGGCCTACTCCAGATGTTTTCAGCTGGGATTTTAACATTCTATAATCTTCTTAATAAAAAACACCCAGGGTTTTTAAATAACACTTCCTCTATGGTGGATGTGGACACTATACGGAATGTATGTCTCATGCACATATGATAGAGCAGCATGGCAGTTAATTTTCAGCCGATGTTTCCAATATAACTTTGGCCCATATTGTGCAATCATTTTTTTTATTCCAATGTGGAGTTTGACTTAAATATTAATGACACAATGTGGCCCTCTGATAGTTGTCAGGGTACCCAGGACTGAGAGTCACCTTGTTACACCCCTGCCTGAGTGAGATGGAGACTTGCCCGTGCTTAGCCACGTGCCAGCTCCCTGACTCCTCCAGTGTATTAGCCAAGCATTCTCCTCTGGGCTAGGCAGGTTAACAATAGGTGTACCACTGTCCCTGAGCCCCTTCAAGCTTTCCCCTGTAGTGTCGAGTCACTTATCCATTGAACACTCACAGAAGCATCAGATTCGCTATTCCCAAGGGACTTGTGTACACACCAACTTGTTTGATTCAATTCAGGATCAGCTCCTTGAACAATACCACAGCACTGAGATATATTTATAGTGAAAACAATCATACAGCTATTATCAAAGGAACAATATTTAAGCGACAGCGAGTAAGGATAATGGAAACAGAAGAGTTCCATATAAAACAAAATCAATACACATTTTCTAGAGACTAAACTTAACAGGCTAAGCTCCTGTTCAGAGCAGTCTTATCTCACCCAAAGTCTTTTGCAGCATTTCCAACCAAGGCTGATTGTGATCCCATTTTCATGAATGTAAACGTGCTGTCTGTTTATTTCTTAGGTGAATGTTAACAGGGTACTTTCCTTGTCCCCCATTTATAGTCCAGTAAATCTTTGTCAGTGCATCCCCACATAAGGATCTTTTCCCCGTGCTGTTCTTCTCTTCCTGTTAAATTTCAGTCCTTCATCTGCATTTAATTAGTTCAGACTGGTGATCGTGAATGAGACAATACTCAACTGGCATTTCAACATATAAATGGATAAACATCTCTGGTCTGCCAGTAAATCAGTTTTTCACCTCCGCTGAAAATTAGCATCTTAATACAAAATATAAGAACGTATTTCCTGTACATATACATACTCCTTACAGAATAGAAGTACCATGTATACTCATTCATAACCCGAATTTTTTTAGTAAAAAAGGGAAGCACCAGAGAAGGGGGTCAGCTTCTGAATGGGTATAGAGAGGGGGAGGTGGGACACAGCCCTTCCGCCCCTCCCCCCCCCACCAACAGAGGGAGCAAGGAGAGGTAGCACAGCCAGCAGAGCCAGAAGGGAAGAGGCCGGGCCAGAGTCTCTCCGCTTCTGGCCCCGCTGCTCTCCCCCCAGCCTCCGAAGCAGCTGCAGCTCTGGGGCTGGCAGGCTGCAGCCGCGCTGCCTGGCCCCGCCTGCCAGAGCAGGCTGCAGCCATGCCGCCCAGCCCGCTGGAGCACGCTGCGGCCATGCAGCCCGGTCTGGCCTTCCGGAGCAGGCTGCAGCCATGCTGCCCAGCCTGCTGGAGCAGCTCCAGCCAGGCCAGAGACATCTTCCCCTGGCCCTCCCCAGATAAAGTGGGAAGGGATGGGATAGGGAGAATGTGGGCGTCCCAGGCTAGGGGTGGGGTCATGTGGGAGGCGGTCACAGGGGTTACTCCCCTGACCCCCAGTTTCTCCCCCCCAAAAACATTTCCCCACCAGTTGCTGTCCCGGCCCATCAGGGTAAGCAGCTGGCATGCCAGGACACTGTTTACTTAGGTTTACCTCCATGCCTGCGGACGCTCGAGGTAAACAAACCATCAGTTTGCTGACCCCTGAACTATAGGTTCGGCTTATGAACGGGTCATAAAAACTTTCCATTTTTACTTATCCATCTTGGGGGGATCGGCTTATAAACTAACCGGCTTATGATTGAGTATATCGGTATATACATTTTACAATGATATTCATAACCAGTGTGACATCGACTGTCTGACAGTTTACATGACATTCTTTGGTGAACTAGAATGTACATACCAAAAATCAGGATATTCTTGTAACCCCCTTGCCAGCTGGAATTGAGGGGTTTTTGGATCACAGGCCCTTTGTTAATAGCTTGGTTGTTTTAATTTGCAATTTAAAAATTAATGTTTTGTTTTTCAATACTCAAAAATGAGCTGCCAGTATCACCAGCTACAGCTAAGGTTAGCTCAGGCTGGCATTGTGTAACATTTCAAAGAGAGTACTACCAACACATTTCAGGGTTGACTTGCAAAATGTCTGCTATGCTGTTTCTGGGCCTCTTCCCAAATTTTCTGCCTGTGCAAAACTGAGCTCAGCTGAAACAACAACAACAAACACACATGCATATTCATGCACTTTCACTGTTGTGAAAGGTAATTGCACTGGTGCATGGAAGTAAGTACACATGCAATTAGAATGCCTGGTACCTGGCAGCATAAGCAATTACCCAGTTAGTGCAGGCAGATTTTGTAAATGTGCATGCAATATGTGAGTGCACACAAATTTTTGCACCTTGATTTTAGCCTCTACCAATTGAATATTTAGCCATGAATGCCCAATACAGACTCATTTTCACTTGAGTAACTTATTCAAGAGTTGAACTTGTGTCATTAGAAGTTAATATATTTAAATAAAAAAGCTTCATGGCTTAAAATCTAAAGTTGGAGAGCAACAGGAAAAACAATATTTTAAAGACTTTTTTGGTATCATCTATGAATATCATATAACGTAAAAACAATTAAACTAGCTGATTTCCCAGTCCCTATTCTCTAGAATAGTTATTAACAGAGTGTTATAATGAAACAAAAACAAATTAAAAAAATCACAATATTTTTCTCAAACAAAAACGCTGTCATTGCAAGCTTTACATGTTGACTGCTCTCCCCAAGGCTTGCAACCTTTCCCAGATGTAAGCACATTATCATCATCAACAGAAAAGAGTCAGTGACAGTAGGGTGAGAAAAGACCACTTGGTCATCTGTTGTGACCCCATCATCCAGTCTGACCCACAAAGCACTTTACCAAGGAAAAAAAGCCACTCAAAACCTTTCACAAATTGAAGCACTTAATCTTGGAATTCATTTCAACTTGCCTTTTAAAAAAATACCATTAGGAGAAAGTGACAGAAGGCCTTATTTATCCTGGGGGAAAAAATTTATGGGTAGTTCACCACTGGTACAGCTCCACGGGTGGCAGAAACAGTGCAGACAGGGACTAAGGACCTGTTTATGTTACAGATTAAACCAAGTCAGGCAGCCTAGTTACCGTTATCCCTTAAACTGTTTTCAAACACGGCTCCAATTTTCAAATGAAGACTGTTTCTTAACTGTTTTATAATCGGGATAAAGCATTGGTCAAACCACCCTTGGAATCATTTTTATATCTACCCAAGTTGAAGCATGATTCTTTAACATGGTTATAACATTTCCCAGACCACACATAGGCAATAAAAACATAAACAGGGTATGGTCGCAACTAGAATTACTGATTTTTCTGTTCACTGCCCATACCGGAAAATCCCAAAAGAAGAAGATTCATTTCAGGTTGGTCTGAAATTAAAATTTTTTGATGAACCAAAAATTAGAAACAAATTTAATTTCAGGTGGAACAAAATGTTTTGTTCGACCTGAACAAAGTCTTTTTTTTTTTTTTTTTTACTTTTGCTAGAGCTCGCTGTCTAACAGTCCTCTCATTTCATTTAGTTTTAGAACTTTTAAAACTTTAATTATTTTTAAAATAAATTAAAGGAAACTTCTAAACAAAAAGTCATTTCAAATTGAGAAATGTCAATGTTTCATTTGAAAAAATGTCAAAACAAAATTTTTCAATACTTTTCTGAATTTGTGTGTGCTTTTGGACTGAAACAATGACACGAATTCATGAAATCTGTATCCAAAAAAAGTTTTGTCTGAACCTTTTTTGCCCAGCTGTAGTCAGAGCCATTCTACACTGCAGAAGAAGGGGTGAGAATATGGAAAGTTTGCACAAAAGGTACTCATCACTTCTATGCCATAAAGCCTCATTCCTGTGAAAATTCACCCAAATTTGGCCAAGTTATAAGCCTTTACAAGAATTTCAGAGTCCTGGGGGTTTCCTGTACGTCAAAGATTTGGGGCTGGACAGAGCCAGGTGATAAATCTGATCTGCCAGCTGACTCCGTACAATATGGGATAGGAACAATCTGCAGAAGCTATTCCAGTCCTGATGCTCTGCTGTTGCTATTCTAGCAGCTCCTACCACACCAGCCTTTGAGAACTCCTGAGTGTACAGCATGACTGATTAGGCTGTGTGCGTGGGGAAGAAATTGGGTATTTGGAAGCAAATACGGTATTTAGGCTGGAAACATTACCTTATTATTTGAACATAATTTATAGTTGGCTCAGACATTCTTGGATCCCTCCCTAATCCCACACATTGATAGACTGCATGGCAAAAGGGTGTTTTGTTTTGCTTTACCAGATTTATGTTCACTAAGTATAAAGACTTTTAATTTATAAACATTTTTAACCAACTTTTCAGAAAGCAGAACTCCTCATGTAATGTCCTGGTAGCAAAAAAATTAGAAAAAGGGAAGGAGGGGAAACAAACCCAGAAACCACACAGATAGTGTATTTCAAGATTTATGGGCCATGCTCATCATTCATGTGTCTCCATTGGATTTACCTGCACGTAGATTCAATGAAGTTATAGACGAGAGGAGGAATCATCATTATGGCCATATAAATTCAAAGATTCATGTACTATATATATGTAAAAAAACAGGGCCGGCTCCAGGCACCAGCTTAACAAGCAAGTGCTTGGGGCGGCCAAGGGAGAGGGGCGGCACCTGCGGCAATTTGGGGGCTGCAGGTCCCTCACTCCCTCTAGGAGCGAAGGATCTGCCGCTGAACTGCCGCCGCCGATCGTGGCTTTTTTTTTTTTTTTTTTGCACTTGGGGCGGGAGAAATGCTGGAGCCGGCCCTGTATATAAATATAAATCAGTGGAGCTGGTTATAGTTAAGGTTGTCAAGCACCTCTCCTATAACACCCTGTTTTCAATTGCTAACAACTTTGCCAAAATGTAATCATTTGAGCTGAACTTTTCCATACTACCTGTCTGCCTCAAGCTGAAATTTTCTGAAAGTTTCAACAAAAATTGTTCAGCTGTTCACGAGAACGAGATCTGCAAAAACCTCATTGTTTTGCTCATATTAAAAAAAAAATTCTTACAATGGTTTTGTTGAGTTTAGCACCTGCGTGTTTAGACTGTGGACTTGAAATTTCGCAGAGGGTTGCTTTGGTTTCAGGGATATACCTTTTGCCATTCCTGTGAAAATTTGCCTAAATGTGGACAATTTACAAACCTTTGAAAAGTCTCAGGCAACCTTAATTCTGGCATTTCCTAACTTGCAAGGGCTTATTTTGCAACCATAACATTATTTTAACATAGTTTCTTATGTGTTGTTTTATGTGTATACACGCACACACACACCCCTCATCGTCCCTAAAAAGTCAATGATGATATAATTACCAGTGAAGTTATAAAATGCTTAAGATATCTGGCCACTTGGAAATACCAGAATACACAGTTAAAGTGGTTCATTTCAACAAAGAATAGAACAATAGGAAAAATCCCAGGAGCTGAGTTTAGGTTTCATTCATAAAAAGATAAACAGCAAGTGTCCTCTGGCTAAATTTGGGGATTTCCCTTTGGTATTAGCCTTTACATGACTAGAATGCTAATGGGCACATGATTCACAGATTCTAAGGCCAGAAGGGACCATTGTGATCATCTGTTCTGACCTCCTGTATAACACAGGGCATAGAACTTTCCCAACATAATTCCAAGAACAGATCTTTTAGACAAACATCCAATCTTTATTTAAATTTCTCAGTGATGGTGAATCCAACAAACTCCTTGGTTAATTTTTCCAGTGGTTAATTACTCTCACTGTTAAAAATGTATACCTTATATCCAGTCTGAATTTGTCTAGTTTTAACTTCTTGCCATTGGAGCATGTTATACCTTTCTCTGTTAGACTGAAGATCCCATTATTAAATATTTGTTCCCCATGATAGATGTTATCCATTTGTAGTGATGAATGAGTTTAGGCTCAAGAAGTAATTCAATTATATCCTGAATCCCGACGGCCATCTCAGTTCCAACTGTCCTAACATTTGTATTTTCTACAGGGTCTCAAATTTACACTGCCAAACACTCTTTTCTTTAACCACCTAGGTGGAAAAGTTCTTATTCCATCTCATCAGGCACTCACTGCTAGGAGATACCCTTCAATTTTCTCCAGATTTGTCTCCAGTATAAAATGTGTGTGTGTGAAAGTCTCTGACTTGGCACAGTTTCACTGCCATCTGCTTCAGTACTTCCATAGCTGTCAATCCAGAGGCTCTCTGACAACTGATGCTATGGAACATGAGTATGCCTACAGTGTGAGAACACTTGTGGGAAGACCCAACTGTGACCAAGTTAGTCCTCATAAAAACATTGCAGTGGTCTGGTCTGTCTTTTTAGACTCTCTTCTGCTTCTGTTTCATAGCACATATCTTGCTTTGTTTTGGAGGGTAAATCAACAGCTAATTTTTAAGAATGATCATACAGCAAATGTGTCTTCCAAGTTTCTCCAAGGAAGCACACTTTTCAAGTTTCCTCCTCAGAGCTAAATAAATAAAAATAAATAAATAAAAGTAATTTAAAGATAGGGAGCTAGACCGAGTTCTAGCAAGGAGGATTTCTCCCACTACCTGAGGGAGACAGGCAGGCAAGCCCTCAGAGCTCTAGCAAGGAGCAAGTATGTAACTCTCAAACTACTTTAGCACAATAAATTGTTTTGATGGCTGCAGCAAGTCAGCACCTAGAAGGTTTTACACAGCCCCAGCAGAGATGTCAGTCAGACATAATTGCTTCTTTGCATTAAGTAGAGGGCAAGGTAGCCTGGATTGTGGTCTTTCCCTTTCGTCTTCTCGATCAATCAATTTTAATTACTTCTCCTGCACATAAAGCACTAATGTCTCCATGAGGGTTAGCACTTATACAAACAGAAAATACAGCATAAGCTGTTACCTAGATAATCAGGTTGTCACATAACTAAAACATGGGCAAAGCACCCATTCAAATGATTCAGTTGCAGAAGACAGAGTTGGAGGAACTGATTACACTGAATGAACTAAAACCCTTTGCGGCTGCAAGTGCTGCAGAGGCAGCATGCTCCATCCGGTGAAGGGAGCACACTCTTGAGCAACTGGCCTAGGATGTTCATTTAAATGCTGCAGCTGATTTTGTGGATGATATGTAATTTTCACTGGCACTGCAGATGAACAAGACATTCCAGAAGCCAGTAGTAGTCTTTTAGGGCTTCTTCCACAGAGTCTGGTGACAATGACAGCAACACTGTGCCATCTCTGCCTCTCCTAGAAAAGGTACAACTTCAAAAATAATAGTAATAAAATTACTCAATGACCCTCCCCCATCTTCTCTTCCACAGCAATCAACTGGCAATGCTACTATCTCAACCCTCATTGCTGAGCTCACTAAAACAAGAATTATTTCAATGAGAGCCATGGCCTTTCTGTTTTCAATCATGGGAAATGCTTGAGCAGACAAATATGCAGGGTGATACTACAATATTGCATTTATACAACAATTGTATTTGGCACTTCTCTCATGCTTTTCAGCCTATGTCTCAAAGTGCTTTACAAAAGGTGACTAAGTATCATTTTTCCAGTTTTGCAGATGGGGAAAACTTGGGCACAGAAAGGCAAAGTAACCTGCCTGAGATCATACAGTGAGCCAGTGCCAGACCTGGGGTTCCTGATTCTTAACCCCATGCTTCAACCTCTAACCCACCCTGCCTCCCTGCTCTGTTGAGGAGGGATCCTCTTTTCCCCATGGGTTCAGAAGACCACTGCATTTCTGCTGTACTAGGGCAAGGGATCAGGAATCCTGGAGTCCATATAGGTGCCCTGGGTGCTGTGGAACACAGATCCACATGGTTTCATTGCATCTCACAGCTGTGGTGGGGGAAGGTGAAATGATGTGAAAAAATGAGAGGGTGAAGTGCATCTACATCTACAGTTTCAGTAGCCATTTCCCATCCCACATATAGGTCCACACCACATAGCATGCTGGTTCTGCAATGACGCTGGACTAATGGTCACAGAGCACCTCCTCTGCTGTATTCCTTTTCCCCACAAAAAGGCTATGCCAAGCCTGTGTACCTAGGCTCTACACAGAATATCGGATTGGCCCACGGTCAGAGACAGAGAAGCTGTGCATTTAACCAGAGATACGTGTTTTCTCTACTAATTAACTTTGGTTTCATCTACTGAGAACAAGGTACCAGTGAACGCAGCAGACTATAGATACCTACAATTTTCTGAAAGAATTCAGTCATTCAGTCTGTTCTAAACTCCAAGAGAGTAAAGAAGAGTAATGGTACTGTTACCCCAGAATTAACAGGAGTGTTACCCCAGAACTTAACCAAGCTAATCACAGCCATATTATGTGAATTCAGCCACCATTAATTAATAAAATAGAACACCATATAGCTAAGGGTTAATTTGGACAAGCAAGGCTTTTGGAGGCAAGGTCAAATACTAGCTGCAGGCTTGTGGTTTCTGTTAATTGGCATGGGAGGGGATAAGAGAGTCAACAAATTATGAGACTGAAAAAAAATAAGTGGCAGGAGACCTTGAGTTTGGGCATCTTTGATATAGAAGCTTATTGTGGCTAAGATTGTTAAGAATGTTTTATTGATAAGTAGTTTATTGAAGTTAGGAGAAGTGATGACCCAGAAGGGGTCACTATGAGCTATGTGTTTTGTAAAAGCTAGTTATAAAAAGACTAGCTAATAGAGGGTATTCGGAGCAGTTTTCTGAAGCATCCTGCCCTACTCCCTGGCAGGGAAGTGACCAGCCATTGTTAACCTGCTGCTAATTACTCAATACCATCTCAGATTTTAGGTAGTTATTTGGGTTGTCCTAAACCTATTGCTTCAATCTAACAAATAGTTTTAGATAAGAGCACACTTATTTGTATCAATCTTTTATCATCCGGAAGGGCTGTGTTCCCATTGATTTATTCCTGACACTGCCTGGAGTGAAATAGTTAAGTTACCACTGTTTTGGGTTTTAAGACTCTGGGTAACAGTACTACTTTGACTGAACATACTGACTGACAATGTGCTGACATTTTAAAAGCATTTAGATGTGTTTGGTTTAAACATGTGACCTGTTTTGTACATTTTGCGAATGTGTTTCTGGAAGGTGAATGAGAGGAACAGAGTACAGAACGTTTTTGCAGCAAAAAGTATTGCTAGCAATTTTAGTGATTATCTAACCTAAGACTGAACATCCTTTGCAATTTACAGAAAATTCAAGCAATCTGCCTCTAAAGTAATAGCGCCAGGAAGAAAATATGCTCTTTACATGCTGCAGTATCCCACTGAATGAAAAGGGCCTGTGCCTGAAGAAAACTGCCTAGAAAATACTAAATAGTAGCCCATTCTAGAACATAACAGAGCAGATATGCCCTATCCTTCATTCTTTTGATTCAACAAGACAGATATATTTCAGTTACCCTGTACCACTCAATATCACAGAAGTCATCACCTGGGTTTTATAAAAGCTTTACTTCACCTAAGTGCAAATGACTCAGAAGCAATATATGGACAAAGCAGAAATCTTATTCAAAGAATGACGATAGGTTACAGAGCAATGGTAAGTTAAACTGAATGACCAGTCCCGGGCATTTTATTCCTACACTGAAGCTTGAATCAAGCCCTTATAGCTTCCAGATACCTTATCAGGCACACACAGAAGCATGATCTTTCAGGAAATTCACTCATATATTCAGTCGGAAGAACAACAAACAAAGCAGGATCTTCGGAGACAGCAGGCACTAAATCAGTTCTCTGTGTGTCATAGCAGCAATTTTATTAGTCAAGGGCTCATAATAGGAAAAAACAAACACTGAACTTCAGAGAAAACTTTCACACTGCTGCTTTTCCCCCCAGTCTAGGAGCATAATGACCCATCACTTCCTGCAATAGTGATCTGCTAGCTATATAAACCATTTACATTCTTCAGAAGACATCTTTTAATGTAAGAAAAAATAAAGCAATCATGCTGGTCTCTCTCACTAACCTTTCAAGCCTAAGGTTTGCTCACCAACTTGTGTATCTTTGAAATAAAATGTTTAGCTCACTAAGAGACATTGCAGACATGTGAATCAGAGTGCTACTCAAAAAAAAAAAAAAAAAAATCAATGGAATTTTTCATTTTGGATAGTTAACCTCTCATCTTCCTTATGTGATTGGAGTCCTGTAAATGAAATCGCCTGTAGCAATCAGCCAGATAAAGACAAATATTATGTGGAGAGCCATCTTTTATCAAAGCACTCAGAACTCTAGCTCAGGGAAAAGCATTTTCCAATAGTATTATGTGGCCGAGACATGAAAACACAACAGCTCTTTTGCCATATACATGAGCTAGACTGGGTTGCTTGGATACCACTTTATACTTACAGCAAAATTTTCAAACATGTACCTGAAGTGTGTCACCTGGTGTCAATAGAAGCTCTGAGTGCTCAACTTCTCTGATAATCATGATACTAACAATATGGATCGACATGCCTAACTTCAGACACCTAAATTTGAAAATAAACATAATGCATTCTGCTATATATTTACCACACTGTCAAAATATTATGCAAGATGAAAGCATTATATAAGTTGATTGACTGGCAGGGAGAAAACTGTCTGATTTTCACTACCTACAGCACAAGACAACAAGGACCATTAATGTTTAAAAATTAAAAAAAAATTTCCTGGAGGGAAATTTCTGCACTTTTGAAGATTGTACCTAACTTGCAAATTGTCGCTGAGCATAGGAAAGGATGTACACACATTTGATATTGCACCAGCACCCAATTTGTGCATAATTATTTTTTTGGCCTAAGGCCCAGATTTTTAACGATATTTAGGCACCCTAACGCCCAATGAAATTAATGGTAGTTCGATGCCTAAATATCTTTAAAAATCTAGCCCTAAATGTTTTGGGGTCCAAGCATACTACTATTTGGATTGTATTCCTATTTTATATATTTCAAAAGCATTCAACCATGGCTAGGCAGTATCCATATAGCAAAGAAAAAAATACTAGCTGTCCAACCCAGAGTAATTTTTCTTCATTACCACCAAAGGATAATGTGCATGTGCAACTGCAACTGCCATTCAGATCTCCATGGGAAGCCCTCTTTACATACCCACAGCAAGGGAACATAGTAAGCCCCCTAACTCTCTTGTGTAGGCTACCCACAGTGTTAGTAGCACTGCAGGGAACAGAAGATGAGCCTCTACAGGGCTGCTACTCTTTTACCCCACCCAGGTGGGCACAGAGTAGGTAGGCAGGGGTCAGGCGTGGAGCCTGGACTTTGTGCTCCTTCTGCAGTACTCCATCCAGCCCAATTGAACCAACGTGTCAGGTAAAAATAGGTTTGGCACAGGCTACTTTCAATCCTGGAGCAAGGGGGAACCAAGAACCAGAGTGTGACTCTCAGATTCAGAATCTGGTTCCTGATCTACTCCTTGTTCAACACAGCTATGCACTACCCTTTGCTCAGGGCTTGGGGCAAAGCCAAAACTGAGTGCTAAGTGAGGAATAAAAGATATGCATGATTTAGATAGACACACACACATTTACTAATAAAAGCCAAATTCTGCTCTCATAGTTACACTAATGCAAATCTGGAGTAATTATATAGAAATCCAATGGAATTATTGAACATTTATACTAGAATAACTGATAGCAGAACTAGGCCCACGAATTAGCCATTCTTCAGTCTCTCATTATGATCCTACCTGTTAGGCTCACAAAATAATTAGACAGTAGTAGGGTGACCAGATGTCCCAATTTTTGGGGCTTTTTCTTATATGGGCTCCTATTACCCCCCACCACCTGTCCCGATTTTTCACATTTGCTGTCTGGTCACCCTAGACAGTAGTCAATAATAGAATAGATTGGATTTACTGTAGTACTTCACAGTTTGGTGTTGTGGTACTCTGTGGGGGACACACAGTAAAATGAAAAGCATTTCAGATGGCAGGATTATGTCTGAGGCATGCCCCCTCAGTTCTGGCATATCACACAAATCAGTAGTTGTATGTTGCAACCTAAAAATGGGCATGTGGCAAAGGTTTCAGTTTGCAGAGAGAATTAAATGCTGCGTTCGTCTGTTGAGTAATTTGCATTCTTATTGTCTCTTATGTGGTATTCTCATTCAGATGCACTATACATAGGTAAAATGAAGAATATTGTAACTATTATGGTCCAGATTCTCTGTAGATTTTCAAAGGAGCTCAGCACCCACAATTATTTTGGTGCCCAACTATTTTGAATGTCTGATCCTTATTGTGAGTGCTGATGCTTCAAAATTTGACCCTTGTGACCTGCTGAAGGTCACATAGGCAGAGCCAAAAATTGAACTCAGAGCTCAAGTACTACTCCAGCAGACTTATCCACAAGACCAGCTTTCTTCCCACCTTCATGTGTGTTAAATTCTCTTGGAACATTTTATGCATAACAAAAATTACATGTTTCAGGAAGAAACTTAGGAAGGCATGGGAAAAACTGTGACTAACCACAGAGCAGCAATCAGACACGGAAATATATGCCTGTCACTGTAGTTTTGCAAAACCCAACAGGTCACTGTTTTTACTACCACTAGTGAAAACTGTGTTCCTTGCAAGAGTGGAACTATGGAAGTGCAACACTGTATTGCACAATGCTGTTCAATGAAAATGAAGTGCCTTTATAGGTAGGGTGACCAGATGTCCCGATTTTATAGAGGCAGTCCCGATATTTGGGGCTTTTTCTTATACAGGTGCAGTTACCCCCACCCCCATCCCAATTTTTCACACTTGCTGTCTGGTCACCCTAGTTATAGGGCATCAGCTGGAGCCTGCAATTTTTATATTGAAAATTTCCCACTGACGACACTTTTCATAGATTTGTAAGACTCCCACCGTTAAGATTTGCCAATATTGTAAAATGTGACAATTTGTTGTTGGAATAATAAATACAACCATTCGGTCTTCTAAGAGTTGAAATCTTCTGAGATTTATTTTACCTACTAAATTGTCAGTAACTTTTCACTGAAACTGCTTCTCCCTGCCAGAAACCTTATGGTAGTCAGAGGAAAACGATCCATTTAATCTAATAGCAATCTCTTATTTGGTAGCCTGTATTCAAAATAAATGGTTCCAATGTGTTCTATGCCTTTAAAACTGCTTGGGACACTTTTCCTGATAACCTTATTCATAGCATGTATTGAGCACAGTTTTCTATTGTACTAGCTTTTTGTAGCATCACCACATGCATCTGGGATGCTGTCCAAACTTAAAACCAATATTGAACCAAACTAATGTAAACAAGGTAATCAGGTACTGTGACCAGGCAAAACAAGATGAGAAAAAGAAAAAGATCCATAAAGGCTGGGAAGTTTTTCTGTGAGTGCAGAGTATAACAGATGTGCATATGGTTTTTACAAACATAATACAGCCTCCGTGTCTATCCCAACAACAGAAGACAATGGAGGTCTATCCCATCAGCAATAGCAGTGAGAGAAATGGAAATGGAACAAACCGCTAACATACCATAAGCAGTACCTCCAATATATTGCATATCATAAATTATTTTAATTTTCTTTGGTAGTGTTATCATTCTGCCCTAGCTGATGTAAACTTTGTTATTTCAAAGGAGAGATTGCCCTTGTTGTAATGGAATAGGCCGCCAGTAGCAACACTTATCTCAGAGTCAATAGCATACTATCATTACCAAGAAGGTGGGAGAGGACCTAGATGAGTCAGGGGATTGTTGGTGACAATTGGAGCCTTTAACATACAATTCCACACAAGACCAAAGTTGCTACCCACATGATGGCTTTTTAACGTCCTACCTGGTAGGAGGAAGTGGTCTGAGGGTACATCTACACTACAGGGGGGAGTCGATTTAAGATACGCAAATTCAGCTACGTGAATAGCGTAGCTGAATTCGACGTATCGCAGCCGACTTACCCCGCTGTGAGGACGGCGGCAAAATCGACTTCTGCGGCTTTCTGTCTGCGGCACTTACTACCACCTCCGCTGGTGGAGTAAGAGCGCTGATTCGGGGATCGATTGTCGCGTCCTGACGGGACACGATAAATCGATCCAAGAGGTCGATTTCTACCCACCGATTCAGGCGGGTAGTATAGACCTAGCCTGAGTCTATTTCCCAAGGGTACTTGTCTGCATCACAAAACCCACATCTGGCACCAAATGGCCAAGGACTGAAAGGGCCACTGTGATTGTTCTCTGGGTACTCAGGACTGAGAGTCACCTTGCTAATCTCTGCCTTTACCAAGAGGCAGCCTTGCCTGTAGTGGCTGGGTGTTAACTCCCCAACACAACTAGCCTGTTAGCCATTCAAGCATTCTTCCCTGGCTACGCCAGCCCTCTCTTCACCTTACAGATTAACAACAGGTGAACCCCGGTCCCTTAGCCCCTTTGGATCATTCCCCTGTGATAACCAGCCCCTGACTCTAGCTACTCACAGAAATCCCAGATTCTCTGCTCCTAACGGAGCAGTGTATCACAGTTTTACCTTAAATCACAGCTCCTGTGAAATCACACACACTTGTGAGCACTTAAATAAGCATTACTTTTGTTTTACTGTAAGAAAGAATGGAGAGATAACTGGAAACAAGACAGAACAGTGGAAACAAATGGTTACAATACAAAACAAAACCTGGATCTACACTTATTAAAATAGTTACCTTTCCTATTTAATAAAGCAGGTTCTCCACCAGTTCAGGCTGTTGCAGAGCTGACTGGTTTCACAGGAAACAGGATTCAATTTCTCATGAGAATGTCCTTACTCCCCAAGATGTCTCCCTCCTCAGTGAAAGGATATAGAGTGCCTTTCCCCTCTCTGTGTACTGAAACAGTCTTGTCTTTATTCATAGGCAAGGTAATACTCTGGGTGCTGTAATGTTCCTTTTATACCACCCAGTGGTTTTGATAGTTTGCAGTTAACTCTGATGGTTTCCATTGGAACTCTTAGGATGAAGCAAGTCTGAACAACTGAACCTCACATTACATCACTGGCTAACCATGATGGACCATGCTGCTTCAATGGGCCATCACTGAAACATAATATCCCCTGGTGACTAACGTTTACTCCACGTTCATAAAGCATACTTTCAATATAATTACATTACTCCTTAAATGTCACCTGTACATACATCTTGCAATGATTATGAATCTTGACAAGTTATGAGCTTTTCAGAGCTACCTTATATGTTACTCTTTGTGGATAAATATCCTACAATGCATGTGTTTGATATAATGAGTTTGTCAGGTCTGAGGCGAGAGTGCTTTACAATTAGCTGGGGACCCTTTTCCCAGGAGCCTCTGTGTCACACTGACCTACCCTTCAGAGAGGGAGGGTCTGGAAAGAGGAAGTGGTGATAGGCATGTGGGGGAGATAATTTAATGGAGACGTGAACTAACAGGGATTGATCATGTGCTGAACTCTGCAAATTGAGCATTGCAGTCTGCTGTTCACAGGGCACGTCACATCACATCTCAGCATGGCTTGTTCAGCCCTAGTCTCCATCTCACTCTGGGTTGGTCTGTCAGTCACACACTATGACTAAAATAAGTGATCTTTTTCTTGCTGAAACAGTGGAAGTTCTGGAAGCTCTAGGGAATCAGACTATGGCATGTGAAATAAAGATTTCTAAGAGCCTGTTAGGACAAATAAGGAAAAATGTTAAAAAAATATTCTTGATCAGCATAACTTCTGTACATTAGCCGTCCACTGGAACTGATCAGAAAATGGCAGAACAGTAATGGTAGAATAGCATTATGTAACATTCTCAAGTGTTATTTGAAAAGCAGCATAGTCCACTGGACAGTTCACTGGAGTGGGATCCATGAAATGTGGGATAGCTCAGTGGTTTGACCATTTGCCTGCTAAACCCAGGGTTGTGAGCTCAATCCTTGAGGGGACCATTTAGGCATCTGGGACAAAAATCTGTCAGGGACAGTACTTGGTCCTGCTGTGAAGGCAGGGAACTGGACTCAATGACCTTTCAAGGTCCCTTCCAGCGCTATGAGATAGGTATATCTCCATATAATAATAAAAATTGCCACTGACTTGCTGTGTGACCTTGGTGAAGTCATTTCACCTCTTCATGACTCTGTTTGAACTTCCACCCTTGGTCTGTCTTGTCTATTTAGCATGTAAGCTCTTTGAGAATGTCATTAGTACATGGTTGTACATTGCTTAGCGGAATGGGACCTTGACCTAGTTGGTGCCTTTAGGTACGATCTAATATAAATAATAACAGTGTTACACAGAACTAAGGACAAATATGGAGCTTTTCAAGGCAGTCCACAGAATTCAGACACAACTGTCCAATAGAACTGTCTGAAACCACTAGACCTGCTTTGAGAATCTCAACCAATAGATAATTAACAACAGCAGCACTATGCACTTATTGGTTGGCCTTTAATTCAAGCATCTGAAAGTGCTTTACAAATAACAAAGTCTCATAATACCCTTGTGAGGTAGATATTATTGGACCCATTTTACAAATGGCTAAACAGAGATTGTGAGAGAGGATATAGAGCAAGAGAATGGCAGAGTCAGGAATAGAAACCAGGACTCCTGACTTTAAGGCTGTGTCTACCGTTGGAGCTAGAGATGGGATTCCCAGCTTGCATAGACATATTTACACTAGCTGCCAGCTGGCTAAAAAGACTAGTGTAGCTGCAGTAGCAAGGGCTAGCCGTGCTGAGTACAAACCTGCCTGAACTCTGTGGGTAAGCACCTGGCATGGCTAGACTGTGCTTCCACTTGCCTCAGCCTGTGCTATGCCAGCTATACTACTATTTTAGTGTGCTAAAGTGTCTACACGAGTATGTCTACAGGGAATCACACCTCTAGCTCCAAATGTAGATATAGCCTTAGTGCCCTACTCTAACCACTATTCAGTTCTGAAAGCTGTCAACAATACAGAACTCACTCAGTATCCAGAGACATTTCCCTTCCATGTCTACATTATATATTTCTAGAATGTCATTTTAAGATAACAATAAAAAATTAAAGAATTAAAAAAGACTTGTTTCTTCTTTTGCAAGTTCTGGAAGAGTTTTCATTTGTTACACTCAATGTTTGACCCTGAACATTAGCAATTATTTGGCCCTGTGTTTTGAGGAAAGAGGTGGAACAAGCAACAGCAACAAGCTGTAATAACCATTACATTAGGGAGATCCAAACTCTTGAAGAAACAGAATAGTAATGTTTTTTGGTCCAGTTTCATTAGCAGTTGAAGTGAATGCAGATGGCATCTGGATGGAGAAGCTTCAGTCTGATAGTTTAAATTTGTTAAATCTTTAGTCTATTAGTAAAATAGATGTTATGGTAATCTACAATTTAAACTTATTGCAAAGAATTAGCCACAAGTTTGACTTTGGGTCTTCTCATTACTTTTCATATAATAATGTACCCTCTCTTTTTTAAGGTTTCTTATTTATAAAGGACTGTGATTGTTTCAGTGTATGGAGTTAAGTAATGTTATCCAAATCTCTCTAAAATAGTTTTCTTAATATTAAATCATGTAGACAATGATTATCCAATGGGCGTTGCTCTCGGTATCTGGATACATAATGTGGTTTATCTTTCAGGAGCCTCACTTTTTTTTCCCCAGATTAAAAATATCATCCCCCCATGGGACATTAATATCAGCTCCATCAGTTTGTGCTCATTTGTCCAAGGGTGTGAAACAACTCTTGCTGAGCATATGTGAAAAAATGTAAGACAAACTATCATCCAACAGGTAGAACTAGAATCCAAAGAAAGCATCCTTCGGATGGCAATAAGGCAGTGGCTCCCAAACTGGGGAGATTTAAACTTCGAGACTCCTTTGACGAAATAGAAAGGGAGGTGGATATTTTTTGCTGTTTTTTAAAATTAAATAGGCTGCTAGTATTGTTTTTAAATTATTATGAAGAACAAGTTTAAGCTTTGTTGTAATGTGTGTTGTTTGCCTGGACTGTTCAAGACCTGAATGCTTGTGTAGGAGGAACTCTTTGAGTTGGCTTCTTAAATACCTTCATGCTGTTTCACATCTGATACTCCTTGATGAAACATAGGAGCCAGAGGCGCCAGTATGGGGGGCGACGAGGGTCACGTGCCACCCCCGCATCGGTGCACTGCCCCATGGGCCTCTTCCCGTTTTTTTCAGGCTTAATCAAAAGTGATACAAACTACAAAAGTGAGGTCTTGGAAGAGTGTTGCTGTTTTCATAATATAATAAAAATACTGTAATGATAAATAATAATTAATAAATAGTGTGTAATAAGCATGTCATAAAAACAAAATTTATATTTCCAAGATCTCAGCTTTTATAATTTATGCTGAGGTAAGGGAGAAAATCCCTGGAAATATTAATTTTTAGGAGGGGGTTCACGAGACTTAACATTTTAGTGAAAGGGGTTTGCAGGTTGTTAAAGTTTGGGAACCACTGCAATAAGGTCTACATATGTTATCCCCAACACAGTAGTGAACTGCTGTTTTTTCTTCTGCAAAATAGACATAATACGGCTCTACGATCAGTACTGTTTATATATATCTTTTAGACAAGCAGAAAGGTCAATTTGAGCATTAACTTCAGAGCATTTCAAGTGCATCTTAAATACCTGTAACATCCCCAAACAGCAAATTGAGTCATTCTGATAGCATGATTGGAATCTTCCCTTCTACTGCACTGACATGAACACATCTCTATTTTACACTTAAAGGAGTTGAACTAGTCACTTATTTTACACCCCATTGCGAAAAATTAAATTATTTACAAATCTAGCACTTTTTTGCAGGCACTTATTCATCTAAAAATATCTTCAACTCTGTGGTTTAGGTCCAAATGCTGCAACTAAAGTGGTTCGGAAATTTTCAGACAGAACATTTTTTCTGTTGGAAAATGCCAGTCTGTCAAAAGCAAAATATTTCATGGAAATATGTCACCTTTGATAAAAAATTGTTTTGAAAGAAAACAAAAATCTGGATTACCGAGACCCTACATTGATATCAAACACGTATTTTCATAGAATCATAGGACTGGAAGGGACCTTGAGAGATCAGCTAGTCCAGTCCCCTGCCTCATGGCAGGACTAAGTATTATCCAGCCCATTCCTGACAAGTGTTCATCTAACCTGCTCTTCAAAATCTCCAGCGATGGAGATTCCACAACCTCCCTAGGCAATTTATGCCAGTGCTTACCCACCTTGACAGTTAGGAAGTTTTTCCTAATGTCCAACCTAAACCTCCCTTGCTGCAATTTAAGCCCATTGCTTCTTGTCCTATCCTCAGAGGGTAAGAAAAATAATTTTTCTTCCTTCTCCTTGTAACAACCTTTTACATACTTGAAAACTGTTATCAGTCTTCTCTTCTCCAGACTAAACAAAGCCAATTTTTTCAATCTTCCCTCATAGATCATGTTTTCTAGACCTTTAATCATTTTTGTCGCTCTTCCCTGGACTTTCTCCAATTTGTCCACATCCTTCCTGAAATGTGGTACCCATAACTGGGCATAATACTCCAGTTGAGGCCTAATCAGCGCAGAGTAGTGCAGAAGAATTACTTCTTAATAAAGCCAAATGAATGGGAAGGAGGCCTTGAAGAATTCCACCTGGATTCAACAATTTCCACCCCACCATCAACCTCAGCCTGGACCAGTCCACACAAGAGATCCACTTCCTGGCCACTACAGTGCACATAAGTGATGATCACAAACACCACACTATACCAGAAACCTACTGACCGCTATACCTACCTACATGCCTCCAGCTACCATCCAGGACGCATCTAATGATCCATGGTCTACAGCCAACCCTAAGATACAACTGCATTTGTTCCAATCCCTCAGACAGAAACAAACACCTACAAGATTTTATCAAGCATTCTTAAAACTACAGTACCCACTCGGGGAAGTGAGGAAACAAGATTGACAGAGCGACATGGGTATCCAGAAGTCACCTACTACAGGACAGGCCCAACAAGAAAAACAACAGAACACCACTGGCCATCGTGTACAGCCCCCAGCTAAAACCTCTCCAGCGCATCATCAACGATCTACAACTTATCCTGGAAAATGACCCCTCAATCTCATAGACCTTTGGACGCAGGCCAGTCCTCGCGTACGGACAGCCTCCCAACCTGAAGCAAATACTCACCAGCAACTACACACCACACAACTGAAACACTAACCCAGGAATCAATCACTATAGCAAACTCTGTTGCCTACTCTGTCCCCATATCTACTCTAGCAACACCATCAGAGAACCCAACCACATCAGCCACACCATCAGGGGCTCATTCACCTGCACATCTACTAATGTGATATATGCCATCATGTGCCAGCAATGCCCCTCTGCCATGTACATTGGCCAAACTGGACAGTTTCTACATAAAAGAATAAATGGACACAAATCAGACATCAGGAATGGTAACATACAAAAGCCAGTAGGAGAACACTTCAACCTCCCTGGACATTCAATAACAGATTTTAAAATAGCCATCCTTCAACAAAAAAACCCTTCAAAAACAGACTTCAAAGAGAAACTGCAGAGGTACAATTCATTTGCAAACTTAACACCATTAATTTGGGCTTGAATAGGGACTGGGAGAGGCTGGCTCACTACAAAAGCAATTTCCCCTCTCTTGTTATTGACACCTTCTCAATTATTGGGAGTGGACCACATCCACCCTGACTGAATTGGCCTTGTCAACACTGGTTCTCCACTTGTAAGGTAACTCCCGTCTCTTCATGTGCCAGTATATTTATGCCTGTATCTGTAATTTTCACTCCATGCATCTGAAGAAGTGGGTTTTTTACCCACAAAAGCTTATGCCCAAATAAACCTGTTAGTCTTTAAAGTGCCACCGGACTCCTGGCTGTTTTTATGGATACAGACTAACATGGCTACCCCTCTGATACTTGGCCAAATGCAAGGTCATTCAGCTACAGGCTAGGGGTTTGTATCCTGGAAAGCAGTGACTCTGAAAAGGACTTAGAGCTCATTGCTGATAGCCAATTGAATATGAGCTTGTGATGCAATGCTATAACAAAAAGGGCAGAGTGATCCTTTCATGTTTTACCAGGAGAATATCAAGTAGGAATAGGGACAATATTACCTCTGTATACAACATTGGTGAGAATCCCTATTGGAATATTGTGTCCAGGTCTGGTGTCTGCCCTTTAAAAAGGATGTGGAAAAATTGGAAAGGGTTCAGAAAAGAGCTATGAGAATGATTCAAGGAAAACATAGTATATAGTGAAAGACCTAAGGAGCTCAATCTAGGGTTTATCTAGGATGGGTCACCGAAGAAAAAAATTCCCATCCACACTGAAGAGGAACCATGCTAGAGCCTTGCTAAAAATAATTGATTTTTGACAGTCAGTACTAAGAGATTGTGCTGTAGTATGGGTAGGAACTAAAAGGCTATGATAACTCTTTTTCACAATAATGAGCACAGAAACTAAAGGTCATGCTGGGGAAAAAAAAAGACCTCTCTCTCAGTGCAAGTAAATTAGATCATTTTCCCTACAACATGCACATATACTTTGTATTATAAACAAGAGATTTTTCTAATTGGCCAGTTGCCTGCAATTGGCAGAATATAGGTAAAAAGGGGGCAAATGCCAAGATTTTACAAAGTGATTAGTGATTTGGGGGGCTCAATTTCTGGGGGGCCAATTGGAGAGACCTTAAAGAGACCTGATTGTTAGAGAGTGTTGTTCATCCACTTCGTGACAATCAGTCCCTTTACTAGTATCTCCATTTGGGCCCTTGAAAATGGAAACTTACTAGTCGTTTGTGAAAAGGTTGGCCAAAGTCTGTCTAGTTCAGCTGGGATGAAAAACAAGTAGGCAATAAGGGCCTTACTCAGCAAGGCTTTGGGCATCCACTGTAAAGTGCTGAATATCCTCTTCTGGTTAGCACTCTCTCTTACCACATGTTTATACAGGGCCAGGGCCGGCTCCAGGCACCAGCGAAGGAAGCAGGTGCTTGGGGCGGCCAATGGAAAGAGGTGGCACATCCGGGTCTTCAGCAGCGGGTCCCTCAGTCTCTCTTGGAGCGAAGGACCCGCCGCCGAATTGCCGCTGAAGAATGAAGCAGTACGGTAGAGCTGCCGCCAATCGCGGCTTTATCTTTTTTTTTTCCCCGCTTCGCCGCTTGGGGCGGCAAAAAAGCTGGAGCCGGTCCTGTACAGAGCCTAGCACAATGGGGTCCTGATCTCAACTGGGGCCTCTAGATACAACAAATAATCAATAGGAGCGGACAGTATTCAGTACCTTATAGCAGGTTCCTCAGACCCTCACAAGATCAAGCCTCGGATAATTTAATACTGTTGCCTATTTTTGATCTGAGCGGCTAGTCACATTTTGGGCCTGTGGTGATGTTCCATTTGAACCAGAAACTGATGGAGTCTGGTGTTTTCTTTGATGTTATCTTGCTTCTTTACAATGAATGTACAAAGTCCCACTCCTTCAAATGCAGGAAGAACCAAAACCAAAAGGAGCAGCTTCTCAGTTTAGAGATGCCTTTTCTAAACAACACCAGATCCAAAAGCTCTCTAACTACTTTTTCCAGCATCACACTGTGCCACTTACTTTTTTGCCTCCGCCTCTCCCCGTTTTCGTCCGTTTCCATTTTCTGTGTGACCTCCCTACCTATACACTCACACACCTACCAAAAATAACACTCAACCAAAAATGTCTGGGGTTCGCACACAGCTTTTGTCTTAGATGGGGGTTTATGCATGTACTTATGTTAATTGAAGAGTGAGTTCACACCTATCAACCTCACTGGGGTTTTAACTCAACCCATAATAAAGTTTCACCGAACTCATAACAATACATGTTTTCTTGATCTAGGTTAACTGGACAAACCCGGCATGTTTTATAACAGTTACATGGAAACTTGGGCTAATGGAGAACCGTACAATATCCATATATGTATCCTACTTCTCCACAAGGATTCTAGGAGAAAAATAGTGTTTGAAATCTCTGGGGCCTGCTGTTTAAAAATATACAAACCAATTTATGGGAACTGTTTTATCTGCTGTGGTCAGTACATAACCCCACCACCAAAAATCCCGAAAGCCTGCATTAAAAGACTATCTGTACTAGTCTAGTGACTCTGAAAAGCTGTTTAAATCAGCCCTCAAATAAAGCTCACAACATGTTATAAAACAAGTAAATGTAAATGGCAGTGCAATGTCTACCTATTTTCACATTTCAGTGACTACCTAAATTATGGAACAATAACCGATATTCAGTTTAAAATCTAATTATTTAACTCTGCAAACCAACAATAATCCCACTGGACACATTCATATGATGAACAATTGATTAAGGAAAAAAAAAGTCAGGATTTTTTTTGCAGTTTATTTTTTATTTTGGGTGAAGCAATAAGCATTGTCAAACTGCTTCAATGTTTACATATTTCATGAGGGGAATTTTAAATCAGTGCACTAGGAAATTCAATAAAAGTTTAGCTCAACTAGGATATGCTGCCTATTTTTCCTGTTTTCCTCCCAAGTCAGCTGCTGAACCTTATGCAATAACATCCCTTTAGGGAGATGTTGGAGCAATGGAAATATTTCCCCATTCTTCCAGTTCATCTGTGAATCATATTACTACTGTTTAGAGATGGTTTTTCTTCCAAATAGCAAAGCTTGCTAGGCATAGGCCGTAATGGCTCCCTTCCACCCCCCCATCAATGCCAAGCCAATTAATGGCAGAGATATTGGCTGAACAATCAGCTGTTCTGCAGTATTGCTAACATTACCCTTATGTCATAATGTTCTCTACCTCAAGCTAAAATGGAGGGGTCAACCACCTTTAGTAGAAGCAAAGGTACATTCAGATTGTGGGAGTGCAGTAACAACAGTGGATGAGCAGTCAGGAGAATGTAGACATTTGCTTGTTCTGCAGACAGGAGAATGAATACTTCAGTGCAGTGCTTTACAAACTTTTTGAATGCAAGGATCATGCGTCCTTCCTCTCACCTACCCATATTCCCAATTAAACAAACCTAACTTTAATCAAAATGCATTCAACATGCCCCCTCTTTAGTGATGCTGGTTCTGCTACCAGGTCTCAGGCTCTGATTGGGCTGTTTTTAAGTCTAGACTAACAGATCTAAGTTAGACCTCACTTACACCCCTTTATAGCCCACCAGAATTTGGCCCACAGACCATTATACTAGTGATACCTTCCAACAATTACAGAAAATAGAGTAATTCAGAATGGAGGGGATAAAGCCCTCAGAGATATCAGGGAGGAGGAGGTAGCACATCCCTGAAAACACGAGCTTTCAGTGTGACACTGTAACCAGAAGGGCTAATGCTATCCTTAGATGCATAAACAGTAGGAGTAGAGAGGTTATATTACCTATATATTTGGTACTGGTGTGACGACTACTACTGGAATACTGTATCCAGTTCTGGTGCCCACAATTCAAGAAGGATGTTGAAAAATTGGAGAAGGTTCAGAGAAGAGCCATGAGAAGGACTGGAGAACATTCCTTATAGTGAGTGACTCAAGAAGCACAATCTATTTAGCTTTGTGGCAGGACTCCACTCACCATGCTAGAAACTTCTGCTGGTCATCTTGGGGATCAGCTCCACAGGACAGTATGCTCACTCCCAATGGCATCTCAACTGCCATCACTCCAAGGACTGTGGCATCCTCTTCATGACACAGCCCTCCAGCTGTGCCACACTCTGTACTCCCCCTTTCTGGGGGCCAGTACCACAGTCCAACTGTCCAGCCACTACCTCAGTGGCAAGGGGGGTGAGGGAGGGACTCAGGCCCACTCACTACTCCAGGTCCCAGCCCAGGGATCCTGCAGATGGCACATGCTGCATACTCTCCAACCTCTCAATACATTTCCCTTGACCACTTTCCCACAGTCCCAGCACCTTCTTCGCCCTTACCTCAGGGCCTGAGCATGCCAGTCTTAGCAATGAGATAGGTGCTCTCTCTAGTTTCCCTGGTCCCTGCTAGTAGCACTGTAGCACTGCTCTGCCCCAAGTGCTAACACTTCTGCTGCCTGTCCTTTCCCTTTGACAGAATTTGAAACCTCCTCTGCTCTGCAGCTCTTCTTATATGGGCCTGCCAAGCCCTGATTGGTGCTTCTCGCAGCCCTTCTCCTATTGGCTACTTTTGGTACAGCCTCCCTAGGGCTCTATTAACCCCTTACAGACTAGTGTGGGGCAGATGCCCCATCCCAAGCTTATTGAACAGAAGTTTAAGGGGTAATTTGATCACAGTCTGTAATTGTTTACACATGGAACAGAAATTTGATAATAGAGGGATCTTCAGCTGAACAAAGGTATAACAAGAGCCAGTGGAAGGTTAGACTGGACAGGTTTAGACTAGAAATAAGGCAAATATTTTTTTTTAACAGTGAGGGTAATTAACCACTGGAACAATTTGCCAAGGGTCATAGTGGATTTTTCTTCACTGGAATTTTTAAAATCCAGATGTTTTTCTAACAGATGAGCTCTAGTTCAAGCAAGAATTAATTCAAGGAAGTTCTCTGGCCTGTGTTACACAGGTCAGACTAGACCACCACAATAGTCCCTTCTGGATTTTGAATCTATGTGGTTGTTGTTCTTAAATACCTGCAATTTGTTGTAAACTGGTAATTATAAAAGCACATAATTTTATTCATACATTTTATTGTAGCCTTTTGGCATTCAGATTTCTATTGAATATATTTTTTAAAATTACTCACTATGTCTCTGTTCCTTCTTGTGCACTTCATTCTCTCCCTTTGCTCCTTCATTTACTGCACTTCTTTCTCCTTCTTCTGTATATCCTACTCTTTCCTTTGTCTCCAAGCCCCTTGTTACTGTTCTCTTACCTTCCCTGTGTGCCTTAAACCTTCTCCTTCCTTTTCTTCTATCTTCTAATCCCCAGCAGTCCAACTCATCTCCTTTCTTTCACCTCCTTTCCAATTCCCTCCTTAATTCCATTACTTCACTTTCCTAATCATTTCATTCAGTCGCCTTCTCTGATCATGAAAATCCACTCACGCATTAGCCCGCCCTCTCCTGTTCTGCTTCTGTATCATAGGTCCCACAGTTCTATTTCTTCTCTCTCTAGGACCTCCACTGGCCCCAGTTACATCCCTTCCCACTCCACCAGTTTCTGTCTCCCACAGGTGCCCACCTAATTATACTAGCTTCCCCTCCCAGACTGCAAAGTTATGCTTCCCTGCCCCCAGAGCCCAAAATAAATCAGTTCAGCCCCAAAGCCTGTAAACATAGGTGCTGGCACCTTCCTATGCTCAGGGGAATTATGTCAGCCCCAGCTCCTCCTTACTGAAAGAAGGGGAGGCTCAGAACTGAAGCCAGTCCATAGCAGCTGTGCCCCAGCCCAGCTTTTGTGACTCCAGCTCATATGATTATGTTACTGTCAGGTTTGAATGCTAAATCTTTTTCTTGCCACCCACAGGAGCTTGAGGAACACCAAAGACCATGGCACATTCCTTTTGGTTTAGTCCCCACATTCCGATGCAATGTTTATTTAACATACCTACACAGTAGAGTATTTCTTGCTTTGATAGACACTCCTCTCAGGACTCATTTAGTGATGCCTGATTTACTCGTGTGTGTGTTTATACAATACTGCCAGTATTAGTCAGGATATCTATTATCACTCCACTTTTACAGAGAGTGAAACAGCCAGAGAAAGGCCAAGCAAATTGCCCAGGGCCATACAGCAAGTCTGTTGCAGAACTGGGAATAAAACTTCATCTGTTAACATCCAGCCCTGCGTTCTAACCCTGAGACTATGCTCCCTCCCAGTGCTATCCCTAGCTGTCATTGCCTCTGTGGCTGTGGAGCCTGTGGAGGTAGCCCTTTATTCCCATTAGCTGCTTCCTCTTTGGATGCATCCATATAAAGCAGGTGTTGGCCTTATTTGGCTGCCTAAGCAGCCCTTTCCCAATGACTCCACCCAGCCCAACTGCCATACATGAGAATATCAGGGACTGCACTGATCATCTTTAGAACAAGCCTCTGCTGCCCTTGAGCAAGAGTTGGATCTCCTCCTTAGCTGTCCGACAGCCCAACAGCTAAGGGAGATGATTTAAACAGCCCAAATACCCTGTCTTATGACTGAAATACAATTCAGTAAGAGAAAAGAGGGGTGAGAGCATCTCCTGTGGGTGTAGATACTCCATCTCCCCAAGAGGCGATAGCTATGTTGATGGGAGAAGCCCTCTGTGATACACGGGAAGTTAGGTTAGTATAACTGTCTCGCTTGGTGTGTGGATTTTCCACCCCCCAGTGATGTAGTTATACTGACATAAGCTGGTAGTTTAGACCAAGCCTTAGTCTGCACATTCTAGGAGGCCTGGGAGTGACAGGGTCTGTATGAATCCATCAGCCTCAGAAAAGAAATCCTTTATGGTTACTATACTTGACTCCTGTTCAAGGTGAGAGCCAGGTCGTCATGGTCTTATCCATTGCAAGGGCCTCTCCACCCCCTCAATGGCATTTATCAGGGGGGCATGGGAGGGAGAGAACCACAATAGGGGACAGCAGTCTTTTGTAGGTGGAGGGCTCATGTACTTGTACTACCTGCCCTCAGGGGAGCTCTGCTACTCCTTGCTGCAAAGTGGGCTTTTTCCTCCCTTGGTGCAAGAGGCTGACCTCCTCGAGTAATCTGACTGAGTGCACCCCCAGTCACTGCATCCTCCTCAGGGTTAAACATGCCAGAAGGGCATGTATCTTTTCCATTTTTAGAGCCTGAAGTGAAATATTGACGTGCTTAAAGAGCAAAATCAAGTGGTTATTAACTGCAGCACAAAAAAGCTCAGCTAATAGGATACATACTTTTCATGCATTTTGAAGCCAAGTCCTTGATTTTAGGAACACTTCACACAGGCAGAATCTAAAAAAAGAGGAGGTTTTCTGAGTTTATTTAGCCTCAGGGAATTGTATGCAGCACAAACTTATAGACAATGACTGAATTTTATTAACATATAATTTTTATAAGTACTATTTCTTGACTCTGCTGAGTTACAGTAACAACACGGTCATAAAATGTCTGAATGCAAAATGCTCAATCTTTACCATATTTTTTAAAACCTTCTACCAAATGGCTGGAGAATAAATAAAGCCATGAGCTTACTTTAGACTGAAAAAACTCCCATATAGTTGATCATTAATGCATCAGTGAGGGAGTGTGCACCATTCAACTACATCAGCACCAGAGGCAAAGGAACTATTTGCATATCAAATTCACAAATTAAAAATGTGAACAGATGACTGCTGAACATCTTGAGTCACAGTGTGGTTTCCTGCTTGTCAGTTTTTGGCAGTTATGAATTGTAACTTGAGCAAGTGCTAACAATAAAACAGATTCAGAACCTGGCTCTAGGTTCTGGTTCCTGCTTTTATTACACTGATGCTCCATTTAGTTTTAGATTCAGGAAAGTATCATTTTATTTTAAACAGCAGAAGAAATAAATATTACACATGAAAAAAAATGTCCCTTAACCTAGAGTTAGTGCATATGTGCAGGTATATATAAACTGAATTGTTACATTTAAGTTACATACAAGTTACTTGCGTATGTACACACACTCTCTGCCTTTCCAGCATACAGCCATAGAGGTATTTTCTCTCTCTCTCTCTCTCTCTGTCATACACAGGCATTTTCATACTTGTTTCAGAAGAGCAAATTAGAAGTTACAGTGGATGCTGTCTAAAAGCAACCAAGATATTAATGACTTCCGGTTAATAGCAACGTTCTGCCAGGGACCAATCCCGTCCCATTGCCTTTAATACTCAGGGGATCCAGATATTGGCAACAGCATGCTGCTCATTGAGCATTTATTTATTTATTTTTTGGAAGAAAGGCCCTGGATGCAGGCAGTTTGCAGGGCAGCAGCCAGGGAAGGAAGCACTAGGACTTGCCTTCTCTGGCTGCAGCCCCACACATCTGCCTGTGCCCAGAGAGCGCACTGAGATAAGGGACTGGGAGTGGCTGCATCCCTGCTCAACAGGGGTGTCCCAGCACTGTGGGCAGGGCAACATCACAGAACAGACCTGCAGTCCAGATGCCAGGGCTTTCCACGCGGAGCAGGGGCAATGAAGGACCACAGAGCTATATGGTACCTCTCCCCGCTGCCCATGCAGCTCTGTGGGACCTCAGCACTCCCATACCCCCTGCCCACAGCCTCCACGCCCAGTCCGCACCATGCAGCACCCCATGGAAAGCCCTGGTATGCAGCTGCAGCCCTCCTCTATGCTGCTGTCTTGCCTGCAGGCAGGTTTGCAAGGCTGAAGCCAGGCACATCCCAGCATTTCCTTTCCTGGCTGCAGCCCCATAAACCTGCCTTCTGCTCCTTAGCAACTGCCAGCTCATGGCAACTTTTCATTAGCAACCAATGGGTTCCTCATAAGTGGATTCTACAAACTTTGGAAGGTGATGGCACACTACTACCTTCACAAAGTTATCATCTTCAGTCTTTGCTCTACATTACAATGAACACCGTACACAAGGTGTAAGTCATCAAGGTTAACCCTAAAAAGACGTTTTAGACTGAGACTAATGGACCTAGACCTACTTTTCACAGCTTGTTAGTATGGCCAAATTGATATGCAATCACTGAATTTACTTACAGCCTTGGAACAAAAGGCAATATAGCTAGAACACAATTCTGAGCATAAGTGCAGGCCTGTAAATCCTTTCCAAATGTATGTGCTTTGATAATGTTGTTTCACCTTTTTTATGTTTGGATCCAGCTTTAGTAAATGTTATTTCTGTGTTGTAGTGACAACCCCTTTAGCCTCTATTGTAAATAGCCTGACTGCATTTTCAGGGATAAACATAATCTAAGGGAGTATATGTAAAATTGGGCATATAAATCCTTGAATCAGATGGGGAATATTTTAATTATAATAGTTCATTTCAAATACCGTAAGCTTTGTTTTGGAAGGTCCTCAAAGGGTATTTTGATTGGCTTAGACTTTTTTTTATTGCCCTCTACCAAGGGGTAGATTAGTTTTCCAATACAGACTTCTGTATGATTTTAGGCTCCGATTCTATAGCGCACTTAAGTAGATGTTTAACTTTAAGCATGCACTTAAGTCCAATTGACTTCAGTTGCACCTGCAAACCCTATTCCAGTCTGCAGGTGGATGGACCCAAACCAACGGATACTGAAATTAATGGAAGGACTTCAATGGGTGTTGGATCTGCCCCAATAGCTGAATTTTAGCACTACTGGTTCTGACCACAATCTATCATTTAAAAAGTATTATCCAAACATTTCAGAAACTCAGAATGTTTCAGTTGATGATATTTGGTTAAACACAAACACAAAGTGAAGGGTCAGAGTTGTGGGAAAACAAATTCATTCTATCCAGAACAGTTTGCTCATCCCTAGTGATGACTCTGGTATATTCTTTCCTCCTGATGTCCTGTTCTTCCCAGTTAAGGTGTCTGAAGTTTTTTGTCAGGTAAGCGAGAAATATCTGTGTCATGCAGGTTACTTAATGGCAGGCTAATGTTTCACATTTCTCAGGACATTCGCCAACAGGCTGTCAGGGAACTGGAGAGAGAGCCATGAGTACATCTGGAACATTTACAATGTTCTTGATTTTTGAACAAACAATGAAGGAAGCATCCTGTCCTAGGAGTGGGAAAACAGTATCAGATGGAAAGGTCTAGAGCAAAACTGGCCTGTTGTGAATCAGAGTTGTTTTCCTCATGTCTTTTATAAAGAAGACATAAGGCAGTACACACATGGCAAGGTTTCAGGGTCTGAGAATTACATGGGATGTGACACCTTGCCATCTAACAAGTGGAAATTTGCTTCCTCGCTCATCTGATTAATAATAAGTAGAGCTGGCCAAAATTTCCCCGGAAAAATTGTCATCAAAATGATGAACAATGACATGTGCTTGGCTGTACCAGGCAATAATGTAGACAAAACCAACTTATTTATCTCTAGTTTCCATGAGAGTCTGTTTTGAATGCACAGGATGGGGAAATGCTCTTTGTTGTGTTTGGTGTGAAAGAAAGCATTCTGAGGCAAATTTGGTTTTTTTTTTTTTTCCTTTTTTTTTTCCTAACCACAATAATGTCCATTACAAGAGATTAGTTTAGGAATGACATGAGGAGTTGATTTCAATTCAAACTGGTTTCACAGAAGTCACACCCATACCACCTTTCAATCAGGATATTACAGGACAAGACAGTCAACCAATTAAATACGAGTATAAATAGTTATATAACATGAAAAACTATCATTTGCTGACCAATAATCTTGAGGAATTACATTTACCTCGCAAATTCTGGACTCTGATGAAGCTGTTCCTGGGTAGTCTTCCCCAGCCCACAGAAAGGAATCTGTGGGTGAAAAACATCTTGCCACGTGAAAGAGTTGAGGAATAAGGGGGCAAAATGCCAAATTTTTCACTTTTCTTAGAGACTCAGCATAAACATAGTTTTCCCCATGCTGTTTTGCCCAGTGATACTAATGTTCTTCTTCTTAGCGTATGCTCACTTCATACTATATAATGTTGCCTTTGTCAGTCACATTGCATGGCATGGAATATCTCAATGTTCTGCTAGTAGAGGGAAGATGGATCCAAAGCAAGGAGAGAGGTACCTCTGGTCAAGAGAGGCATTTTCATCTGCTGATTTAGTGTCAGGCTCCAGTTGAACTACATCAAACCACAGAACTCCAAAGAAGCTCTCTGGCTATCAGACACAGAAATGGCATTTCCATTGAATTAGGCTCCATTAGTTGTTAATAGGAGTTGAAAATCTTGATGTGCTGCCATCTCCTATAACAAACAGAATGCAAACACATTGAAAAAAAAAAATCAAATCGGACAAAACACACTGTAGAATGGAGAAATTCAGTCACTGAAGCCAACATCACTGTTAAGGAATGCAAATGAATAAAAAGAAAAGTTGTTTTCCAAAAATGACATAAATAATGATTTAAGCCCTGCCCTAGGGAATTTTGAACTAATCTCATTGTTAAACAGAATAAACACCCAGCAGATTAACAGTGTTTCCTAAACAAGTATTATAATGTTATTTTGAAGGCTGGTTATCATTTTGAATAGGGAAAAGGGTTATCTTAATCAGCTTTATTGGTTGTACACTGTCAGCCTCTAATGTAATTAGCATGCCATTAGTAATTCTATGAATAAAGATCTTGTCAAAATATACTTGTAATCCTTTAAAGAACCATAAGAATATCTAGTATAATATTTTGGGCACTAGCGAGTTGAAATGAGAAAACAATATCTTGCATGGAGAGAAATATTCTCTTTTCTTAAAACTATCTCAACCAAGGACAACATGTGCAACTTTATATGCTGCAATGTAGATATAATTGTTGGTCTCAGGATCAGGGCCGGCTCCAGGCACCTGCCTACCAAGCATGTGCTTGGGGCGGCACCTGGAGGGGGGCGGTGCTCACCGGGGAAAGCGGAGCTGCAGCGGGCTCGCCGCCCTCCTCCCGGCGCTCCGGGAGAGCGGGGCCGCCCTCCTCCCGGCGCGCCGGCTGGTTGGGGAGAGCGGGGTCGCGGCCAGGCTCGCCGCCCTCCTCCCGGCGCTCCAGCCGGTCGGGGAGAGCGGGGCCCCGGCCGGGTTCGCCGCCCTCCTCCCGGCACGCCGGCCGGCCGGGGAGAGTGAGGCCGCCCTCCTCCCGGCGCTCCGGCCAGCCGGGAAGAGCGGGGCCGCCCTCCTCCCGGTGCTCCGGCCGGTCGGGGAGAGCGGGGCTGCGGCCGGGCTCGCTGCCCTCCTCCCGGCGCTCCGGCCGGTCGGGGAGAGCGGGGCCCCAGCCGGGCTCGCTGTCCTCCTCCCGGCGCTCTGGCCGTTCGGGGAGAGCGGGGCCCCGGCGGGGCTCGCCGCCTTCCCCTGCTGCGCTCCCCGCTGGGGGACGGCGGGGGGCTTTTTTGCCTGAGGCAGCAAAAAAGCCAGAGCCGGCCCTGCTCAGGATTTATTAGATTGTACTGTAAATCACACAGTGATAAACATAAATGGAAAATAGTTTTTAATTTTGCAGCCATCAGGGACTTCCCATGTCCTATTCTATTACCCAGAGGCACAATAACATGTACAGTAATTGCTATTAGGGAAGGGAATTCAGAAACTGCATAAGATTAATACAAATTAAACTCCATCAAGTGCACAGATTGTAGGGGAATAAGATGTTCTTTCTGCATATGGTGAATTGTCCATACATACAATAATAATTACACTGATTTATTTCTGTAAAATATGTAGTGTGCTTTATGGAAATAATATTAAGTATACAATTTTCTTTAACAAAGGCATAATTTGTGCTGGTTTGAGTCCTAGGCGGTTATTTGCGTCAGGGTTTGATACAGAATTGCTTCCTAATGCCATTATTAATAAACACATCTCCATAGGTTTCAAAGTTTCTGCTGCACTACTAACCGGCATGATGGAAGAGGTAAACCATCACCAATTCTGTAGTTTGGTTTTCCTTCTTCCATAGTCAGGAACTTCTGTTTTGGAGATGGAGGTTTATGCCTTTTAACTGCAAACATATCTTTCAACTAACTTTGAAAGATGCCATGATTTATGCATAGGTAAGAAGCATTATTAATACCCTTGAGTTGTAGCAATAAAACTACATACAGGCCCTTTCAAAAGCATGTCTTTTTCCATGGCACACTTGTGTACTTTTTTTTTTTTTTTAAAAAGCATCAGCATATTAAGAAGATCAAGAATAAGTGTTGGAGGGATATCAGAGTACCAGCAATCATCAGTTAATGCAGGGAACCAGGTTTGTTTGATAAAGGGTATGACAAACTCTTCCTTCTTTGGCACACTTTCTTCCTCATTGTTTTATGAGGATGTATTTATAAGCTCCAGGATAAGAACTGAAGGGATACCAAGTGCAGCAATATTTTTCTATAGAAAAAGTAATATGTGATCATATAATTAATGGCAGTATCATAATGTATACACACACACACACACACACGGGAAAAATTAAGATTGGACAGGCAACCTTAATTCTGGCATTTCCTAACTTTTGAGTTCTTCCCTCTGCAACCGCAACATTTTTTTAAACAGATTTTTATATGTAATTAACAATATAGGGCCAGACTGTGGAGTCCTTACTTACCCCACTGAGCGCTTAGCTGTATAGTCCCTGATCCTGTAAAGACTTACTCATGTGTTTAGCTTTCACAAAGAGTAGTCCCACTGAAATCCTGTTTACTTCAGTGGAACTACTTGCCTGAGTAAGTGTCCTGCCAGGATGAGTGAAAGCTCCACAACTGGGCCCAATAATAATTTGTATTTACACAGTAGAGTGCTTTTCATCCAAGGAGCTGAGCATATTTTTGTTAAACTAAGGTGAATAAACATTAAAATCCCCATCATTTTTCAGATGGGGAAACTAGATGCAGAGAATTTAAACTCATGATTTGCCAAAGGTCACATAACAAGCCCATGGCAGACTCAGAGGTATTATCCACATCAACTGATATCCAGGATCAGTTTTTCAAATATTTTGAGGTACCTAGAGCTGCAGATAGGCATCTACTGAAAATCCCACTAAGCACCTATCTGTTTCATTAGGGCAGCTTAATACCTTTAAAAATCTGGTCCCTGGTCCTTAGTGTTAGCCACAAGACCATCATTGGCTCTAATTCAGTAATCAAAACTAAATAAAAGAATGAAGTACATTTTGCAATGCAGTATTAAAGTTTCAAATTCTAACTATCATGCGTCTGATGAAGTGGGTATTCACCCACGAAAGCTTATGCTCCAATATGTCTGTTAGTCTAGAAGGTGCCACAGGACTCTGTTGCTTTTAACTATTAGATAGTGTTCCTTCCCAGTTTTGTCCCCTATGCTTGCTTTCTTATTACTACTTCCCTCTACTTTGGTATTATAACTCCCTTATTACTCCCTCCCCAACCCCTTAGAGAATAATCTGTTTGTCTCTGTACTCTAATGACAATTACAGTAGAAGGATTGTAATCTATCGTCCAAGCTTCAAACATATTTTGTCAAGTTTTTTTTTAATTTTTCCTTTTGCCAATTTCACCATCATTTCAGAAAATGCTACTAGCAATTAAGTTGGCCCTTCTGGCAGTGTTATTATACCATTAAGCCAATACAGTAGAGATGGTAGAAACTGATTAAAATGTATAGCATATATATATATATATATAAAAGTTATTTATTTAAGTTAGCTTCATTATGCTAAAGACTTGGATAATTTCAATGCAATGGAGCATGAGGCAAACAACAAAACTCATATGCCTTGACAAAAGTAGCATAACAAGCACAAATATATTTGGCAGTCGTAGCTTTTATTTGCAAACTGGAAATGACTGATTTTCTCCCTGCCCAGATTTTAAAGGTTTGGCAGTTCTCTGAGGCAGATAGGTATTAGAGCCAGATCTACTTTGCTCTTACGTAAAGGCTTTGTTTAAATATTTAGTACCAGGTGTAGGAGAACAGGGAAAATGCCCCCTTCATTTTACGCAGCGAATGCACCTGCTGACATATGAGGAAAATAAATCTTGTGCTTGTTTGCCAAATGTGGATTCTCTGTGTGGAGTCATTCCAAACTGACTATTGTGATGCTGTAGCAGGAAGGTCTGATGACCAGCTGCCCTAGTGGTCAGACTTACAGTTTTGGCCAGTCTGAGTCTGTAGCTGAGGCCCCCTCTGGGATCACTAATCACTTCCTCATGCTCCAATTATTCCCGCAGAGCTTGGTCACTACAAAGGTAATAAAATTAATAATATATGGCGATATCCTATCTCCTAGAACTGGAAGGGACCTCGAAGGTCATCAAGTCCAGCCCCCTGCCTTCACTAGCAGGACCAAGTACTGATTTTGCCCCAGATCCCTAAGTGGCCCCTTCAAGGATTGAACTCACAAGCCTGGGTTTAGCAGGCCAATGCTCAAACCACTGAGCTATCCCTCCCCCCGCAGGTAGGGGGAGGAGCAAGGGGCGTGGCAAATTAGGAGGACCCAGGCCCACTCACTACACCGGGTCCAACCCGGAGCCCTAGGGGTTTACTAAATCATTCAGCCCAGTCATTGAGCTACCCCTAACTATTTTCCCCCAGGTCACTTCCCTCCAGTCTGGAGCTACTCAGTTCGGGGCATGGTTGCTGGCTTAGCAGACTCTCCTCAGTCTCTCAATTGTCCCATTCAGTCAGTCACTCTCTCTCTCTTAGGGCTTTCAGCTCCCAAAGAAGGGCAGGAGGTAGAATCCAAGTCCCTTCTGCTAGAGCAGCCTTCATAAAACTTTGATACTCTGGTCACAGCTCTCCACATCAGCCTTGCTTCCTGATGCTACATGCAGCTCATTCCACCCTTTTCCTGGGCTATCAGTGTCCTTTTCAGGTGTTCCTCCACTGCAAACATGCCTTGCACCTGTTGAGGGGCAGGGTCTCCCTAGCCCAGTATTGCTCTTCTCTCTGTCCTGGTTCAGTGTGGGGTTTGTTAAACTGGGGCCACAGATGCCAATCATGCTTTCAGCAGCAATGGTTCATTCCAGCTATGGATGACAGTGATCTATAACACTGGCTGAGGAGGCAGTGCTGCAACATTAATTCCTGTCCAAAGACTCCAGAATTTGGAAGCAGTAGTTTTGGGGGAGATATCAGCACCAGAGAGGCTTAGCAGGTATGAAGGAATAAATCGCAAAACTAGCAGCTATGATGAAAAGACACTTAAAAGATACTTAATGGAGGCAGCAATGCCAACTGATTGGAATAGGAGACAGTCGTGAGATATGGGTTCTGTTTCTCACTCTTCTACTGATTTATGTGAGTATGGCCAAGTCACTGAGGAGTACAGCTGAGTGGAAAATGGTTTTCCTGTCTCCACCCTTATTTAGAGCCTGCTCCACAGTCCATTGAAGAGAATTCCACTGACTTTAGGGCCATTGGATCAGGCCTTGAGCCTCTCTGTGCTTCAGTTTCGCCAGCTGCAAAATGGAGATAATCATCCTTACCTAAACCACTTGAAGATTCTCACAGAAAAGGCACTATGGAAACTGCAAGTCGTCATGTGTTCACTCAATATTCAATGCAGGTTCACCAAAAAGCCCACATATCTTGGCAAACATTTAATTAACCTGCCCCAAGTTACAGGTTGAAAACAAAATTGAGAAAGTTTCAGGGGGTTTCAGGTTTCAGCACGAAAATTTCACATGCCTGTACTTAAGAAGCCTGGTACAAAATAATCACTCTCTCAAGTGCAAAAGAGATTTTTAAGTTTAAAGTAGGACAGACTCTAAACTTTAGAGTCTAAAGTATTTGGCTAATTAGTTTGTTTACCTGATCCTCCTTATCAGGGCCAGCTCTAGGCACCAGCCGGCCAAGCAAGTGCTTGGGGCGGCTCCTTGTAAAGGCCAATCTTGGGGTGGCGAGGGGCGCTTGGAGTTTCATTTATTTATTTATTTATTTTGGTTCGGCAGGGCGGCACTCAAGGTTTTTTTTGTTGTTTTTGTTTCAGCCGGGCGGCGCTGGGGGGAGGGCAGGGGAGGGGAGGGGAGGGTTTGTTTCGGTGGCACGCCGCTCGGGGGGGGGGGGGGGGTTAGGGGGGGGGGGGGCCCCTTTTTTTTTTTTTTTTTTTGCTTGGGGCGGCAAAAATGTTAGAGCTGGCCCTGCTCCTCATACTGCACTATAAAAACCTAGAAGGCTTCTGAGTATGTTTAGAATCCTGATATGTCTAATGCAAAGTCTTTGTACAAGTCAATGGGTGAATCCAAAAAGTTTGGAGTTGAAGGTGGAGTTTTCATGGAGAAAGAAGATGGTGGAGCACAGCATCTGTTGCCACATACTTGGGATTGGAACAATCCGCTGTACAAAAACAGTGTTAACACTGTGCCTGTTATCAACATGCAAGTCATTGCCTCACATTCCAGCCTTTGTCAACCACATTGAGGAATGCATTTCCTCAATAGCTGATTTGCAGCTGAGCAAGCTAATTTCACACGATTACTGATTCCCGGACAATTACGATGTCAGTGGAGCTTGGCAATGGCTCTAACTACTGTACTAATGACATAAGAAGAACATTATCTTTGTAACATGCCACACGCTAGTTTTACATGAGAGCATAAAAAACTGGAATGTGCATCAAGCATTTTCATCTTCTCTTTCTCAAGAGAAAATACACTTTCCATATCCTTCCCCCATGGCTGGAAGGCTCTGAATCCCCCCTTTCCCCACTTTGGCAGGGACTTTGTGTGCCCCCTACCCTCCCATATTTCCCATCCCTTCCATGCCCAGGCCTCTGTGTGCTCCCCTATTTCCTTCCCCCCATGCCAAGGGTTCTGTGTGCTGCTCCATTTCTCCTATGGCAGGGCCTCTATGTTCCCCCAATCTCCCACTCCCCATCTCCATTCCCCCACTCGGGGGCCCTGCCACCCCCACCCCCCCACCATTCCCCATGCCTATCTCCACTTCCCCCACTTCCTGCTTCAATGCGCATCCACACAGTTACCTCATTGCAGGTCCCTGTTCCCCTCCTCCCCACCCCCCACATCCCTACCCTCTGAGTGCCTACTTCCTCCTGTCTCCACTCGTCTACCTCCCCCCCCCGTTGTGTTACAAAGAAATGTCATCAAGTTGAATGTTAGACCTTGCTTCACTCAGCCAAGTCAAAAATACATGTATTTAACAAATAGATTTGTATCAAGTATCAAACCTACTGAGCATGTGTGAATTATATTATGCCCACACAGGAGCATATCTTGCTATTAATGAACTCTAGTAATGACAAAGAATTGGGATTTTCAAGGAAGCTCAAGGCTTCCTTGGCTTCTTTAGAAAAGCCCAGCCCTAAAAGCATAGCTTGAAATCGCTGTTTTATTGCCACCACTGAAAAAATGTTAGTATTAACAAACTCACTTATATTCAGCACATACTCGAGTCTAGCACCTTAAACTCAACTCAGAATCAACAAGTCATTTAGTGGTCACCTTTCGAAATACAGCACTAAATACAATTCCAAGAGGATGGTTTAAAATGTGATATCAACTGGTGTCAACTTTTAACACTTCTTATTCTCTGGGAAAGAAAAATGTATCTGTAGAAAATCTTTTAAGCTTCTGTGGGCTAATTAGTTCTGTTTCAAGTAGCTCAGTTTAATACACACAGGTAGACTGAAAAGAAAGAAACAATCATTCCATTCCTATAGTGGGGCGGAGTGGGGCCTCACACTTTGGATATGTCATTAATTATCAATATCTTCAGCCCAAAGGGTTTTGGGAAAATGTCAAAATATTCTTTACACTGTCAAAAAGACTATCCAAAGGGTACCTAAAGCTAGCACGTCAGGATGCAAACGTGGCACTCATTCGGGAATAGTATTTTCCACACCAAACAGTATGGAAAATAAATATATTCTATGGTAGATGAGGTTGATAATGGAAGAGAATAAAATGGGTAAGGAAATCTGTTTTTCTTTTGAGTGATTATAACATTTTTAATTAAGCAAATTAAAAGGAATATCTCTCCTTTTTTTAATTGAACCAGAATCAGTGGTGACTGTTTGACAGAGCTGACATCTCTATAACAGTCAGCAGCAGTAATAAGATATGTAATTCAGGCTTTTACATGGGGATTCGTCTCCCTTCTTCCCCACCCCCATGGGAATAAGTGATTTGTAGTTATTCTATCTGAGGCAATTTGAGAAATTACTACAATTTATGACAGCTTTGTGGCAAATGCTGAGCAAGTCCAGACAGTGATCATGGCTGGAGATGAGTCTTTCAGCCTCCATGCACCCTCTCTCATTCTTTTTTTAAAAGCACTCTAAGAAAAATAAATGTTATGCCTCTAGACAAAGCTGGATTAAAAGGCCCAAGCAAACAAGTGTAACACATAGGCCCAATGTATGTTGCTTCCCCTTTTAGAAGCTGGTTCACATAAGAGGATAAGAACCTACTACTTCTACAAGCTAGGGGAGGCACTCCCTGTAGTTCAAGGGAGAAGTGTTTCCGTTCTGGTGCACAAAGTCCTTAGTCCAAATTCTACCACCAAACAACCAATATTTTGTTCTAGCTGTGGTATGGAGTTATGGCTCTGTGTAGTTGCTTTCACAGGGCATTGGTAAAATGCACAGCACCTGCGAGGTCTGTCTGTATTTGCTCAGTTCCTAAGGTCTTGTTGTGACATTGCACCCCATAATGCTTTATGGAAATATGTTTAAGAAAGTAAATATGACATAACTGGAATATGTTTTATGCTAGATATGCCATGTAACATATCTCTGCAAAGGTTATGATCTACTGGATATATTCATCCTATTTGTATGCATATATCGTTTTTGTATTTGAAGCTTTATACAGGGTAAAACAGATTTATTTGGGGTTTGGACCCTATTGGGAGCTGGGTACCTGAGTGTTGGAGATAGGAGTACTTCTTAAGCTGTTTTCAGTTAAGCCTGAAGTTTGCGGGATGTGGTTCAGACCTGGGTCTGTGTTTGTAGCAGGCTAGCGTGTCTGGATCAAACAAGGCAAGGTTCTGAAGTCCCAAGCTGCCAGGGAAAACGGGTTCAGAGGTAGTCTCAGCACATCAGTTGGCAGTCCCAAGGGGTTTTCTGTGATCCAACCCGTCACACTTGTCTACACTAGAAAATTGTACTGCTTTAACTACATCAATATAGCTGAAGCAGTACAACCTTATTAGTGTGGTTGAAAGTATATCACTATATAGGTATATCTTTTACTATACAGAAAAGGGAATAATTATACAAGGCATCTTTTTACCAATATAATTGTATCTACACTAGGGCTATTTCGGTAAGAATTTAACAGCCCCTAACTGAAATATCATTGGTTCTCAGCCTGTGAGCCCAATTAGCACACAGCTGCAGCCCATGTGACATCAGCTAGTATATATTTGTTTTCTTTTTAGTGTCTAAAACACCCTCAAACTGCACAGATGCCTGGAGTACTTTCAACTTTTTTTTTTTTTTTTTTTTTTAAGCGAACCTATGGTTTCTGCTCCAGAGAGGTTTTAAGGTCCTGTCAAAGGACAATCTAATGCCAAGCGACTAAGCTTTTGTTAACGTCTCCATATTTTATATATTACTGCTAGTTTATTATCTTCTTTTCACACACTGGTCAACAAGAAGGCAATATGCTTTACCCTCTGTATGAGTGGTGCTATATAAAAATCAAAATCTATTTTACTTTAACCATATGTATAAATCCTGGTCTCACCTCAGTCTCACATTTAGGCTTACAAATACATAACTAGAGGAGTTATGTTATTGATTAAATGATTAAAACTCAGGAAAGGAACAAAGACCAAAGTGAAATGATTTATTCTTGTGTGTTCCATGGCAGCTTTTGAGGGAAATGAGTTAGTGACCCAGAAAATTATTGTGATAACAGTTACTGCTCCTAATTAAGGAACTGCACTGGATGAGGGGACTGGGGGATGTCACAGAAGAGGGGCTACATGGCATACACATGGCCATTTTCCAGTCTTAGATTCCTAGAGCTCAGAGTTGGTCTCAAAGATCATTGGGTTTCTGGGGCTAAGCTCCTAATTCCTCTCTGCAAGGGGGAAAGACTACATCCCTTTCCATAAGAATTCATATTCTTCATCCCTATTAACTTCCCCTTCACTCTCTCACATGGGCAAGGATGATCCAAGTCATTTTTATGATTTCCCAACATCATCATCATGCACTCCTCTCTTCTAGGATTATGATCTTTTGCTGCTTTCAGAACAGAAAGGAATTTTAATTACCTGATTGACTAATAAGGGAGATAAATTGCTTTCTTCCTTATCCTGTTGGTCAAGTGAAGTTTGTGCCTTGATATTTAGTAAAAGTAGATAATATGGAGAGAACATGGAAATATCACTAGATCTTCATTTTCAGCTCCATAGTAAAACTTTTGGGGGCAACTATATTTAGTTCTTGTAATAGTTCTCCTACTACATCAATCTCTGCAGGCCTTTAACTATTGTTTGCTGCTCTTTGAATTCTCCAAATTTCTTCTAATTTTTCAGATGCTTCAGGGCCATGTGCTGTACTCTGTGTCCCGGGGACCATCTTATGTGATATGTGTCTTGCCACGTGCAGCACAAATTTGCATAGGTTTTCTTTTTCATTGTGACAGCCATCCCCTGCTTCCTGCCCCCATTGCATCTCGGCTGCGGGAGGAGGGGTCACTGTATGGGGAGCTGCTCCCCCATCCACCCAACTCCGTGCATCTGGACCTCCCATACCCAGATACCTCCACCAAGCCTCACCCTATACACCCAGAACCCCCCTAGTCCTCCATACTCTAATCCCACCCAACTGAAACTCAACTCCTGCATCTAGAGCCCCTCTATGCCCAGCCCCGCGCCTCTAGACCCCACCCTTGCACCCAGGCCACCCCCACCGAGCTTCTTGCACTCAAACCCCAACACTGATGAGCCCTACTCCCTGCACCACCCTGAGCCCCCACATCCAGGCCCCCATGCCACTGACCACCAACTAGCTGCACCCAGACCCCCACCCAGATCCCTCTGCTGAGCCCCAGCCACCTTCACCTGGAAGCCCCTGCAGAGTCCCATTGCCCCTGCACCTGGAGCCCCCCCCCCCCCCTCAGTGGCCCCGGCGCATCCAGACCCCCCCCCCACATGTAGATCCCCCACTGAGCTGCCTGCACCCAGATTATTCCACACTAGGAGACCCTGGTTTGAGTCCACCGCAGAGTTCCTGTGTGAACCTAGGCAAGTCACTTAGCTTCTCTGTTCCTTAGTTCCCGCTCTGAACATGGGAACTTGGAGAGGGAATGGAAGGGAATGGGCACCACTGGAATAAAAGCATTTAAATGATGCCCTTACAGTGGAATCAGCAATAGGATATATGGATGGGTTTTAAGTATCATCTGTGATTTTAACTTACCTCTTCCCCCCCCCCCCTTTCAGAAAAAACACCAATTTCCTGAATCAGCTCCCACAGACTTTACACATGGCTGCCCAGGACCCTTCATTTTTACAATTCTTCTACCAGTTTTCTATCCAAGCCAATATGAATTGATTTTAACTGTATTTTACATTTTGTCTAAATCTGTATTTATTTCCTTTAAAAAGGCAGTGAAGTTTGTTTGGCCTGACTTGCTCCTTATAGCTCCTGTTGCAGTTTATTATGGGGCTTCAGAGTTTGTCTAATATTCAGTCTATTAATTTACTCAGAATTTAAAATTAGATTTTCCAGATAATTGCTGGGAACACTTTGATTTTAGATTTTGAAAATTGGTACTACATTATGTTTGGTCTTCTTTTCTCCCAAATCCTCTGAGACTTCTCCAGTTCTAGATAGCTTTTCAAAAAATAATCCCAGTGGTGGAGAAAATGTCTTGGACCAAGTTTCAGTAAGCGAATACCCCATCACATAGAAATAAATGATTTCTATTACAGTTAACTGTGGTATTGTAATTTGCCTTTTATTCAATTTTCACTTTACCTCTTTACTTCTGTGAAGACTTCCTTGTTTCTGCTTGCGGTGGAATGTCTTCATGCCAGCAGAGCTAAAATAGTATCCAGATCATATTCCTAGATGAGTGCATGATGATGATGATGGGAAATCATAAAAATGTTCACTAGCTGGAGCCGCTGGAATGCGATTTACAAGAGAAAAAAAAAGGACAGGATAGTGATAATCTACCAGAAAATAGATGAATTAATAATTAACATTTACAGACCACTGATGAGGAACTAGCTAAACAAATTCATATTTCCTGGTGTTCTAATTCTGAAGTCTCTTCAGAGGCAAAGCTTTCATTGATTTCCATGGGAGTTTTGCCTCAGTAAATACACAGGCTTTGGCAAACAGGTGCTTTAATTTATTTGCCCCTAGTTAGCTGTGATGTTTTTCTGTGTGCGCCAGATTGTGATCAACACTATTGCTTCCTTCCAATGATGCTAGATGCAGGGAGAAGGTTGTGGGACTGGGTGGGCTGAGAGGGGTCATCCCACTGTTGATTGGGAGAGAATATAACTCAGAAATTCCCCAGAGCGATTACCTGGGAAAGAATATTGTTTCCTGTGACAACATACCTCTTTCATCACCTCAGGGCTCAGCTTTTCTTCCTCTGGCCTTGAGGGGGCCTGGTGTAAATACTTCATGGTGGTTTACTTACAATATTTCACGGGGTAGATCTTAGGGCTGCCTGGAAGGCTTCTTTAAACAAAAAACTTGCACTGCCTAACTCCCCCTGGAGTACTGCCTCTTCTTATACTGGCTATCAGTTGCCAGCCACCCTCTCTAACCCATTTTGGGCCCAGCTATGCTGGGAACTAAAACCTGCTCCCCAGACAGAAATAAACTCAAGATTTCCTCTTACAGGAAAAACAGCTCTTTAGCTAGGAGAAGTCTTTTCCCCCTCACTGCACACAACCCTTCTGTAGCATGCTTCTCATTCCTTCTCTTTTCTAGCTCCCTGGAAGAGGTTTTTAAAGGTCACAGACTGCCCTTAATTAGATTCAGGTGTCCATAATTAACCTGAGGTAACCTTTTTCAGTTCATAGGAAAAAGACTGATATACCTGTCTTCAACTATCCTTCCAGAACTATCAGATCTGACTTTGTCACACCCTCTATTTTTCTTCATAATAGAAAGTAGTAAAAAGGCCATAGTATATTTTGTAGAACGTGAAGTCTTAGGGCTTGGCTACATAATGAAGTTAGTGCACAGAAAGCTAGGGCATGAATTTAGAGCACGTTAGCTATGCTGCACTAACTCCCCCTGTGGACACTTTTACAGCACATTGGCACTAAAGACCTGTGTCTACACTACACCTGTGGCAGTGAGTCTCAGAGCCTAGGGCCTTGGCTACACTTGAGAGTTACAGCACAATAAAGCCACCCAGAGCACTGTAACTCACTCCCCGTCCACACTGGCAAGGCACGTACAGCACTGTATCTCCGCGGCTACAGTGCTGCTTGTACTCCACCTCCCCGAGAGGAATAAAGAGTATTGCGCTGCCGCTGCTGCGCTGCGGCGCCAGTGTGGCCACCCAATGCGCTCTGATTGGCCTTCAGAAGTATTCGGCAGTATCCCACAATGCCTGTTCTAGCCACTCTGCTCATCACTCTGCTCATCAGTTCGAACTCTACTGCCCTGGCCTAAGGTGACCAACCGTCAGACCCGCCCTTTATATTTCCCGAGAATTTTAAAAATCCCCTTCCTGTTTGCTCAGCCAGGTGTGGAGTGCTATCAGTGAATCTTTCCAGGTCACCATGCCTCCACGCGCCAAACGAGCCCCAGCATGGAGCAAATCGCAAGTTGCTGGACCTCATCTGTGTTTGGGGGGAGGAAGCTGTCCAGTCCCAGCTGCGCTCCAGCCGTAGGAATTACGATACCTTTGGGCAGATTTCAAGGGCCATGACCGGGACGCACTGCAGTGCAGGATTAAAGTGAAGGAGCTGCGGAATGCCTACCACAAAGCCCGCGAGGCAAACCGCCGCTCCGGTGCTGCCCCCACGACCTGCCGTTTCTACAAAGAGCTGGATGTGATACTTGGGGGGTGACCCCATTTCCACTCCGAGCACCACCATGGACACTTCAGAGTGGGGGGAGGAGGAGGAGGAGGAAAGCGGGAGTGAGGGTGCTGGGGTGGGGGGAGACACCCCGGAATCCCTGGAGCTATGCAGCCAGGAGCTCTTCTCAAGCCAGGAGGAAGGTAGCCAGTCGCAGCGGCCGGTGCTTGATGGAGGACAAACAGAAAAGCAGGTTCCCGGTAAGCAGCTTTTTTTTTTCGGGAAGTTTTTTTTTGGGAAGGAATTTTTTCGGTGTGGGCTCTTTGGGAGAGGAGGATTAGGGCTGCATGCATGCCTAGATGCGGAATAGCGCATTGATGTGGTCGATCACATTGCGGTAATCGGCCTCGGTAATCTCTTCATCCAGAACGTGGGCAATGCGTTTGCGCAAGTTTATTGGGAGAGCCACTGTGGTCCTTGTCCCACTCAGGCTAACGTGTCCGCACCACTGTGCCGCGAGGGGTGGGGGGGACCATTGCTGCACACAGGCAAGCTGCCATGGCGGAAGCCGGATTGCAGTAGAAGACCATCCCTTGCTTCCCAGGTCACCCTCAGCAGTGAGATATCTTCCAGGATAAACTCCTGTGGAAAATGTTGGGACAGTGTTCAGTGTAGGTGCCCCCTGCAGCTGCTGGCTCTCCCCAAGGCACAGAAACCCAGAGGACAGTACAGCCCTGAAACAATCAGTCCCCTTACTCACCATTTTGGGGCTCCTGTGGGTTATGTGCACTCTCTTTGGGACGGGAAAATTATGCTATTGTGTAGACTGCCCTCCTTAAGTGCGGGGGAATCATTACTTTGTCTGGAATAAACAATGCTGCCTCGGTTAAGTGTTGCATTTTGCCTTTACAGACGCAACCTTGAGATCTCAGCCGTCCGTGTTATCACCGGCTGAGAGACTGCAAAAACTCCAGAAAAGATCGCGAAAAAGCAAAGAAGACATGCTGCACGAAGTGATGCATCAATCTCTTACAGAGAATCAAAAAGCGCAGCAGTGGAGGGAGAGCGAAAGCAGGATCCGCAAGAAAAATGCAGCGCATCGGAAGCAAAGCATGGATCGGCTGATAAGCATCATGGAGTGCCAAGCGGACTCTATCCAGGCGCTCATAGCCATGCAGGCGGAGCACTACCACGCCCACACACCCCTGCAACCTTCGTCCAAAACTCTTTCCCTTGTGCCTCCATGTCACCTCCAACTCACTTTCCCCAACATCCGGGTTCTTACCGCCACCAGCTGCCTCCAACACCTGTATCTTCACCAACCAGCCCTGAGAACTATGACTATTACTAGCCTTACCCGCTAGTTCGACGGCTGGAAATCGAACTTCTGGGTTCGACTTATCGCGTCTAGTCTGGACGCGATAAGTCGAACCCGGAAGTGCTCGCCGTCGACTGCGGTACTCCAGCTCGCCGAGAGGAGTACCGCGGAGTCGACGGGGGAGCCTGCCTGCCGCGTGTGGACCAAGGTAAGTTCGAACTAATTCGAACTAAGGTACTTCGAACTTCAGCTACGTTATTCACGTAGCTGAAGTTGCGTACCTTAGTTCGAATTAGGGGGGTAGTGTAGACCTGGCCTATGACTCTTAGGGTACATCTACACTACAGCGGGGAGTCGATTTAAGATACGCAAATTCAGCTACGTGAATAGCGTAGCTGAATTCGACGTATTACAGCCGACTTACCCCGTTGTGAGGACGGCGGCAAAATCGACTTCTGCCGCTTTTTGTCGGCGGCGCTTACTACCACCTCCGCTGGTGGAGTTAGAGCGCCGATTCGGGGATCGATTGTCGCGTCCCGACGGGACGCGATAAATCGATCCCCGAGAGGTCGATTTCTACCCGCCGATTCAGGCGGGTAGTATAGACCAGGCCTTACCCTCTGCACTCAACCCCCATCACCATGCAGTATAGCCATCCTGAAGTGCAGCACTCATTGCACAGCACTCCAGACAGGACATACGCAAATCTATGATTGTACTGTTCCCCACCCCACCCCCTTGCCCTTTCTGATTCCCAAACAGTTGTGTTTCTTTCAGTAAATGAATTTTCTTTTGAATAAATGGATTTTTTGGCTTTGAAAACATTCTTTATTATTGCATAAAGTAAAAGATACCTTAAAAGATACCTTAGCCCAGGAAAGAAACAGGCACTGCAAATCAGCTTAGCAAACACAGATTCCTACTGACATTGTAACCACTGCACTTCACTCCCGTGCAGGGCACCAGATATTACTGCTGGTTTTCAGCCTCAAATTGCTCCCTCAAGGCATCCCTAATCCTTGCAGCCCATGCTGTGCCCCTATAATATCCCTGCTCTCTGGCTGTGCAAATTCAGCCTCCAGGTGTTGAACACTGGAGGTCCATGCTTGACTGAATCTTTCACCCTTCCCTTCACAAATATTATGGAGGGCACAGCACGCGGATATAACCGGGGGATGCTGTTTTCAGCCAAGTCCAGCTTCCCATACAGAGATCGCCAGCGGCCCTTTAAATGGCCAAAAGCACACTCCACAGTCATTCGGCACCGGCTCAGCCTGTAGTTGAACCATTCCTTGCTGCTGTCAAGGCTCCCTGTGTAGGGTTTCATGAGCCACGGCATTAATGGGTAAGCGGGGTCTCCAAGGATCACAATGGGCATTTTGACTTCCCCTACTGTGATCTTCCGCTCTGGGAAAAAGGTCCCGGCCTGCAGCTTCCTGAATAGGTCAGTGTTCCAAAAGATGCGTGCATCATGCACCTTTCCAGGCCAGCCTACGTTGATGTCAATGAAATGCCCACGGTGATCCACAAGTGCCTGGAGAACAATAGAGAAATACCCCTTCCGATTAACGTAGTCGGATGCTAGGTGGGGTGGTGCCAGAATAGGAATACGCGTCCCATCTATCGCCCCTCCACAAAAACCCATTTGTGCAAAGCCATCCACAATGTCTTGCACGTTACCCGGAGTCACGGTTCTTCAAAGCAGGATGCGATTAATGGCCCTGCAAACTTGCATCAACACGATTCCAATGGTCGACTTTCCCACTCCAAACTGGTTTGCGACAGACCGGTAGCTGTCTGGAGTTGCCAGCTTCCAGATTGCAATAGCCACCCGCTTCTCCACCGGCAGGGCAGCTCTCAATCTCGTGTCCTTGCGCCACAGGGTGGGGCAAGCTCCTAACACAGTTCCATGAAAGTGGCTTTTCTCATCTGAAAGTTCTGCAGCCACTGCTTGTCATCCCAGACTTGCATGACGATGTGATCCCACCACTCAGTGCTTGTTTCCCAAGCCCAAAAGCAGCATTCCACAGTGCTGAGCATGTCCCTGAATGCCACAAGCAATCTCGTGTCGTACGCGTTACGCGACTCGCTATCATCGTCTGACTCCTCACTGTCACTTTGGATCTTAAAGAATAGCTCAACTGCCAAACGTGATGTGCTGGCGAGACTCGTCAGCATACTCCTCAGCAGTTCGGGCTTCATTTCCCGCAGACCAAAACGGAACACAGATCGCGCTGCACAGAAACCGTTGAAAGATGGTGCCAAATGTGGACGAAACACAGGGATTGCTGGGATGCGAAGTGATGCATCACGGGGTGTTGGGACAGGAGCCAGAATGCCCCACACCCCCAGCACCCTTCCCACAACCCATGGCACCAGAATGGGAAGAGGTGCTCTGAGGTATAACTGTGGGATAGCTGCCCATAATGCACCACTCCCAATGCCGCTGCAAGTGCCGCAAATGTGGCCACGACAGTGCGCTGTCAGCTGTCAGTGTGGACAGACTGCAGCACTTTCCCTACTCAGCTGTACGAAGACAGATTTAACTCAGCACTGTATAGCTGCAAGTGTAGCCATACCCTTGGTCTACACAGACTTGGGCTCACGCTATGGTGTTAAGAACAGCCTGAGCCTCTATGTAGCTGTTCTTAACACCATAGCGTGAGCCCATGTCTGTAGACCCAGGGTCTGAGACTTGCTGCCAAAGGCTTTAAAATGCAGCATAGACATACTCTACAAGAGGCTTCTGGTGGTTTAGCTTAGTACACTTTCAAGTGGACTAAGGGCTAGTCTACATGTTGTGTTAGTCTGCCCTAGAGTGGTGGAGGAGACATACCCATCTAGCTCTGATTGAGCTAGCACACTAAAAGTAGAGCGTAGCCACAGCACCATGTGGGGTGGCAGGTGCTAATTGTCTGAGAACGATCCTGACCAAGACACTAAGCGTGTACTTGGGGCAGCTAGCTCCTGCCACTGCTGGCGCTGTCATAGCTACAGACTATTTTTAACACACTAGCTCAAGAGCACCTAGACAGAGATGTCTGCTCCAGCTGGAATTTACACTACCAGCTCCAAGTGTGGACATACCCTTAGAAGTAAGGAACCTCTCTAAAGCAGTGCCTCTATTATTAAATCTTTCCTGAGAAGTGCAAGGAGACAGACCTTTCCTGGGTGCAAATTACTAAGTAGGTGCTTTGACAAAGTGAGGATTAGCGAGAGTCTCCCAGAAATATTATATCAGGTTTTTTCTTAAACTGGTGGTAGTTCAACTTTTTATACCACTTCATACTGGAGAAAACTCCACTTCACTCCCAGACTCCCACACATTTTCCTGGGATTCTCGCTTTTAGTGATCCTGGGGCTTGCACAGCAGCAGAAGAGAGTTTGCAAAACTGGTAGTTTGTGTGGACTATTGTTTGAAAGAGTACTTGACAGGGCTATTTCCAGGTTTAATTGCCAATAGTTAAAGTGAGACAGTAAACATTTCTGTAATAGAAAACTGTAAAAGAAACATTGTAATATTTAGTTTTATATGAAATTGTGGATTTATTTTTGAGAAATATTTTAGTTTTGCTAATTTTCATGCACCTGAAGTTTCCCATTTGCAGGTAATTTCAAGGAAACAGGAATCTGCCTGCAAGCTATCTAGTAACCATTTCTTTTAAATATGGGCTCATTTTTAAATGAAAATTATTTTGATGTAGTGCAATTTTATTTTTAAAAAGGCCCAGTTTGGAATTTCAAGTATGTTAACATTTCAAGCATTTCAAATATCTCTACAGATATTTTGTACACCTTTAATTTTAATTCATCATTAAATAAAAGGCACTTTACAGGTATTAAGTGTAAGCTCATTATTTCTAATGTGATAGATGAATTTGAAAAAGGAATTTAATTAAACATCCAGTTCTGACCTCAGATAACCTCAATAACGTTCCTTTGCCTAGCAACCACGTTGTAGTAAATCTAATGCAGCTTTACAATAACTGTTACACTAGTATATATGAATTTTAGCTTATGGGCAGCAATTCTCTTGTTAATCTAATATTTTGCTTACATTAGTTTTACTGCAGACAGAAAAAGGAGGGACCAGTCATTAATAGTATGCAACAAGTGCAAGAGAATAATCACAGTGTTTGTAAGGGTGGCAGAAGTCATTGAACAAACATGGACAAAACAAAACGCAAGAATAAATCACTCAGCATACAGTGGAGCCAAGAAATGTCAAAATACAGAGAGGCTCACTGGTGAAAGAAAAGGAAGCAGTATACATATGTTTGTCTGAAAAACACTTAAAGGCCTCTTCAGACAGAGAGATTACTATCTATACAGTATGTGAACAGCATGTTAAAAAGTTAGAAGGCTGTCAGAAAAATGCTAACTGTAAAAAAATTAAATATTGCCTGACATCATTCCAATGGGGTCAAAGCTTGGCGGTCTCAGCCCTCTACTTGTTTGGAAATGGGGAAGGAGAGGGAGCTGGAAGCCTCTCCCAATTCAGCACTCCAGTGCAAGACACAGCCACAATGAAGCCACTCATGCTCCTGGGCTAAAGTTAATAATCCCAGTGCAGAGGGCATGAGCAAGAGCTTAAAAGCTTTTCACAGGCCCTCTCATCTAGAGAATGCAAGGATAGGGTCCTATCTGTGTTGCTGGCAGCACTATGCAGCTACATGACTACAGCCTGGCCCTGTCGCGCACCAGATAATAATTTGAGAGCCCGAGGGACAGAGTACGCATACTGCATTTTTAGTACAGGCTCAGCACTCCCCATGGAGGCATTAGACCTTATGCAAAGGGATTGATCCTGCTCTATAATGTTAACTTTTGATCCAATGACTTGACTGGAAACAGGATCAAGCCCACAGTGCCTCCTTTGTCCACCACCTGCATGCTACTGATACTGCCCACACATGCACCACTGCTACCCACTATGCGCCACTGTCTGGGTATGTCTACACTCAGAACTAGGGGGTTGATTCCCAGTTTGTGTATTCACACTCATGCAAGCTAGCACACTAAAAATCGTAGTGTAGCTGTGGTAATACAGGAGCAGCGAGCAGTAGCACAGGCTAGCTGCCCTGAGCACAAACTCACTAGGACCCCGTGGGTATACACTCGGGCAGGCAGGCGCTCACTACTGTCTGTGCTGCCATGGCTACCCTACTACTATGAGCATGCTAGCTCAATGAGAGTTAGCACAAGTATGTCTATGTGAGCTGGGAATCACACCCCTAGCTCCAAGTGTAGTCGTAGCCTCAGGGCCATAATTTGGCCCATAGTGTTATACAATTCACTGTAGACGTCTGCTGCTTGTATTACCGTTTTGTTCATGTCATAACTGAATGGTCTTTGTAACACAGGAACAGAAGGAAAGCCACGTTGTAGCACCAGCTATAAAATAAGGATAATGAGTAACTATTCATTTCACAAGACTTAATTAAAAAAAAAACATTCAGAAAGCTATTTCTTTAAAAGAAGATAAGCAGGAAAACTAGGATCTTCATTAAAGCCCCCCATTTTCCCTTTTTATTATCGAAGTATTCTGGGGACCTAAAAATCATTGTCAATTCCAAAATATAAAGATTTATGTATATTTGATTTATGAAGATAAACTAAACACCCAGGCTTTCTGCAAAAGGTTACGTTATGGATTCTTTCCTTCTTTTAATTGGAGGCTCTTCTTTATAGTCTCACTAGAAGAATTACTCCATGTATCACCAATCTGTGGTACTTTATCAACCTTACTGCAAATAGCTCCCTGCAGAGGACCATGTTTTTAGCCATTTTTCAAACAACTTGGTATGATGAGTGATCTGTGTGGCATGTACAAAGCATCTCCCTTTATTTTATAAACATGTGTTTTTCAAATGTAACTTGCTTACAAGAGAAACTTACTTCCATCAAAAAACAGATGCCTTGACCTGCTAGACGGATGCAAAAAACTCCAGTGGTTGTTCTCGTGCCCTCGTAACTTGAGCTAGCATTTCGAAAATTTCACTGCACTTTCTGCTTTTCCAAAACAAGATGTCCTACTTAACCTATAAAGGGACACGTCATCTGTTGTCTAAATCAAGTAAATGAAAAGTATAACAGTGTTCCATTATTCACACTAAACTCTGTACTTCACAGAAATGACAGTTCATTTAGAAACCTTTTAGAAACATTAGTCTCCATGCAACAATTGTGAACACAAAAAAATTTAACAGGTTTCATAAAACCCCACACATCTAAAGATGCTGCAAAGTGTGCTGTTATAAGTAGTATGTACCAGACATTTTAAAAATAATGGGACCAATCCTGTCACTGCTTTGCATGGAAAACGTTCGACTAAATGAGACTCTCCAGAATTGGGAAAATTGTTTTTAAAAATTGTAACACACATTCTAGAATACATTGTAGCATCTCACTTGTGCCCGGGAACTGCAAATACACATGTGCTTCATTTTTTGTATGAGAACAATCTCAATTAAGTCAATGGGATCTACTTATGTATCTAATTTGTTGACAACTCTCAAGATTTTAACACAATTCTCACAATATTTAGTGTTTTTCTTAAAGCCCCAGCTACCAGTGTCAGGGTATGTCTACACTTGAAATGATATGGCAGCACAGCTGCACCAATGTAGTTCTTCAGTGTAGATACTCATTACAGTGATGGGCAGATGGGCATCACCACCAAGTCCTGCGTTTTGGGTGATTTTGTTAGTTGTTTAAAAAAAGCCTTATCCACCTCTTCTTCCTACTTAGGTGGTCTATAATAGACATTTACCATGACATCACCCTTGCTTTTAAACCCTTTTATCCTTAAACAGAGACTTTCAACAGGTCTGCCTCCCACTTCTTTCTAACCTCAGTACAAGTGTTTACATCTCAGATATACAGTGAAACACCTGCTCCCTTTTCCCCCCGGCTGTCCTTCCTGAACAAGCTGTACCTTCTATACCAATATTCCAGTCACGTGAATTATCTCACCAAGTTTCTGTGATGCCAATTATGTCATAATTGTGATTATTCACTAGTATTTCTAGTTCTTTTTGTTTATTCCCCATACTTCTTGCATTAGTATACAGACCTCTTAGGTGTCTATTAGATTTCCCTTCTGTAATCCTTCATCTCTCCTTTGTCCCTGAGGTGCTTGCCCATGTTTCCCCCAGATTCTGACCCTTGCCCCAGGTGTCCAAGATTTGGACTTATCTGTGGGCTTGTATCTCCTGCCCCCATCAAACCTAGTTTAAAGTCTGCCTAGGTTAGCCAACCTGTATCCGAAGATACTGTTCCCTTAATAGGTGGATCCCATCTCTGCACAGCAGTCCTTCTCAAAACATGATCCCATGGTCAAGGAAGCCAAAGCCCTCCTGGTGACACCATTAGTGCACACATGGATGAGCAGCATGAGATAGTTGTCAGAAAGCCAGATGATCTTTGACAACCCCTCCGTAATGTCTTGGATACAGGCCCCGGCAGGCAGCACACCTCCCAGGATGCCAGGTCAGGCCTGCGGATGGTTGCCTCCATCCTCCTTAGAAGGCAGTCGCTGACCACCACAACCCTTTGTTTCCTTTTAGGAGTGGTGGCTGCAATCCGTCCAGGCTTGGGGGTACATGGCTTCTTCTCCTCCCCCTTTGGGGAAAGATTCCTCATCCCTCATTGCCAGGGCAGCACACCTGTTTTATATCTTTATGGATGGTGCATTCTGGGAGCAGGGGTGGAACAGCTTCCCTGTGAAGAAGCAGAAGGGGCGGCTCTGTTTTTTGCTGCCCCAAGCACGGCAGTCAGGCGGCCTTCGGCAGCATGCCTGCGGGCAGTCCATGATTATGCGGATTCTGCGTCATTTCTGCGGGTGATCTGCCAGCGGACCTCCGCAGGCACGCTGCTGAAGGCTGCCTGACTGCCACCCTCACAGCGACCGGCAGGCCACCCCCTGCGGCTTGCCACCCCAGGCACATGCTTGTTGCGCTGGTGCCTGGAGCCGCCCCGAGGAGCAGCTTCCTCCTCCATTGGTGGTGCTATTGCAGTCCTCTCCAGCTGGATTTCTTCCTCAAATTTGGAGGTCTCCAGATGCATGTTTTCAATTAACTCCTCCTATGCATGGATGCTCCTCAGCCTAGACCACCTCCTGTAGCGCTCTCACTTGCTTCCTGAGAGATTCTAAAAGTAGACACCTCTCTCACTGGATGGTCTCCCCAGCCTGGCTTTCTATGAGGGGAAAATGCAGGCCAGTCTCTGCAAATCCACAGCAGGACCCAGGTGGAAGCATCCATGGTCATGTTCTCTGTCTGGATGCAGGTGGAGGAGCCAGGAGCAATGTTGGCATTGGCAATGTGGCCTTTCTGGATCATGCTGATTTTGTTTTTTCTCCCTCCTACACACTTCTTCTCAGACTCCCCTGTTTGCTGCCTTCCATTTACTAGCTGTTTGCATGAGTGTTTTGTAAGACTGGCACTTAGGGGTTCAATTAAATCAATGTAAATACCTGCATAGAGCCAAATTCTGATACCCTTACATACACTGTACCTTACTTTGTGTATCGTGCCATTGAAGTCAATAGGACCACTTGTGAAGTAAAGTGCTAATCTATATAAATAAAAATATCAATCGTGCTAATAAGGCAGGCTAAGGTAACATGGCCTTCAGAGAATATGAAATAGCCCAAAGTGGTGTAAGCCTGGCCCCACTTAAATCAATGGCAAAACTCCCACTGACATCAGGATTTCACCCATAGTTTTGTGACATCTTGGGAACCATTGTTTTAGTTATTTGAAAAATGTTCTGTGAACTACTGCAGGATACCAGTGCTGTATCCTGAGAATTTTCATTGACAATAACAAAAAAAAAATCTCATATTTTTATTGCCCAGGTCCATCCTAAAAATATATGAGGTACGGGATGTGAATTTGCAAATCTAATGAGGAAAATAATCCACAGTGTGGCTACAACAGTGCACACTAATTTTAACTGTCATTTAATTAGCGTGCTTCCCAGTGAAAGCCACGACACTGTATATTTGATATATCTTCTATTGTGCATATTGCATAATCTTTATATAACTAGATTTTCTAAGTGACTGTGCATGAGAAGACTCTGAAAAGCAATGTTTGCTGTGCAGGAGAGGAGGAGGGATGCTGCAGTCATTTGATCTCAGAGCTGTTTTTGCAGCAGTTTAATGTTGCTGTAAAACTAAAAGTTTAAAGAATAAATCTGTGACCTGGTACGGACCACACTGAGAATACCCACTCAGGGCAGATGGCAAGAAATTGTGTGGATAATCCCCAAAGCTAGTGGTTTATTCTAGAATTAGATTCACCAAACCAGTAACAAAAGAGCTTCTATAGAACCACACTGGTTAACCAGAAGCCAAACACAGTCCCCTTTAAGCATTCCGGCCATTGGCTCCCATCCAGACAATCAAGTCTGATACAGTGGGAGGTTATTGAAAACCCATTTCACCATATGTGAGGTTCTTACTAATCTCAAAGGATCAGACACTTATCCCCATGTCAATATGAATCTCAGATCTTACCCAAATATCATGCTGTCAGCCAATCCTTAGTAAACTAACTAAAGATTTACTAATAAAAGAACAGAGTTATAAATGGTTAATAGATCGTATACATACAAATGATTGCAAAGTCCTTATATAGGGTTTGTAGCAGTAATGGAACAGACTGCTGGCTTGCAAAAGTCTCTCTGGTAACTTCCAAAAGATTGCAAGATCCCTCAGTCCATAGTTCAAGATGCTCCTTTTAATTGTAAATCCACAGTCCAGAGAAGTTGGAGTAGGAAAGAGGCCAAATGGAGATGTCTCAGGTGTCTTTTTATAGCCTTTGCCACGTGCATGGAAATTTACTGTCCCAAAGACCACAGCCCCGGTGTATGGAAAATTACTGGCCCAAGATGGAGTCCAGGGTCACATGAGCATATCACATGCCCCTACATGTTTTGCTGAATCACAGGGGGTAGTTATTGGCTCCTCGCTATCTGAGGCATCCACAGGAAAGGCCTATGGGGTGGGATTAGATTCTTCAATGGCTCATTGTGAGAGTGCAGTGTCCTTAATGGGTCTTCAACACATAGATTTATATTAGGGCTAGAGCTATCTGGGGGGTGTCACCCAGGAAATCAACACATGTTTAAGATATAAATACATAGCCAGAGAGGGGTTTCAAATACAAATACAGGGAGGGGTTGCAAGTGCTTTGGAGGATAGGATTAAAATTCAAAATGATCGGGACAAACTGGAGAAATGGTCTGAAGTAAATAGGATGAAATTCAATAAGGACAAATGCAAAGTACTCCATTTGGGAAGGAACAATCAGTTGCACACATACAAAATGGGAAATGGCCACCTAGGAAGGAGTACTGCGGAAAGGGATCTAGGGGACCTAGTGGATCACAAGCTAAATATGAGTTAACAGGGTAACGCTGTTGCAAAAAAAGCAAACATCATTCTGGGATGTATTAGCAGGAGTGTTGTAAGCAAGACACGAGAAGTGAGTCTTCCACTGTACTCTGCTCTGATTAGGCCTCAACTTGAGTATTGTGTCCAGTTCTGGGTGCCACATTTCAGGAAGGATGTGGACAAATTGGAGAGAGTCCAGAGAAGAGCAACAAAAATGATTAAAGGTCTAGAAAATATGACCTATGAGGGAGGATTGAAAAAATTGGGTTTGCTTAGTCTGGAAAAGAGAAGACTGAGGGGGAACAGTTTTCAAGTATGTAAAAGGTTGTTACAAGGAGGAGGAAAAAAATGGTATTTCTTAACCTCTGAGGATAGGACAAGAAACAATGGGCTTAAATTGCAGCAAGGGAGGTTTAGGTTGGACATTAGGAAAAACTTCTTGTCAGGATGATTAAGCACTGGAATAAATTGTGTAGGGAGATTGTGGAATCTCCATCATTGGAGATTTTTAAGAGCAGGTTAGATGAACACCTGTCAGGAATGGTCTAGATAATTAATCCTTCCATGAGTGCAGGGAACTGGACTAGATGACCTCTCGAGGTCCCCTCCAATTCTATGAGTCTATGATTCATAACTCCAGCTACAAAGATGACATGCATATAAACAAGATCATCATACTAAGCAATTCATAACTTTTCTATTGATACCTTACATGACATACTTTGTATAAAATGTATGGAAATTGTGTAACAGTAAACAACGGTGACATAAAAACGGTGACACAGCATCACAACACCACCACTGATGTCAAAGAGAGTTTTGCCGTTGACTTAAATGAGCGCAGGATCAACCCTATAGAGGGTAGGGGTATACAAAGGTTTAGGGCCGACAGGTATTGATTGGATTGATCTAGCCCCTGTGACTGCTACAATTAGAGAAGTGCAGCTCTAAATGTTTAATTTTGTCCTCTAAGGACAGGAACCACCAATACCCAAAAGATCCATTTTAATTGGAACTTCACAAATGCCACTGCATTTTATTGTAAGCTGTAACAGATCCTATAAATGTTTCAGTGACTTTATAGTTATTATAAAATTGATTTCAGGGATACAGGTTCTTGATTGCCTTAGAGTATAAAAATAAAAAAAATGCACAGACTGCTTTTTTTTTTTTAATTTAATTGTGAAATGGATACTTAATTTAGACTACCAGTAGGCTGACAACAGGGAAGTGTATCAAGAGAATTAATCTAAAATTATTTCTTATCTTCTTTGGTTCATACAACTTTGTTTTTGGCATGTCTGCTACAAGATCACTTTACGATAGGACAATGTAAGAAGTGTTTTCCCATTTCATTCTATCTTTTTTCTATTTTATGAAACACAGCATTTGTTATAAAAATCTTCAATATGCATATATTCTATGGTATATAGAATATGTGATAATATTTTGTGGTACAAAGGGTTTAGTAGCGTGCATCTGGCATTACACAGTTAATCTCAAATGAGTTCCAATAAAATCTTTATACCGCACTGCCTCATCATGTGTTCTCTATGTGTTACAGAAAATCTACTTTAGGAATGTTTTACAGAATTCTAAAAATAGTCCCAATAAAATGTTTAAACATCCCTACTTCTGTAAAGGTAGGTTCCTCAGTTACCATAAACCCAACTATACAGGGCTTAGAGGGCAAAATAAAAACCTCTAAAATGACTTAAAATAGCTTTTCTGTACAGAAAATAGTCATGATTTGAAGTCCAATATCTCAGGCCCATCCAGGTCTAGATCCTACTCCTACAGAGTCCAGGTCTCTTTGGGAAGCTGCATCTCTCCGCTTCCCAAAGTGAACCACCACCAAAACATACATAGGATCATGAGGCAGAGGACTGCAAACAGGACTAATGGCTGAGGAGGTTCCAGCAATAGTAACAGCTGTAGGATTATAGAACTCCTCACACGAAGAGTACTATAGCAGAGAGCCTTGTTGTCTGGAACTAGAATGTTTACTCATTAGCGATTAGTCAACTGTGATCATCTTAACTAATGATGTGATTTTATTCATGGTTCCATATTTTACTTTAAAAAACACACTAATTTTTACATACAAGAACATACGAATGGCCATACTGGGTCAGACCAAAGGTCCATCTAGCCCAGTATCCTGTCTTCCAACAGCGGCCAATGCCAAGTGTCCCAGAGGGAATGAACCAAACTGGTAATCATCAAGTGATCCATCACCTGTTGCCCATTAATAAAATAAAATAAAATAAAATAAAATAAAATAAAATAAAATAAAATAAAATAAAAGACACGGCACTTTTGCAAATAATATGTTCATGAGTGAGGTATGTTAACATGTGGATCCTTCTACGCACTGGTTCAGATCGACATAAAAGGCCCAATACTACAACTAGATTTACGTGGGCAGCCCCTTGTGCCAACCTAATGACCCAATGAAGTTAGTTGTGCTCTGTTTGGTTGCAGTGGTCTCTTTGCAAGATAGGATTGAAACCAAGTAGCAAAAACAAATGAAAAGATAGAATTAAATGAAAAATAAAGAAATGGGAAAAAACAATACCAAGGACTCAACGTTGATCACCTGACCTGCATCCAGAAAGACAGTATCTTCTACACTAATGGTGGGAAGGGGGTTGAGAGAATCTAATTTTGTTAACTATGAGGACAAACTGAAGTCATTGGGTCTTTTACTCTATTCTGCATGCACCTACATTTATTTGGGCAATTCTGTAGACTCGATCAAAGGCGTACAATTTACACTGGGCCTGATCCTGAGCAAGAGCAGGCCTTATGTAAACTGTTGACCTATAAATCTAAGGTTTGCCAGATCTAGGACTATGTCTGCAGTGTTTTTGAGTTGCCAACATAGTGTTTTCAAATTTTGTCAGTTCAAAAGTGAATTGAAACTCTGATGAAGGGAGGGTATTATGACTTTCCTTGCTGACTGTTTTTTTTTTTTTTTGTTACTAAGCACAAATGGTTCTTCAGCGCTACATTGATGTTCAGCACTGGAAAATTCAAAAAGTGAGTACATTTCTCTCTGAATTAAGCAACGTGAATTTCCTTTTGAAATATTAGTATTTATTCCTATTAATATGTAGGATAGAGAATGAATGCAGCCCTTTTGGTTATTTTGGTCTAACTCCTAAAAACGCAAAGGTATTGTTACAAATATCACCTATTATTATTGATATACAAGAACAGCAATAGGAGAAGCCTTTAGGAATAAATACTGGCCATAAAAGATATATTCTAAAAATTGCCTAAAAATACACTATACTTATACTACTACCACCGCCACCACCTCGCTTTCATCCATAGATCTCAAAGAGCTTTACAAAGGTGGTCAGTATAATTACCTCCATTTTGCATATGGGTGTCTGTTACAGCTGTCCCCCTGCTGGATTCTGAGTGGCCGCTCCCCGGCCATGGAACTGACCAAAGTCACAGCCTGGCCCTGCTCATGGAAATGGCTTGTGCAGACTGACTGGAGCCATTGCTCTGCTCAGGGAGGGGGGGGGCTTTTTCGCTCCTTTGTTTAGCTTCTTTGTTCGGACCCGGCTCGGTGTAGGGTGCTCTGCTCAGGTATGCAAGACCTAAAGTGGCCACATTGCTAAGCATATGAGTCATACCTGTGACTCAGAACTTGCCCAGACATGTCCTGTGCCTACCTGCAGTTTCCCTGCCTTCTCTCCTCCCCTGGATTAAGGGGAACCAATCAAAGTTACTGGCGGGAAACTGCCTGAATTTGCCCTTAAAACCAGACATTTTCTGATCAGACCCCCGGAGAAGGTCCTTGCTTTGCCACCTGGTCTGATCAGCTAGGGGTCTTTGGGGGGCTCTCTCCCCGCTCTCGTTTGCTTTTTAGCATACCCCAGTTTTTAAACTCCCCTCCCACGAACAACGAATTTGTGCCTGGAGATCTCCTAATTATTGTAAGCGAATCGAGTCCTCTCTGCGTCCTCTGATGCTGAAACTGCTGTTCCTGCTGCTGCTTTGGGGATTGGTAAGGAAAAACCTCTTGCACACTCCCCTTGTTCTAGCTGCTGGCAGGGTCAGCAGGCAGACCCAAGCTAACTCCTTGGTCTGTATCTGTAATCTACTTCTAGCTCCGCAGCGCCTTTGCTGCTAGAAATAAGCCTGCTTGCAGCCACAACTAGTTAAACACCCGCCCCCCCCGCCTTGAAGCTGTATCCTGGGCACACACCACTCTGCCCTCTGGAACTATCCCTAGTATAAGGTGCACCCATTAGGTTAGATTTAGCCTTTAGTCTAGATAAATTGTAATTTCATTTTGCATAGTTGTGGTTAAGTAAGGTTTAGAAAATTGCTTGCATTGTACTCTGTAAATTAGGCTTAAAGAATTGTTGCATTGTGTTTTGTTACTTGCTAATTTGTGTAGTCTTGGTTAAGTTAAATCATAGATAAGGTTTTGCTGTGTTCTGTATAATTGTCTCTCTGCTGTTTAAACTTGCAGCCTGTCTGCTCTCTCTCTCTTTCTCTCTGCTGTTTAAACTTGCAGCCTGTCTGCTCTCTGTGTCTCCCTGAGTTTAAATCTCCCTCTGCCTTTGGCCTCTGCTCCACCACGTGCTCCTCTTCCCCCATCCCCCAACCTCACTCCTCTATCACTTTCTTTCTCTCTATCTCTCTCTTTTAATCCCTTCTCCCACGTGCTCACCCCGTTCCCACTGCTGCCAAACCTCAATTGTATTACTGAAGTCTAGCATAAAATCCCATTGGTTACCCTTTTTCTCTCTAACACACCTCACATTTTACATTTAACCACTGTGACATATTTTACCTAGAGTTGTTGGTTATTTAACACATTTTACACACCCTTTACATAGAAATTGTTAGCTACCTGTTACTTCAGTGTTAATTAGTTACCAACTGTATTGTACCCCACTATTGAAACCCCCTATCCTATTTACTAAAAGAAACCCCTCCCCAATTGTCTACCTTAACAAACTCCATACCCCTCACTATTGAATTTTCCCTGTTTTTGAATTTTCTTAATAAAGTTTATTTTGCTCCGCACCAGTGCAGTAGTTGTCCCCCAAGATCCCTTACCTGCTGGCAGGGTCAATGGGGAAACCGAGGCACAGGGCAGTAAATGACCCGGCTGACAAATGGCAGAACCCAAGTCTCCTGAGTCTCAATCCAGTGCTATCTACTAGGCAACACTGTCTCCTACTCAATTTTAACCCACCTAGGCTATGTCACACCCCTGACCAACATAAGTTTCACTGACAAAAGTGCCAGTACGGACAGCGCTACGTCAGTGGGAGATGCTCTCCCTCTGACATAGCTACCGCTGCTCATAGGGGGTGGTTTAATTATGCTAATGGGTGATCTCTCTCATGTCGGCATAGAGTGGCTACATGGGAGACCTTACAGTGCTGCAGCTGCAGCAATAAAGCTCTGCCGCTATACGGTCTGTAGTGTAGACATAGCCTTAGTGCGTAATGAAACAAACATTTGATGAGTCTAGATATGCGTGTAGGCTCTTTGTTGTTTTAAAATCATTTTCTCTAATGTTTTGTTCTATTTACTAAATAAACCTACTTGTTTTAAAGCGTCTGCTTGTCAGCGTATAGCCCTGGTCACTAGGGTGACCAGACGTCCTGATTTTATCAGGACTGTCCCGATATTTGCTTGTTTGTCCCGATGTTCGGTCAGGACACTGGACAAACAAGCAATTTTGCCCTCCACTCCGGCGCACAGGTGGAGCCTGGAGGGGCTCTCGCCCCCCCGCCCCTTCCTTCCCCCATTGGATCCCTCCCAAAATCCCTGCTCTGACCCCGCCCCCAGCCCCCTCCCACTGCCCCATTGGATCCCTCCCCAAATCCCCGCCTCTTCCCCAAGCACGTGGCATTCCTCCTCCCTCCCAGGTTTGCACATGGTCCATGGCCGGGGCCGGGAGCACAGCGCGGAGGCTGCTTCAGCCCTGCAGCCCCCGGGGCAGCGCGGTGGGTCCAGGGATAACGCGGAGCAGGCAGGGCACGGGTGGGCGGAGACACGCATGGGAAGGACATACTTCTGCTGGGAGGGGCCGGGCCTGGCTGCCTGGTTCACCCCCTGCCTGGGGCCAGAGAGGGGCTGCCCAGGACGAGTGTCCCAGGCGGGGCGGGACGGAGCAGCCTCTGCTGTGGGGCCGGGGCAACGGAGCCCGGGAGCGGCTGGGCCAGGAGCTGCAGGAGGGGCCTGGAGCGCGACTTGGCTGCACAGCTCGGAGCCCAGGCTGGGCCCGGGAGCGAGGGGATGAGGGAGCTGGGTGTGTATCGGGGGTCGGAGCCGAGAGTTGGGTGGAGACAGGGCTGTGCGTGGCTTTTTTTTATTCTTTTTTGCTCCGCCCATGTCCCGATATTTCGTCTTTGTCATCTGGTCACCCTACTGGTCACCTGCTCCCGAAGGGAAGAAATGCAGGGATCCAGTCAGACCTGCATGGTCAAAAACGGTTGGCATATATGGGTTGTTGTATGCAGATCTTAGTGCTGGAGAATTGCAAAATTCGACCCAAGGAACATAAGGGCACAAGGCCTGACACCTGAGGGGTGCACTCAGAGACCGGAGAAGGGGCAGCAGTGCAAGCAGCCCTGTAACCTTGGCTCAAGTCAACATTGATATTTTTGAGGCATCATGAGACATTTTAATCCTGATCATTATTAATACAGGTATTATTCTTTTCCACTTGCAGTTTAGTGCAAGAAATGCAGGATCAGCCTCTCTGTTTATTTTATTCTTGATCCTTACTGAAGTCACTGTAGGTTAAATTTGCTCCTGTGCAGAGGGTCCACATGGGACTTCAATGGCACGTTGGCCTTTACCAATTGTTTGCACAGCACTGAATTTCATTCTGGGAGTTTTGCTATTGACTTCAGCGGGAGGACAATCTGGCCGTACAGAAAGACTGGCATCCTTGTCTCTCTAGAAAACTGCACTCTGCTGTTAACCCTCAGACAGAACGGCAGCAGTAAAGCTAAATCAGTGAATGCTCTTCTGATTAGCTAATCTCTCTTCTCTCCCGGTGTTAATATTTAGGCAGAAATCACTGTGTTATATATGTCATGGTAAGAAACTAGAGAAATACACACTGGTCATTAAGCCTTAAATTAATAGTTAAATCATCCAATTTAAAACAAGACCAATAGTTCTGACAGGAATGGAAAGCGAAGCTCATCCTACAAAGTCATTATGAACTAGACACATTATGATTAATTTTTCAATGCTATATATTAAAGTTTCTACTTTTGTATCATTGGTTTCTTCATGCTTTAATCCCAGGTCTATGAACCAGGAGATTAGATGAAAACAATTTGTTTAGCTATCTGTCAAATCTGCATGCATGAAGCATTTTGTATTGAGAGCTACAGTACCTGCTGTTAATGCTTCATTGTATACCCACCAGCATCAACAATATTAACATATTGGCACACATGTCTATGGGGATGACCACTACCGATAGATTAATCAATTTGAAATGTAAAAAGATGAATGTATCCTTTTGTTATCTAAACATTTTATATATATATATATATATAAAATGAAAGGGCTTCCACTGACCTTTGCTAAAATGAACTCAGTCATTAAAAAAATGAACTCACTCATTTTTCCACAGGAGGGCAAAGTGGGAAAACTATTTAAAAAAATTCATCCTAGAACAATAGGTTATATCAAGGAGTTTTGGCACCAGGGTCAGGACATGCTGCAAAAATTGGATGAATATTGCTATCTAACTCATTATTTGGCTTTGAGATAAACACCACATTGGCATTTTTTGAGAACAGCATGCATTTCTAATCAAACATCCCTAGGGAAGAGGTAGGGTGGCCCGCTTGGACAGTACACTGGACTGGGACTGAGGGACTTTGGAGCTCTCCAAAAAGAACATAATTCATTGAGGGTGCGTGGGTCTTTAATTTTGAATGACAGGGTGTTTGTTTCAGTATTACAAGGGGTGGGTGGGTCTTGAAAAAAGTAAAAAAGCATGTATTATATGATTTATGGGCAGCCCCTTTGATTCTATTCCAATCGCTGCCACTGGCCAGCTGGGAGATCTTGTATAAGTCACTTCATTGTTCTGTGCCTCAGTTTCCCTCTCTATAAAATGGCAACAATGATAAACAGTACTTATCATTTTTGTAAAATGCTTTGAGATTTAATGATGAAAAATGCTCTAGGACAGCTAGGTATTATTAGCGTATTAGTCCAACATTTTCAAAAGGGGATGTTTCATCTAGCAAGATAAATGATAGAGGATTTTTTGATGATCTCTCAAAAAAAAAATTCAAGGTGAAATTCATCACTGTGCAGAGGACCAGAACAAGGTCTATTGAAATTCCTCTTAAGCCTTCAAACCAGAACTTAAGTGGAATGTACATGCTTCATAGGACTGTGCAGATCCTCTGTGCAGAGATGAATTTCATCCTTGCATACTAGGACCATATTAAAAAGGGGTACTTGTTAGCTTGATTTTTGTGGGTTTTTTAATGAAAATATATTTACTTTTCAATAGAAACACATTTATTACTGAGGAAACCACAGTGACATACTTTTCCTGAGGTGACAAAGGTACATACACATGTTCATTCCTAATTTTAGAAAGATGCTGCTGAGGCAAGTTGCAGCCACAACTTGGGAAGCTTCTGAATCACCGTAAGCAGCAGCGGAAAGGGACACTGCATCTTTAAAGGAAACAGATTAGCTTCATAGAGGGGCAAGTTGAAGAAACATCTGTAAAGACTGATAATAGATTCACTTCCTGAAATTCTGGTAGAACTAATATTGTGTAAGGCAGGAAGTGCAGGCTGTTCATCTGAAAGAAAAAGAAAGAAACCTATCGATGGGAAACAAAAAGCTGTCTAAAAATAATGGGCCAGATTCACTAGTGCTGGCATAGGGACGTTTAAATGACACCTTGCAACAATGAAGTCCCGTGAATTCCAGGAGTATACCAACTGGCAGAGGGCCAGCAATGCTACTTCCACCACCTATGGGATTTTTGCTGGGGCTTAGCACCTTGAGTTGATTATCTGGATACAATGAGGGGATGTGATGAATCAGGGTGTCCCCATCTGCCCTGGCTATGCCCCCTTCCCAGTCATTGTCCTTCTCCTCTCCAAGTACAAATAAGACTGCAGCTGCTTAGAGCTGTTGCAATATCTTTGCAGACAGACTTTTGCCTAGCTAGACTCAGTGTCTAGCCCGCTATTTTATAATTTTAGAAATAAGGTTTAGTCAGAGATGAGATCCATTTCCCATTGGAATCTTGGGAGAAATTCTGACCCAATGAAGATAATAAGAGTTTTGCCATTTATTTCAGTGGGGTTAGAATTTCACCCAGACATTTTAATTGTATTGAACAATACCTTACAGCCCGGTAGGTAAGAACAGTACTACCTACATATATTCTCTGCTTAAAATCCTCTTTTGTTCTTTAAACACATACCTCTTGCTAAAGTGGAATTGCATAGATCTCAGAGGTTTTGGTTCACAAGGTCCGCAGTTCCCTGGGGCAAAGTGTCCTACTTCTCCACTCAGGGATTTGTGCAAATATTTATTATTAATTATTATTTCTCCCTCAGAATTTGGTTCACATGGACTAAGTGCCCTTTGAGATTTGCTTCAAAGATTCAGATTCAAATAGAAAATGCAAGCCAAGTGTATCCTCTTTTGCTTATTTTTGGGTAGGAATGAGAAACCACACCAATGTATGTGTTATATCAGAAACCATAAATCATTCCAGGTTTGAAGATAGGGCTGAGGGCCTGGGCAAATCTTTAGGTAAACCCAGCCTGAGTTTCAGATTTGGAATAAAACCCTATAAAAGGCAAGTTTCATTCTGGTTTGGGATTTCCTTATGCATGTGTCAAAAAGCTCTACTGCAAGCCATGGACTGCAGGCTTTTGCCATGAATTCTTGACTCCAAAAAGAGTAATTATGGAAATGACATTTCACTGCCAACCAAACCAGCATTTCTGAGGTTGTGGCTTCTTGTGGCCACAAAAGCAGGGCCGGCTCCAGGCACCAGCCTACCAAGCATGTGCTTGGGGCGGCACCTGGAGGGGGGCGGCGCTCACAGGGGAAAGCGGAGCCGCAGCGGGCTCGCCGCCCTCCTCCCGGCGCTCCGGCCGGTCGGGGAGAGCGGGGCCACGGCCGGGCTCGCCGCCCTCCCCTGCCACGCTCCCCGCCAGGGGGCGGGGGGAGGCTTTTTTGCCTGGGGCGGCAAAAAAGCCAGAGCCAGCCCTGCACAAAAGGGTGACTTATCTAGACTGAGATGTAGAAAAGTAGCCTTGATGCTCCCATTAACATTACTTGGGATTGAACTGTTCATCGTGCCAATTATTGCCCCTATATTTCACCAGGACAGATGGGTTAACTTCTAAAGTAATGGGTCATGCATCTGGAAGAATATCTGAGCTAGTCGATACCACCCTTCTCTCCTTTTTCTCTGAAAAAATTCCACCCCCCTTCTTCTCCCCCTGCAGTGTCTGGTGAGGTGGACCTATTGCCTGCTGACGTGTTCTGGTATCTTTGATAGATAACAGACTCACTTGATTTGTCTACTAAGGAACTATTCAGGAGGCCTATCCCCACTCACTCTGTCCCAGGATGGTCTTTTGGATTGGCCCTGCCCACCACCTTGCAGCCAAGAGCAGGAGCAGCAGCAACCTGCTCCTGGAGGATTACCAACTGTGTACTCATAGTAGAAACATGACTCAAAAGCCCCTTGGGAATGGTTCCTACCCAGGCCCAGTGTGCTACAACAAACCAGCAGATAAACTAGAATTTAATTTTCAAACTGACCTCCCTCCTTAAGTTTTTGCAGGCATAGTTTTACTGTCACAGTGAATGACTCCCACCATTTTATACCCACAGTAAATTGCCAGAAAAGAGCTGAATGAATTGTGGGTGCAATATTGTGCTTTCAAATTTTGATGCCTGAATGGAATAAATAGGCCCTTGGTTTTTTCAGACTCCCTCAGAGAGCACAGAGTTTTCTGCTGCTCTCTCTGAGACGGTAGAAGTCCCCATACCACAATTTACCCAGGAATTTAAAGATATCGTCAAATCCTTTGCCAAACAAATCCAAGAGAAATTCTACAAACCTATCCCCCATGAACCCACCCCAGGGACTTTCCCAAGATACACAAGCAAGGGAACCCAAGCACACCCATCATATCTGTTCCTGGCACTCTTACTCAAGGAATATCAAGACTCATATAAACCCGCTTTAAACTACTCACCCCCACAAAAGGGCTGTTTCCTCCAGGACACAACCTACTTCCTCCACAAACTCTGCAACATTAACAACCTCCCTCAGAACACCATCCTTTCCGCCACTGATGTCATCTCCCTAACACCAACATCTCTCACAATGACAGCATAGATATTTACAAGTCAACCCTCAGATATCCACCCCAAATACACCCATTTCATCCTCACCCATTACAATTTTACATTCAACAACAAACATTTTGTCCAAACCATGGGAACAGCCAGGGGTACTAGAATGGCTCCCCATTGTGCCAACCGCTTCATGGCCACCTTGAAAAAGAATTTTTGGACAAATGCACCACAAAACCAATGCTATACCTGGGATACTTTGAGATTTTCATCCTCTAGACTGGGGTGGAGGGGAACCTTTTTTCTATCAAGGACCACTGACCCACAGAAAAAAATCAGTCAGAGGCCACACACAGCACTGCGGGGGTGAGGGTGGGGGTGGGGACAGAGGCTCGGGGCTTCCCCTAGGCTCTGGTGTGAGGCCAGAAATGAGGGGTTCAGCGTGCAGGAGCGGTCTCTGGGCTGGGGCAGGAGATTGGGGTGGAGGGGTTGAGGACTTCGGCTGGGGGTGAGGGCTCTGGGGTGAGGCTGGGGATGAGAGGTTTGGGGTGCAGGAGAGGGCTCCAGGCTGGGGCCAAGGGGGTTGGAATGCGGGAGCAGGCTCAGGGCTGGGGCAGGGGGTTGGTGTGCGGGAGGGGGTGTGGGCTCTGGGGGGGGGTTAGGGTGCGGAAGGGGGTTCCAACATGGGGCAGGGGTGCAGGATGGGGTTTGGGCTCCGGCTGGGTGGTGCTTACTTCAGGCAGCTCCTGGTCAGTGGCGCAGCAGGGCTAAGGCAGACTTAAAACACTCAAAATCGGCTTTTCCAGAGAAGTAGATCACATCACGGAAGAGCCACCCTGAGAGAACCTGCTTCAATACAGAAATGAAACCCCCTCTGACCACACACCCCTAGTTGTCACCTGCCACCCCACACTGGAGCCCATATGGGGTACCAATCAACCACAACTCATACTCAGCAGGGATCCCATCCTGAAAAATCTTTCCTGAACCCCCTCTTCTGACCTTCAAACACCCACCCAACCTCTCCAAGCTCAGAGACCAGGACACGCCAACTCAAAGGAAGTGTGTATAGCAGGTGAGGGGTAGCTCAGAACACAGCAGGAGCTCAGAGGCTCTGAAACACAGTGATGCCTTGGCCTCAAGCTGGCTGGCTTTATAGAGTATGAGAATAGAACTTATAACTGTCATTATGTGACTGATCATCTTAATTTGCCAGGAGCAACAGGCTGCAGGGGCACTGTGTCCTTGTCTGTTCTCACATGTGAATCTAATACGCTGTACTCCACATACGGTGGCCAGTGGAGAGAGAGGTACATGCGTTCAAAAAGGAGAAAACTAGCTTTGCAGGCACAGCTAAAGGAATTTACCAGCCTACCAGCTATACCAGCACTTGGTTGCCTAGAAACATCGTGGAGCCTGCTCTGATGTTATACTAGGGTTCAATGGCCTATTGTATTTTCTCTGCTACTGCCTTTGCTAGTACTCCACAAAAGCAGGAGATATGAGGGAATAGATGAATGTCAAGAGTTCAGAGCTTCACTTTTGTTCTAATAAGCACCCACAATTGTGTATGCTTGTACTGAGCTTAGCTGAGCCTCCTGTTCCTAACCTTCATTGGTTTGGGAAGATTACTGATAAGGTTTAGACAAGGCAGCTCTGGCACCAATGAGTCCTCATCCTCCCTTGACATGATCAGACTATTTTTAGGCCTGCAACAGGGCTCTCAATGCAGCTGATGCCAGTGGAGTTAAATCAGTGTTAGCAATGATGGGGAATTCTCCCCAGGGTAGACAAGACTCCAGGTTGCTCAGATATCAAACGGGGTAGCGTGGTGCTGCCAAAGTATTGGGTCACCAATCTTAAACGTACACACTCTTTCATATCAGCTGGAGATGGAGATCTTGAGCAACAAAATATTTTGTGAGTCAGCAGAAAATGTACAAATTAACTCCCACAAAATAACATACTGACATATTGAGAATAGCAGGCATTTAACTACAGTGATTTGGATTTTCTAGTTTATTTATTTATGTATTTGGCGTTCCATACATAATTGAACTAAGCAACCTCTGCTATTCAATTTTGATGTATGAAAATATTGTCAGACCATGCTCGTATTTAACTGTTCCTAAGAAAGACACTAGAGTACTGACCACCTTCAGTATCTCACAGGGCAGATATAGCACCAATAGAAAGCAGCATTTTGTGAACCCTTCTCCTCTACTTGTAAAGCTGACAGAATAAACTTTTATTCACCTTTTTCTTTATTAAATAATTTTTCACTCCACGCACTTTTATAACCACCATTACTTACATGAATGCATTTCACTCAAAGGCCTAAATAGCAGGGAGTCAAGTCCAAAGTGTTAGCTTCAAATAACACAGTGAAAACCATGGTCTTTCAGACTTCTGTTAGGCATGTGCTTAAGTGCTTTCCTGAATAGAGGAGGACATCACAACTCTTTACTCCCACCTCATTCTTTTCTATTCCTTGAACAAATGTCAGAAGTGAAGCTATTCAGTGTCACCAGTAGATTGCTTCAAATTATCTTGAAACCCTTTCAAAGTGGAAGAAGTCAGGCACAATTTGTGTTTTCATTATTCAGAGCGAGACTGAGACTTTACTCTCAGGGGCGGCATGCAGTGGCACATCCCCAGGAATGGAACAGAGAACCAATAATGACTCTGAGTCACATTTTGCCTTGGAACAAGACAACTTTCACAACACAACATACTCAGATTCCGCTGAAGCAGGATCAGGCTGTATTCTGAGAACACAACACAGCACCTAGTGGGGAAGGACCCAGGCAGCCGTTGTGTTGAGCAGACACAAACTGGCTCTTGCTCAGTTCTTATGTAGCTGGTGCACAACGACTAACAGGAGTAAGCTATACCAATTCAATTACAAGCCCGACACAGGCTGCATGACTTCTTTACAAATTTCCTTCCCTGCTACACTCTAAGGGTATGTCTACACTATGAAATTAGGTCAATTTTATAGAAGTCGATTTTTAGAAATTGATTTTATACAGTTGATTGCATATGTCCACACTAAGTGCATTAAGTCGGCAGAGTGCGTCCTCACTACCGTGGCTAGCATCGACTTACAGAACGGTGCACTGTGGGTAGCTATCCCACAGTCCCCGCCACCCATTGGAATTCTGAGTTAAGCTCCCAATGCCTGATGGGACAAAAACATTGTCGCGGGTGGTTTTGGGTACATGTCGTCAGTCTCCCCTCCCTCCGTGAAAGCAACGGCAGACAATTGTTTCACGCCTTTTTTCCGCACAGACGCCATACCATGGCAAGCATGCAGCCCACTCAGCTCAGCTCACCGACGTCGCCACTGTTGTGTCCTGGGTGCTGCTGGCAGCAGATAGTGCAGTAGGTCTGCAAACCATCATCATACACCACTTTCGCTGCAACTCTGCTCTCCTGCTCTTGCCTCGATAGCGAATTTTCCACGTTGTCTGTCATGGGCTCCTGGGTACGTGTGTTCTTCCTCGGGAAATGTGCGCGGTGCTAACTGTCATCCTCCACCGCTTCTGCTGCAACTCTGCTCTCCTGCAGACGCCACACCACGGCAAGCATGGAGCCTACTCAGCTTACCGCTCCTGCTGTGATTCCCAGTGGCTGCGAAACTTTTGCATGATAAGGGCACTTTCATGGAACTTTGTGACTTGATTTCCCCTGCCCTGAAGCACAAGAATACCAAGATGAGAGCACCCCTCATAGTTGAGAAGCAAGTGGCGATAACCCTCTGGAAGCTTGCAATGCCAGACAGCTACCGGTCAGTCAGGAATCAATTTGGAGTGGGTAAATCTACTGTGGAGGCTGCTGTGATCCAAGTAGCCAAAGCAAATCACTGAGCTGCTGCTATCAAGGGTAGTGACTCTGGGAAATGTGCAGGTCATAGGGAACCCCATTGCAGCAAAGCCATCCACTAACTGTGGTAGGGCGATAGACGGAATACATATCCCTATCTTGGGACTGGACCACCTTGGTAGCCAATTCGTAAACCGCAAGGGGTACTTTTCAATGGTGCTGTAAGCCCTGGTGGATCACAAGGCACGTTCCACCAACATCAATGTGGGATGGCCGGGAAAGGTGCATGACGCTCGCATCTTCAGGAACTCTGGTCTGTTTGAACAGCTGCAGGAAGGAACTTACTTCCCAGACCAGAAAATTACCGTTGGGGATGTTGAAATGCCTATAGTTATCCTTGGGGACCCAGCCTACTCCTTAATGCCATGGCTCATGAAGCCATACACAGGCACCCTAGACAGTAGTAAGGAACAGTTCAACTATAGGCTGAGCAAGTGCAGAATGGTGGTAGAATGTGCATTTGGATGTTTAAAGCTCACTGGCAGTTTACTGACTAGGTTAGATCTCAGTGAAACCAATATTCCCATTGTTATTGCTGCTTGCTTTGTGCTCCACAATATCTGTGAGAGTAAGGGGGAGACATTTGTGACGGGTTGGATCACAGAAAACCCCTTGGGAACTGCTAAGTGATGTGCCAAGACTACTTCTGCCCCTGCTTTCCCTGCCAGCTTGGGACCCCAGCACCCCCCTGTCTTGCTGAGCCAGACAGGCCTGACTGCTCCAACACAGACCCAGGGTCTGAATTACTTGCACCACAGCTGCAGACTTAACTGAAAGCAGCTTACAGAAGTGTTCTTGTCTTTAACACTCAGATGCCCAACTCCCAATGGGGTCTAAAACCCAAATAAATCCGTTTTACCCTGTATAAAGCTTATACAAAGTAAACTCATAAATTGTTCGCCCTCTATAACACTGATAGAGAGATATGCACGGCTGTTTGCCCCCCCCCCCCAGGTATTAATTAATCCAGAGTATGTATTAATAAGTAAAAAGTGATTTTATTAAATACAGAAAGCAGGATTTAAGTGCTTCCAAGTAGTAACAGACAGAACAAAGTGAATTACCAAACAAAATAAAATAAAACACACGAATCTATGTCTAATACAGTAAGAAACTGAATACAGGTAAGATCCTCACCAGTTCCAGAATGCTTCCTTTTACAGACTAATCTTTTTTTAGTTTGGGTCCAGCAATCACTTACACCCCTTGCAGTCACTGTCCTTGGTTCCAGTTTCTTTCAGGTATCTTTGGGGGTGGAGAGGCTCTCTCTTTAGCCAGCTGAAGACCAAATGGAGGGGTCTCCCCTTGGCTTAAATAGACTCTCTCTTGTGAGTGGAGACCCCCTCCTCTCTCCTATGCAAAGTCCAGCTACAAAATGGAGTTTTGGAGTCACCTGGGCATTCATGACTGAGTTCCTTACCAGCCAAACCACATTCCTGAGAAAGCCCAGATGTGGATTGGTGTCTCCAAGTTCATTGTTGGCTTAAGTGTTTCTTGATTGGGCACTTACTGAGAATAGTCTTTTCTCAGGAAGCTGACCAACTGCTTCATTACAGCCTACTTAGAATCAAACAAGTATGCAGCCAATATTTATAACTTCAAATACAAAAATGATACATGCATACAAATAGGATTAATAGATTCAGTAGATCATGACCTGTACAGAAATATGTTACATGGCATATGTAGCATAAAACACATTCTAGTTATGTTATATCTATCTATCTATATATACACACACACACATTCATAAGCATATTTCCATAAAGCCTTATGGGTGGCACCGTCACAACGTTTATGGCAGGGTGGGAGGTTGAGGCAAATCACCTGGCGGCCGATCACACGCAGCCAGACACCAGGGCAATTAGAAGAGCACAGCTGGGCGCCCTGCACATCAGAGAAGCTTGGAAAACCAGTTTCATGACTGGCCAGGCTACGGTGTGACAGTTCTCTTTGTTTCTTCTTGATGAAAGCCCACTCCCTTGGTTGACTCTACCTCCCTGTAAGCCAACCGACCTCCCCCCTTTGATCACCGCTTTCAGAGGCTATAAAGTCGTCATTGTTTCCAAATCAGGCATTCTTTATTAATTCATCACAAAAATAGGGGGAAAACTCGCAAGGTAGCCCGGGAGGGGTGGGTGAGGAGGGAAGCACCGGGTGGGGTGGTGGATCATGGGAGGAGGGAAGGACAAGGCCACATTACACTTCAAAACTTATTGAATGCCAGCCTTCTGTTGCTTGGGCCATCCCGTGGGGGAAGCTACTGGCTGGGTGCCTGTAGCCTCTCCCCCACCCCCCACATTCTTGGGCATCTGGGTGAGGAGAATATGGAACTTGGGGAGGAGGGCAGGCAGTTATACAGGGGCTGCAATGGCGGTCTGTGCTCCTGCTGCCTTTCCTGCAGCTCCACCAGACGCCTGAGCATGTCAGTTTGCTCCCCCATTAGCCTCAGCATTGCATCCTGCCTCCTCTCAGCATGCTCCTCCCTCTTCTCATCGCGTTCATTTAACGCTTTCCTGGACTCTGCCATTGTTTGTCTCCACACATTCTGCTGAGCTCTTTCAGTGCGGGAGGACTTCATGAGCTCTGAGAACATGTCATTGCGAGTGCTTTTTTTTCGCCTTCTAATCTGCGCTAGCCTCTGGGACAGAGATGATAGGGGGAGTGTAGAAACATTTGCAGCTGCAGGAGTTAAAAAAGGGAGCATAGTATTTAAAAAGATACATTTTAGAGAACAAAGGGAAGACTATTTCACACTGAATCAAGTGATTCACATTACATAGCACATGTGCTTTTGGTACAAGGTCGCATTTTGCGTCATATTGAGTGCCTGCTGGTTTGGTGTGAGACATCACACACGCTCGGCTGGGCAACAGAATTCGGCTAGCAGGCAGCCATGGTAAGGCAAAGGGTTTTGGCTTCTTCAACCTTCAGAACACGTGGGAACGGTTTCAAACAGCAGCGCCCTCCTTTCCCATACCAAGCAAAGCCCGTTGGGTTGGCCATTTAAAAAGAAGGGCTGCAGTTTTAGGGTGAATGTGCAGCACAATCCACTCCCCCCTCCAAATTCTCTGGGATGATCGCTTCACACACACACACACACACACCCCAACTGCGTGGCTAGTATCAGGGAAGATCCCGGTCAGCCATGAACAGGCCTCCCCCACCACGTGGCTAACAGCGGGGATGATTTATTTTCAGCCAAAGGCAAACAGACAAAGCTCGGGCCCATTCACTGCAAGGTTTTGTTCTGCAATGATTCCAGACTACTTGCCGCTGGCTTGGCATGGTAAATTAATCATTAAACACGCTTGCTTTTAAACCCTGTATTATATTTACAAAGGTACACTCACCAGAGGTTCCTTCTCCGGTTTCATGGTCCGGGATCCCGCCTTGGGAGGGTATTGGCTCCAGGGTGATAAACAGTTCCTGGCTGCTGGGGAGAAGGGATTCTCTGCTTGCCTGCTGTGCACTATCCTCAACCTCCTCCTCCTCCTCATCTTCAATCTCCTCATCTCTGTTGCGTGAGACTCCCCCCTTTGCAGGTGTCCACGGACAGTGGTGGGGTAGTGGTAGGGGCCACCCCCAGAATTGCATGAAGCTCGTCATAAACTGGCATGTATGGGGCTCTGACCCGGAGCGACCATTTGCAGCCTTTGTTTTTTGGTCGGCTTGCCTCAGCTCCTTAACTTTCACACTGCACTGCTGTGTGTCCCTGTTGTAGCCTCTGTCCATCATGCCTTGGAGATTTTGGCAAATATATTGGCATTTTGTCTTTTGGAACGGAGTTCTGCCTGCTCGGATTCTTCTCCCCATACAGCGATCAGATCCATTACCTTCCATTTGGGTCCACGCTGGAGCTCTCTCGCGATTCTGGGACTCCATGGTCACCTGTGCTGATCAGCTCGCCACGCTGGCCAAACAGGAAATGAAATTCAAAAGTTCCCTGGGGCATTTCCTGTCTACCTGGCCAGTGCATCTGAGTTGAGAGTGCTGTCCGGGGTGGTCACAATGGAGCACTCTGGGATAGCTCCCGGAGGCCAATACCATTGAATTGCGTCCCCAGTACCCCAAATTCGACCCAACAAGGTCGATTTTAGCGCTAAACCCCTCGCCGGCAAGGAGTACAGAAATTGATTTTTAAGAGCCCTTTAAGTCGACGAAACAGGCTTGGTCGTGTGGACGGGTGCATGGTTAAATCGACCTAATGCTGCTAAATTTGACCTAAACTCATAGTGTAGACCAAGGCTTAGTCTGCACCATGCACCTAGCCAGCTGCTCTGGCTGGCGAGTAGGGAAAGTTCCTCCCATTCCTCTCTGCTTCCTCTCTGAGGTGGGAAGTATCAGGTGAATAGCTCCTCACCTACCTCCGACCACAGTCATCCATAATCTGAACAGAGCTAAACAGAAGAGCAAAGGGAGGCCTTACATCCCTAACTCCCCTGTATGGCTGAGTAAAAGCTGTGACAGTTCAGCCCCGAGTGAATAATGGGCACTGCTGGGTTTTTCCTGCAAAGGCAGCTGCAGGTTTATGAAAGTTTGGGCTTTATAATTCTTTTAATAAATCTTAAATTGTCTCATTTCTAACATCAGAAAAATGGAGTTTTAGGCTTTTCTGAGTGGTTTCTTGTGAGTGTTGCCACTAAATTTCATTAAGTAGTCTTCCCCAATAAAGCACATGGTTTCCAAAGGAAGTGGACAAGACAGTAAATGCAAAATTAAAAAACAATAAAATTTGCTTCTCTAAAGTTCAGAGCTTCCACAAACATGCCAAGCCAGATCCTCAGCCAATGTAAATCGGAGTAGCTCTTTTGATACATACCTGCAAAGAATTGGGCCCAGCAGGTTTATTAAAACGTTTTATGCATCAATGAAACTTGTTCAAGTTGCGCACAACATTTTGGGCACTATTTAGTTTTCCATGAACACTTGAAGGCAGGTTTCCATGGGATATTCAAATTTTGATCAGGGATTGGCTGTGTGATGCAAAAAATTGAATGGCTGAAGTAAAACATTATCTCTTATGGCCCCCTAATTGGCTGAGGCTGCCCATTTGCTAAAAAAGGTCAGCAGAAGCCATTCTCACTTGTCACAGAGAAACCGGTAGGTGTGGTAATATCTTTTATTGGACCAACTTCTGTTGGTGAGAGAGTCAAGTTTTCGAGCTTACACAGAGCTCTTTTTCAGGTCTGGGAAACTGAATCAGAGTGTCACAGCTAAATACAATGTGGATAAGATTGTTTAGCCTAAGCAGTTAACACACATTTCAAGGCACCATTCAAGGTGGACTGGCCCATTAACACCCTTCCAGTCCTAGGGAGGAAATGAAGAGAGGGGAGGAGAGAAGCAGCTGTTGAGGGGGGTTGTTAGTGGGTTATAGATTGTTGTAATAAACCATTATTCACACCCGACCAACAGTTATACCAAAGTAATACTGCAGTATAGATCAGGGTTCAGTCTTTTTGGGGGTGTATACTGGGGTGCTCAGTATAGCAGCCAGCTGCCAAAGGAGCTTCTGCACTCCTGCTGTCTTCCGCGGTCAAAGGTGAAGGCTGCTTTTTGTCCTCTGGAAGACAGTTATTGAATGCTGGGTGTAGGCAGAAACCCTCCTGTTCTATTGGTTAAGTGGGACTTAAAGAGATGTTAAGAAATATTTTTATTAGCACATTAAATGATTCTAAGTTTTAATATAATGCCTCACAGCTAGAAGAAGACAGAGGTAAGGCCTTTGTGGGTTGGCTGAAGGCTCAGCAGAGAAAGGACCAGGAAGAAGTGAGGGATTAGGCATTGACAGGCCATAAGATCCTATAAAGTTTATAGTCTGGTTGGCACGGGGCTGGCAGGCTTCCTACCTGGTTCCGTGTGGCTCCCTAGAAGCGGCAACATGTCCCTGCTGCTCCTAGGTGGGGGAACGGCCATGAGGGGTTCGGAGTGCGGGAGGAGGGTGGGATGAGGGGCTGAGGGTTGGGGCACAGGCGGGGGGTGCAGGGGCACGGGCTCTGGGAGGGAATTTGGATGTTGGAGGGGGCGTGGGGTAGGGAGTTTGTGTACGGGCGGGAGTTTGGGGTGCCGAATGCGGGCGGTGCTCACCTTGGGTGGCTCCCTGCAAGCGGTGACATGTCCCTGCTGCTCCTAGGCACAGGCACGGCTAGACAGCTCTGAGTGCTGCCCCAGCCCCAAGCACTGGCTCCACAGCTCCCATTGGCTGGGAACCACGACTGACGAAACTGCAATGTAAACATAGCCTAAATGCCCCAATAGCAACTATGTGGGTGAAACCAGACAATCACTACACTCTTGAATGAACTCACAGGAAAATGAAAAAAGACATAATGCTATATCATTTGTAGGTAAACACTTCTCACAAAGCAATGACTCTATATCTGACCTATCAGTTCTCATTCTCAAAGGAAACCTGCACAATACTTTCAACAGATGAGCCTGGGAACTTAAATTCATAACTTTGCTAGACATTAAAATCATGGACTGATTAGAGACACTGTATACAGCTCTATGTAGTCGAAAGAGCTTCTCCTATCAACACAGCTGTCACTTCTTGTGGAAGTGGATTAACTATGGCGATGGGAGCAGCTCTTCCATTGCCATAGAAGTGTCTTCACTCAAGTGCTACAGTGGCGCAGCTGCGCCAATGCACTGTTTTAGATGTAGACCTACCCCTCAGAAATTTTGGTCTACACTACCAAAATATGTTGGTATAACTACATTGCTCAGGAGTGTGGAAAATCCACATATTTAGACTTTTAATTTTGAACCAGTGTTTTGTTTTGAAATTTACATCTTTCTTTCTTTTTTTTGTTTGTTTGTTAAAAACAAACAAATGGTGAAAAACACTGAAAAATGATCTAAAATGAAAAACTGGGGGGGGGGATATTTTGGGTCAAACAAAACATTTTGTGCAGCTCAAAAATGATGTTAAAAAATGTTGGTGAGAAAAAAAAATCAATATATTTGCTCAGTGGTGTGTGTGTGTGTACGTACTACTATATTGTACTGACAGGAAACAGACTTGCTTACTTGCCGAAAATAGTCTGAGCTAGTCAAAGTATCTTAGAAACAATTTGTTCATCAAATTTGACCTTTTATTTTCTTTGTGAGCTGTTTATTAAATTATGAGTATTATTGTCTCAATCATCCATTATTCATAATTCTTCAGTCATTTTAAATCAGTATATTCCACCCGACGGAGGTTTAGTGAACTGTATTTCATTGTGTATGCAGAATGCAGTGTTCACAATTCAGCAATAACTTTGTGACTGGACACAAGTCACACGTGATGTTTATATTCCTTGACTGCGTGCCTAATCGTCACAAACAAGAGGTTAGGTCATGAGGAAATAAACAGGTGAATTAATGCTCTCGGGAAAGGGTACACTTTAAGACTTAACAGACAGACAGACCTGGCAAACTTTAGAACATTTGAATTTTTTTTCTATTCTCTTTTGCATCAGAATGAACATTATATACAGATCTATGTCAAGGCCACAGGACTTGAAATAGCTAAGCTACTTCCTTCCTGGCTGAAGCAAGAGGAAGTCTTAAGTGCTATATTTACAATTTAGCAGACTTTACATTTAATTTTCTCTTGTCACATTCAGACCTGGAATCTGTGTAGGTGGATAGTCCTAACAGCTTGAGAGATAGGGCTCTGACCAATGAGCTACTGTGTATTCCTCCTGTCCTCTACATAATCATATATATCTGTCATATGCATGGAATGAATGAGCTGGTCTCCATTTTATATTATATTGTCAGTCACAAGCCATTCACCACACCACTTGTGTCTTTGTGAATGGTGTTCCTATGTCCTTGCTGTATTATTTATTGGCCTTGGGCATGGCATCAGGGGAAACAATCTTATTGTGTTAATTGCATGATTTCTTTTTTTTTATTTTTCATTGTTTCATACTTTCTTTTCCTTCTGACAAACCTCTCTCCTTCCCTTTTCCATGTCTAGAACGAGTTTTCAGGCAAATGATTATTTGCAGCAAAATACTCCAAATTTCTGCTATCTGTGAAATTTGTGGCAGTCATTCCAATATTCAAAAAAGGGGGGCGGAATACAAGTGAATAGATCAGTCATCGGTTCAAGGTCCTCTATCCACATCCATAGATATTAATGGAGAGATTCTCATTAACCTGTGAGTTGGATCAGGCCATTAACCATTAAAATACTCAAGTTCTTTTTCAATTATTTGCCCAGGTCTAGGTAACTGTCCTATGCTGCTAACAGCTTCTACCATTCCCTTTTACATGGTTCCGGGGGAGGAGAGTATTTTTAAATCCCCTGTTGTCAGGAAGTTCTGAGGGCCATGATGTGTGGGCACAGTACAGGGTGGCCAAAGTTTTGCTACAGTCAATTTTACTCATTGAGTGAAAATAGTAAAATTTTAATTTCCTAAAAGATGATGCTTTACTTTTTGCCTATTGCATATTTGATGATCCTCAGCAAACTTGCTTGCCCGCCAAAACTGGTAAAGATCATTCGTTTATTCCATGAGGAGATGCAAGGTCAAGATCTCACTGACTCCTTTCCCATTTCAAATGGAGTCAAACAAGGCTGTGTTCTTGCCCCTATACTGTTCAACCTTTTCTTCACCCAAATTCTCAACCATGCTACAAATGAGCTCAACATCGGCATATACATCAGATACAGACACGATGGCTCAGTCTTCAATCTCACAAGGCTTAAAGCAAAAACAAAAGTAATAGAATTACTAATAAGAGAAGCACTCTTTGCGGATGATTGTGCCCTCCTAGCACACACAGAGGGAGATCTCCAATGCATCATAGATCACTTTGCTGAAGTATCAAAATTGTTTGGCCTCACAATAAACCTAGAGAAAACTGTGGTTTTGTACCAATCATCTTCACCAATCCATGCAATATCCCCTAGCATATCCATTAGTGGAATTCAACTAAAGCAAGTTGGCAGTTTTACCTATCTCAGCAGCAACATCTCCAGTGATGGATCTTTTGACAAAGGGATCACGAACAGGATACAGAAAGCTTCTCAGTCATTAGGAAAGCTATGTAGCAAAGTCCTGAAATCCCACAACATAACCCTCTCAACAAAAATAAAACTTTATCATGCTTTTGTGCTCGCATCTCTCCTTTACGGCTCTGAGACCTAGACACCATACAAATGGAGTATCAAACAGCTAGAGGCCTTCCATCTATGAGTCATTATGGGGATCCGCTGGCAAAACAAAATTACCAACCTGGAGGATCTCCAAAAGTCAAATACCATAAGCATCAAGGCTATGCTGATAAAAGCCCAACTATGCTGGGTTAGACATATCATAGGATGCCTGAATATCAACTCCCCAGAAAAAATTTCTCTGGAGAATTGACACAAGGACACTGTAATTAAGGCCACCCCAGAAAGCGCTACAAGGACAGCATCAAGAACAGCACACACGTTGAAGCAATAAAACCGATGATGTTGAGAAGGCTGTGTCAAATAGAGCAGCATGGTGAGACACAACACTCAGAACTTTCCAAGCCTTTGAAGAGGACAGAAATAATCAACTGTTAGCTGCAAGAGAAAAGTGTCATATCACTGCTATAGCTACCAAGATGCTCACCAAAGACTTTGTCTGCCTGATCTGCTCATGAGAATGTGCGTCATGCTTTGGACTACAGAGTCACTCCAGGATCCATAAAAAGAGAGAGCATGAAAACATCATTGTCGAACTGATGGACTACGTAAGGATTGCATATTTGCTAATTTCAGCAGATGCCCAAACCAAACTTCACTGAAGCAGAACGCTGGCAATGCCAGCAGTTATTTCCTGTCTTACTTGATTTGCTCTTTCTTCCTAACGTTTTGATGATGCATTTTGTGACGGGAAGGTGGTGAGGAGTGGAATTTGCCTGTATATTCAGCTGCCAATACTGTGGTCACCCCAAGTTCAAGACTTGGTCTACTCTACAACTTACGTTGATATAACTTATGTCGCTCAGTGGTGCGAATAAGCCACAGGCCACCCCCGTGAGCGACGTAAGCTACACTGACCTAAGCATTGGTGCAGACAGTGCTATTTCAATGGGAGAGCTTCTCCTGCCAACATAGCTACCAGCTCTCATGGAGGTGGATTTATTATGCCGACCGGAGAGCTGTCAGATCTTTACAACATCCTGCTCACCACAGCTTGTCTGCTACTGTTATCTCAATGAAGACTATGACTGTTATGGAAAAAATGATGTCATATTTCTTTAGTGTGTTTCTTATTTTATTTTATTCCTCTAGGCCTGTATGATAACCACTAGAAAAGGAAAGACAAATTATGCCCGATAAAACTTGGGAAAACTTTGTTGTTTTACATTTCATTAATATTTCCTGGTTTTGACTCATTTTTGTGTACACATTAGCCTTTCAGGTTGATAATCTTACAATCCTTAAATATTGTAAAATATTCTTTAGAATCATAGACTCATAGAAAATTAGGGTTGGAAGAGACCTCAGGAGGTCATCTAGTCCAACCCCCTGCTCAAAGCAGGACCAAACCCAACTATATCATCCCAACCAGGGCTTTGTCAAGCTGGACCTTAAAAACCTCTAAGGATAGAGATTCCACCACTTCCCTGGGTAACCCATTCCAGTGCTTCACCACCCTCCTAGTGAAATAATTTTTCCTAATATCCAACCTAGACCTCCCCCGCTGCAACTTGAGACCATTGCTTCTTGTTCGGTCATCTGCCACCATTGAGAACAGGACTAGCTCCATCCTCTTTGGAACCCCCCTTTAGGTAGTTGAAGGCTACATAACAAATCCTCCCTCACTCTTCTCTTCTGCAGACTAAATAAGTCCAGTTCCCCTATACAATGAAGAACTAGGTACATGAACTATATAAAGAATCTGTGCTTTTAGGCATTAGATTACAAATTCCAAACCTACATATGTCATAGCTCATTTCTTAGTCCCATAGTAACTCTATGAACTGCGAAGAGGGAAAGGATATATACAGTATACAAGCATGTACTGTTCTACTGTATAATGCATGAACACCACTACTCGCTTTGTTGTGAGAGACTGCAGAATAGTCATCTGAAGCCATTGAGGCAGGAGCAGGATTTCCCTCTGAGCATGTCAATCAAGAGGAAGGGCCTCAGAGCGTGAGCAAGCTAAATGCACAATGATTTGGCCATGGCAAAGAAAAAGGGGATTGAAGGTGGGTTGCTGTGGATATTTCGTGCAATTGGCTAGAAAAAAATTACCATTACCCCTGTTTACCATCCCATCAGCCACTGTGGTGAAACAAAGATTTTATACATGCAAATACTGTATGTTAATGTCTCAAACACTGTAACTAGCAATGATCTGTGTGTGGGAATAGCACGGGGCTAGCTTTCTGTGGCCCATTACAGCCGCAAATCACAATTGTTGAAGCACAATATTTAGACCACATTTTAACAACTGCAACATGCATGCTAATTTCATTGTAGCTCCCCCTGCCCTTTTACATTGTTTGAAAACATGAGCCAGCATTTTAAAAAAACAAAAAATTTAAAAGTCAAATTTTAAAAAGCCGTCTATCCCATTATTTTAGCATATAAAGTAATTCAGACTGTTCCCTCTTCCATTAGAATGATTTCAGCAGGGGAGATGTTTGTGTTCTGTCTATCTTTGCCAGTGAACTAAAATTTCTCATGCAAACTCAACCCAAAAACAACAGCTATAATTCTCTTCACAAAAGGTTGCCACCAGCAAAGCAAGCATATGCAATGCATCCAATTATAGATAAAGAACATAAATTTTTGTTACTTCCCAAGCTTCCATAACTGCTTCTTTAAATAGAATCATGGAAGGCACAGGTGATGAGTGTGCCCACAAGCCAACTGTCATTATGTCAGTCATGCTGATAGCTGTCTTCATGCTGACAATTAGTGGTTTCTCAGAGTGGGCATTGTGCCTAGTTACATTAGTTATCACTCCCACTGAACTAAAACAAATGGGTAGTGACTTTGCATGACACTAGATTAGAATTACACACTGGTGCATATGAAGTACAGCATAGGGAGATCAATAAGAATAATTGAGGCTGGATGATATGCTATAGATTGTACTGTAGCTGCCATTGCTATTAGGGTAATTGTTGGGGTTAAGTGCAGTTTCAGGCGGAAAAATATATTTAATCCATTTTATATCTACTAAAATACATTAGATGGGATTAAACATTTAGATTCATTTATTAAAATAAAATGGTTCCATTTTTACAATAACTTGTTCTTGCATCACAATTAGACCAAGGCAGTTCAGCTATGCTTCACGAATCATTCTAATACTCCCTCATCATTGCATCCATCATTGGGGGAGATTTTCCAAGGAAAAGTAAAACCATACTTCTTTAGACTTTGATCTAGAACAAACAAAGACAATAGGGATTTTGAAAGATTTAAGAAACTGCTCAGGCAATGATATTCTCATCTGATCTCAACAGTGACGTTTACACAGTACATGTAATTAAAAGTGTCTTTAGTATCAACATAATTAATCTCAGAAGTTGAGTATTCAAAGAGCTGAGGAAATAGACTTTTGCAGCTCATTATATATCATGCAATTATATAATGAAGACATCTAGTCATAATTGTGTGTCATAATAATTATTCAGTGTCAGAAAAGTTCCGTATATTTAGAAATAATCAAAATAGTGGGCCTAAAACAGTTTGTTTACAAGCCTAAGTGGGTAATTTTAGAGAGACTCTGGCTGTAACCATGTCCTGAGGGGAGGGGGGAGAGTGTTGCCTTAGGGAGAGAATGAAAACCTTTCCCTCTGACATAATTCCCGGGGGGGGACGTAACATAGCACAGGCCTAGGAAAGGACAATGACAGCTGAGCTGTGGGGTTGCTTACAGCTGTTTCATTTCTGTATTTTTCTCAGGGGGTAGCAGTATATACAGCAGTGCATTAGGTCCCCACAACAAGCTTGCTCGGCAAACAAAAAACAAGCAGCTTCTAAAAATCCTCCAAGATATAAACATGCTGGCAATTTAAATCTGAATAGAATCTTAGCTTCTCCTCATAATAGTTTTCAAGCATCGTAGCATCTCTCAGTAATAGTGCTAATGCACTGTCTACATTTTTTAAAATAAATTAAGTCAAAGCAAAAATAATAAACAATGTTTTCTGTATTAGTTATGCACCAGTTACTATACTTTGATATTAAGAATGGAAGTTCAAGGGTGATGCTTCCCTGTGGGGGATGGAGAGGTCTCAAAGTGTGGCATTGCAGACAACGCTATTCTTGTTCCAGCATCTTCAAAGCATTAAGCATGAAAACTAGCAATTAATCCTTCTGCTCAGCAGACGCTATGTAAGCCCCCTTCCCAACATGCCCTCTACTTCCCACATTCATGAAAACTCTTCTCTCTGGAAGATTAACTTGTCTAAGGAGAGGGTGACTCTTCCCCCCCAAACACACACACATTCATGACATTGAAGTCTCTTGCCATTTTGGTCAGTCCTTCAGATTTCAAGGGCATTGAGTTTATGCCGAATGCATAACAAACAACCATTGTTGAAAGCCTGGGAGTTCTAAGTTATACAGGAGTGTGTAGGCCTTGTATTTGTTTCTGGTATTTGCCATTGTTTGTGGGGTTTGGCTTTTTTTGATTATTTGGGGAATTCTTAAATCCCTTTATAGTCAAAAGAAATACAATACCCATTATTGTGGGTGGTGGAATCTCCTTCCTTAGAGGTTTTTAAGGTCAGGCTTGACAAAGCCCTGGCTGGGATGATTTAGTTGGGAATTGGTCCTGCTCTGAGCAGGGGGTTGGACTAGATGACCTCCTGAGGTCCCTTCCAACCCTGATATTCTATGATTCTATTTCATATTTCTCTAATTACTTATGACTGTTTATCTAGGTATCTTATGGTCTTCATCACCACAATATCGGAGCACCTATGTCACTCAGGATAGAGAGTTAATTGGTGTCATAAATTAAAAATATATGCTTTTGAGAGAGACTGGATGGCTCAGGAGATTGGTAAAAGGATGGAAACACTTTTTACTTCTGGGTCAGGTCATGAGATCAGTAGTAGCCCAGAGGAGTATTGAATAAAAAGTATGACCATTGGATGGCTGTTCCTCAGTGACCAATGTGAAATAAACTGGTAGGTCTGGAATCAAGTTCCTAGTGAACAGGTATCCATATGTCAGAAACTGCCTTCACACTTGCACTCACGCCTGTCAGGATTGAGGCTCACAGTGCAAGAGAGCTCTCATTGCCACTGTACATACAGTACCTCCTCTGCGGACAAAAAGTATTTTGGCTACAAAGTGCTGTATTCATATAGAAGGCTAGTCATTTGGAACCAGATGTCCTATAATCCCCCTCTCCCCACCTCCAATTCTAGCTTTGTTATCAATGTCATCATTATCGGTAAGGGACATTTTCAGTGATACGAGGAGGAAAACTGCTAGTATAATGAGAAGAATAACCACCACAATGTGGCCCTTCACCTTATGCCTGCTGAATGTCAAACATTTGTCAAAAGTGAATGTGAAAGACATTGCAGGAGTCTGCCAGTGTGCTGTGCAATTAATGAAACACATTCTGTGACATGAACAAAGCCCACCTGTACTCCAATAGCTCATGCCAATCCACTGCTGAAAAAAACTAAAAAATAAATCCTCCCCGTTGTAAGTGCTGCTGACACCCTAGATTTAAAACAAGTTACTCATCAAGCTGTCATTTCAAAAAGGATCTGTTTGGGGGCTGTATACCTCTGGGGACTGCTAATGTGTTATGGAGACTTTCCTCCCTAAGGATCAACTGAAATCTGGCCCAGGCTTTGTGACCAGAAATAATCACCATCAAACAGTTATTCCATAGCCTATGTGAAAAGAGTCTGAAGATCTTCATCTAGGTCCAAGAACCTTTTGTCTCTATGTTATTTGGAGAGGTGAGGGGATGATGTGTGGAGCAATGATGGCCTTGTTTAGTAATGGACGTGTTAAGATTTTAAAGGTACATGAAGTTTTCTAATTACGTGTCTGGCTTTACATTTATATATAGAAATATTGTCAACCTGAATTTTGTTAAGCACCAGGGGACTCAAGGGACCATTTGGGATGGACAGCAGGAAAGTCATGTCCTCTCTTACGACCACTCTGTAAATTGGAGGCATTTTCAAAACTGATAGTGGGAGTTTTTCAATTAAAAAAAAAAACAACTATGCTACCTCTCTGCCCTTTTAGGCTGTCTTGGTGCTCTGGCTCCATCTCTGTGCTCAGTCATCAGGTTTTACAGAAGGCAGGTTTCCTCAACTTCCCCAGGACCACCGGCACTAAGCAGGAAGCCATATTTGGTCCTATGGGTGCACACTAGGTTATAGGAAGAACCCACAGAGAGCCAGGAAGCACGCAAGGTGCTCCTAGAGGATGTGGTCAACCCCTTTCTTCATTTTAGTTTACTTGCCTAAGCTGACTGCAGGCAAAATGGTGCAGAGAAGGAACATGCTCCAGATAAGGAGCTACTGTAACATAGTTTCACCCAAAATCCATGTTTCTTGTAGAAATGCAAGACAATGTCAGGAAACATCTTCTGACAGCAGCACGTTGGGAGACAACATCACACTGATCAAGGGGCTGAGTCACCACAATACACTAGGTTGTACTCTGAACTCTTAATGGGCTACAAGATGGGAGCTGGTTGTGTACTGGCCAAGAACTGAGGACACTTAACTAATTTTTCAGGTACTCAAAACAATAACCTGTGCTCAAAACAATAACTATCCTGGCCACCTAAAATCAACTATGTACCACGTCCAACAACTTACCAACCATATTTGCTCTCCTATTGTTCAAAAACCTGGTGCCTCATGGAAGATTTCTAGCTGAATGCCAACTTCAAAAGGAGCAGGGAAAGGAGGAATTTACCCAACATACCGTGTCTGGGCTATCTGGATGTTCCAGAAATCTGCTTATCTCAGAGTCAAAGACTGTGGAAAGATCAAACTGAACAGAAATAACTTTCTGAGAAACTAACTGGTGGCTCTTCTGCACACTCCCTAATGCCTGGCTGCCACTGGCAGAAAGCAGCTCCATTTACTGCGCTGAATGAAGCAAATTTGTTAATAGTTACCAAGAGCAGGCAGGGCTTTACTGGGGGTTGGAACACTCATATGGTGCCAAGTTTTCAAACCCAGATATGAAAATATCCCTGTCTGTAGCCTAGCGTGGGATCCCTACCCCTAAACACCCCCCTGTGCATATGTAAACATCATATTTGCATATGCTAATGATCTCTGCATATGCAACAGTACTCTGAATAGGAGTGAATTTTTTAATGACAAACTGAACATCCTGAACAAGGCAGGGCTGAAACTGCCACAGGAGGAGCAGGGACCTAGCCATGGCCAGGATGTGGAGCAGGTGTCAGCGTGTACAGTGAGATTAATAGCAAAAAGGCACATTGTGAAAACCCAGTTTCACAGGGGATGGGTGGGATAGTTGCACCCATTCCTGGAGGTAGATGCCCATTATGACTTTCGGCTGCATCCACAGTCCTGCAATGCGCCTGCAGCACAAAAATAGCAGCTGTGGAGCTAGATAATAAATAAAGTCAATGCAGTCAGGGCCCAGTCAGTTACAGGAAGCCAGAGGACAAAGAAAAATTGAGAGAACTACACAGCCGAACCAAAAAGGAGATGACAAAATGTATGGCAGCCCCAGGGGGAACTGCAGGTATCAGACCTGATAGGACAATGCTACAGGGCAACTGTAGGACAACTGGGGAACCAAGCACCACAGAAATGGCCACCCAAAACCTAATTCAGCACCAATATAATGCACAAGCAGATACCTACATCTATGTAATCTGTTTAAACAGGGGCTTATGCCTCACTCCTGCATGGTGCAAAGCATAAAATAAAGAGTCACTCCTCAACAGTCAATGTTTCCCCACCACCCTATCCTGAATGTTGCTGTAGCACTAACCTCAACAGTTCCATTACATCATCTCCACCATTTGATGCTGATTTGCCTGTAGAGAAGCCTACACAATGTATTCACAGGTCCTTCTAGCTGCCTCAGAGGGGAACTTGGCTACTGGAAAGTCCTCCACTGAAGGCCCCTTGTAACAGAGTCCTCGCTGCATCACATGGCCTAGTGGTTAGCATCCTGAGTGCCACCTCCGTGGGTAGGTCTTGCAGTCCAGTCCCTCTTTTAATCAGAGGTGCAGTGAGATGAGTAGGTGCAGTTTGTATGGGAACCAGGGCCTGCCCCCTCCACTGGTCTCCAACCCAGGATCCTAGGAGGGTCAACAGTTTCTGGCCCCCAGAAGGTACCCTCCCTGGGTCACTTCCTACAGCCTGCTTTTCTCCACCAGACTTCACTCCATTATAAGTAAAAAAGAAAAAGAAAAGGAAACCAACCCACCAGCCCCAACTGGGCCCAGCATAGTCTTATTACCTCAAGGAGGCTTCTCTGATGTCCTTGTCAGGAACCTTCAGGGTATGTATGTCCTCCCTCCCGAGCCTTCCCTCTTCTGAGCTCAGTTACTCCCTTTTCAAACCTTTCTCCTGTTGGAGCATGCTCTGCAGGTCTGGAGGGGCAAAGATACCTAGGCCCAGTATTGTCCTTTAACCCTTCGGGTTCCTCTTATGTTAGAGTTTTAAAGACAAAAACTTTTTCTTACAGCTGGTCAAAAAAATTCTGATACAACAGTTTTCGGTTGGAAAATGCTGATTTGATTAAATTGGAACTTTCTGCAGTAATGTATTGATTTTGTTGAAATATTTGATGGGAAATTTGTGTTTCATTTCAATAATGTCAAAGTCACAACAAAATATTTTGACTATCAAAATGTTTCAATGAGGTAAAAAAAAAAGGTAATATTTAATCTTGTGAAAAATTCTGAGATTGACATTTTATCTTGATTTAGGAGAAATCCAAATTTTAAAAATCTCACAATTTTCCATGGAACGGAAATTCCATATTTTGAGCAGTTCTACTTTTTCCTCTCAATTTCTCGGCTTTTGGTCTCTGAGTCTTGTGAGGGCATAATTTCACTAGTTCTCCAGGCATCATATATTTTTTCAATGTTGAGAAGAGTTGAAGAATTTCTACTGTAAAAAACAAGCAGAAAAAGTGGAGCTGGGGTGCACAAAAGCTTTATAGATTTTTATACATCAGAAACGTGCAGAAAATGGCAAAGCCTATTTTTGTCTCCCATTGTGGATCATCTAATTTTTATTGTGTGTAACAAAACATACAAAAAGATACATTTACACACATTCTGTAAAGTTGTTTAGTTTTAAATACTGTCCCTCATTAGTGCTCTGTATAAAGGGAGCATATTTCTGCACTCAGCTAATGAAAATTCTGTATACTTCTCAGTAGGAACACACTAATTTTATTTCAGTCCAAAGAGGTGACCAGTATTGAAGTACATATTCAGAGTTGGAGTATGGCATAAGTGGAGCATTACACAACTAAAGGCAAGATAATTCTTTCATAGGCATATTTGAGTGGCTGCCACAGAACATCAGGGAGACTTCCCACCATTCAGCTGGTGAAGAGAGAATTAGGGGAAAGTGCAGACTCTGCTTAGTAATCAAATGCACTTCTGGCACACAGGATTTTTGTATATTTGCAACTTAAGTAACAATAAGTTTTAATGAGAAATAATATTTCAGCAGCTGATACCTGTGACCATTGAATATTACATTGCACATAAACTTTTATGGCTACTTTGTAAATATACTTACCAAATGAGACGTGAGTGCCAGGAAATGCTGTCAATTGTACGACAGGGCTCATTGCACTGCCCTCTCTGATCAGCTCTTCACTTTATGGTGACTGCATTGGGTTCATTATACACTAGTGGCTTGGAATGTTTCTTGAAGATGATCTACCCATATCTTGAAAGCAGCATCTCCTGCTTCTTAAGGTATAGTGCAAATCCTGTTTGTGCTTGTCTTTTGTGTTTATTTTCTCTTCCATTTGTCCTCAAACATGAGAGAAGTGTTACTTGAACTTGGTAGCCAGCCATCTTTTCCATGTTAACCTCTATTGTTAATCTTTTGATGGTGATTTCTGCTGGTTAATTAGTCCTCCTTGAAGCAACAGTGCAGCCAGCCTATCAGGAGTCCCAAATTCCTGAATCCTAGAATCCCCCTGTGACGTTACACTCCATATTCTTTATGGAAATATGCTTATGATATGGATATGCCATAACTGAGATATACTTTATGCAAGATGGCTCATGTGAGATATCATTGGAAAGATTATGATTTACTGAATGTGATTATCCAATTTGTATGCATGTATCATTCGTGTATCTAAAGTTAGGAATATTGAGCATGCATCTGTCCTCTGGTGTCCGTGCCTTGTCATGGCGGGACAGCTTGCGTGCTCTAGCAATCCCCAGAGTCTGTGTCAGCAGGGGCTTTTTGCTCCTGGTAGGTTCAACCATGCCAGATTGTTTTTGTCTGGCACCTCCCCTGCAGACCAGACACCCTGGTCCTCTAGGTTGGGGGTTAGGCACAGCAACCCTGTCCCATAAAAAACAAAATATGTTACAGAAACGGCGATAGAGAAATTGGCCATTACTGTATGTGACGGCTTTCAGAAGTCAATGACCTGTGTGACTGCCAGTGGCGAAAGCCGAAAGGAAGCCACTTGCATGAATACTGAAGTGCTCAATACCTAGACAAAAAACAAACTTGGTTTTTGCAAGGTACGGACAATGTACGAAACAGGGAAGCTAGCTCAGGTCACAGCAGAGATGAGATGCTACAGCCTGGGTGTCCACAACAGCAGATGGACAGAATCAGGAAGATTAACAGCAGCCTCAGGAGAAACTCTACTGTATTCTGGACGGGATGATGGATAACACCATGAGAGTGTTGCCATCCTTTTGAAGAAGGGAGTGGAGCATTCCCTGCTTGAATGGAAGTCCATAAGCAGCAGACTTATGAGAGTCAGACAAAGGGAAATACAATAATATCCCCCTGATTCAGTGCTATGCTCTGACAAATGACAGTGATGAAGTAGTAAAGGACAAATTCTACCTTTCACTACAGGCGGAGTTAGAGAGAATACCATGCCACGATCTAACTATCGTCATGGGAAACCTGAATGCCGAGGTTGGTAAGGACAAAAACAATGCCAGAGCAATGGGAAGACACGGGTGTGGCACCATGAATGAAAATGGAGAGAGTCTTGTTGATTTCTGGAATATAAATGTCCTAGTCATTGGCAAAACCATATTTCAATATCGTGAAATCCACAAGCTGACATGGTGTTCTCCAAATGGCAGAGATAAGAACCAGATTGACCATATGATGATCAATGGCAAATGGCGACGCTCACTGACAGATGTGAAAGCGAGAAAAGGTGCAGATATTGGCAGTGACCACCACCTTGTGACAGCCTCCATCAAGCTAAAACTAGGAAGTGTAGGTCCACCAAACAAGGGACATAGACGTTATGATGTTGACAAGCTAAAATACAGAAAGCCTTCGTTCTGCAGTTAAAGAACAGGTTTCAGGCACTTGCAGACCTTGATGAAGAGGCGGGGAATGCAGATGAGGAGATCAACAAGAAATGGGACAAAGTAACAGCAATTTATAAACAGAGCAGTGAAGCCTGTCTAGGCTACAGGCAGAAGAGAAGGAAGGAGTGGATTACACCCAACATATTGAACGCCATAGAAACAAAGACGAGCCCTGAAGAAAAAAGTTTTAGACACAAAATCCCAGAAGCTAATGGACAAATACCGTGAGCAGAATAGCAAGGCACATCGGGAGGTCAAACACCTTGTGGGGAGGGGAAATAACATTATAGTGATAATCTGGTAACACAAGCAAAAGATGCAGCTGCTTGTGGTGAACAAGGAACCATCTACAAAATGACTCAGTTTATCAATGGTAAACGGCAGACACCAACAAACACTTTCATCGGGGACAAACAAGGCCACCTACTAACAACAGAAAAAGAACAAGAAATGCACAGGACAGAGCATTTCAAAGACTTGCTGAACAGGGAGCCATCTAAAGAGGAAGCAAACATCCAGGAGGCAGAAGATGATATTGATATCAACACAGACACCCCAACTAAGGAAGAGATCATTCAAGCCATCAAATCCTTTAAAAATGGGAAAGCTCTTGGTCAGGATAACTTGAATGCAGAATAGTTCAAGGTAAATCCTGAGTTAGCAGCATCTATCCTGGCCCCTCTATTTACATCAGTCTGAGAAAGGGGAAAAGTGCCAGATGAGTGGACCAATGGGGTTATAGTGAAGATACCAAAGAAAGGAACTCTTAGTGAGTGTAATAACTGGTGTTATCTTTTATCTGTGCCAAGCGAAGTATTGTATAAGATCATAGTCCAGTGTATATCAGAGACAGTTGATAGAGTTCTCAGAAAAGAGCAAGCCAGTTTTTGGAAAGGGAGTGGATGCACAGACAAAATCTTCAGATGCACTCTCTGAAACATAATAGAACAATACTTAGAATGGCAACAGCAGCTCTACATAAACGTCATAGACTTTGAGAAGGCTTTTGATAGCATTCATAGGACCAGCCTATGGCACATTTTTGTGGGCATATGGAATTCCTCGCTGTATAATCAACGTAATCAAGAGCTTTTATTTCAACTTTACATGCAGTGTTGATTACAGTGAGCTCAGTTTTGAAGTCAAAACAGGAGTATGTCAGAAGTGTGTCATGTCTGCAGTCCTCTTCAGGATTGCCTGGATAATGCAGAATACAGCAGAAGACATGCCAAGAGGCACTAAATGGACACCCTTCTCATCCCTTGAAGACCTGGACTTTGCAGATGATCTCACTCTCCCATCCCATACCCAACACCATATACAAGAAAAAACAACAACTCGACTCAATGTATTCAGCCAGCAAATTGGACTGAAAATCAACCACAATAAGACAGATATCATGACCTTTAATATTGCCTCACCATCACCTGTCAGATAGAGGATTATGTTCTCACCAATGTAGAAACATTCACATACTTGGGCAGCAACATCAGTCAGGATGGTGGAACAAGCCAGGACATCTGGAACAAAATCAATAGAGGGACACCTTCAGGAGCTTAAATACAGTCTGGAAATCATCAAAATACAACACCAAAACCAAACTCAAGATTTATCAGTGCTGAGTACTTTCAACATTACTTTATAGTGCAGAATGCTTAGGAATGAGAAAATATGACATGTCCAAACTGTCTTCATTCCATACAACCTGCCTCAGAAAAATCCTCTGTATCTTTTGGTCCAGAACAATCTCAAACGAAGATCTATTGACACAGTGCAGCCAAGAGGATAGGAGCACCATCATTGCCAGGACACGTTGGAGATGGATTGGCCATGTGCTTCGGATGGAAACTGATTCCATCACCATAGTAGCAATAAGATGGACACCCAAGTGAAAACGAAGATGCCCGAAAACAACATGGCAAAGAGCTGTGGAAGCTGAGCTGAAAAACCTGGGGCACAACTGGGGAAACATTGAAAGATTTGCCAGAAACAGACATGAGCTGAGGAGCTTCGTCACTGCCCTACACACCAGAGGCGTAAACATGATAATGATCTGTATTTCAAATGTGCTACTTGGGCTACCCACAACTAGCCCTTCAGATACAACAATGAAAAGCCAGACAGGGCTGATGGCCCATCAGCAAAGACAATGGACGGTGAAAGAGCTTAGTCTTCCTAGACTTCCTTAGACTTCCCTGACAGCCTGCGAGTAATGGCTGCTACAACCCTGCAGAGACATGGGTCTGAGTCACCTGGTACTGGTCCCCCTCCCCTTGGAATGCCAGTGTTTTTCCACTGGAAGACGAAGGGTCCCCGCCATACGCAAAAGCTATATAAGGCAGGGGAGTGACATCATCATGGTTCTCCTCTGCCTCCCCACCCAAAGATACACTGGGAAACACCTGAAAAGAAGAACTGAACTGAGGGGAGAAGAGTTGAGCCCAGGCTGGAAGATTATCTAGCCTGTGAGTAATAATACCTGAAGTTTCAAGCTGCAGGCCAATGGAGCTGGCTTTCAAGAAACTCTGTAATCTGCCGGAAAGAACATTTACGGTGAGAAATTACTATTTGTAGCCAATTTCTTTAGTGAATCAAGCTTAGTTTGAGTATTTTGTTTTATTTGCTTAGTAATCTGCTTTTTTGGATAGGAAGTTATATCCCTGCTATAGAATTTTATTGGCTGCTTTAAAAAAAAAGCTAGAATTAATAGAAATTTTTAAACATTGTCATTTTTAGAATAGTTTGTTAATACACATTTATATGTCTATAGAACCCTGTTGATTTATTCCCTATTAAATTTAATTTGGCTACAAGCAAATAGTTTTTAGAATTAACTTCCAGTTAGGCCATAGCTACAGTTCAAATCACTGCTGTAGGATCTTTCAGTCCTGTTCATGCAAGAAAGTCTACAGAGTCAGGATACTAATACTGGGGAAGGTCACAATGCTTCACACTTATTATGTGATTGAATCTGGATCAAGTTGGAAGATAATTCACTACATGGGTTTGTTTGGTGGCCTTTGTATACCATACATGATTTATGTCCTTAAAAAAAAATACACTGATGAGAGTTAGTACCAAAATTAGCTCTCACAAATGTTATTGAAATGAAGTAAAAATATTATATTGAAGTTAATAGCTACTTAAAATCATGCCACAGCAGCAATTGGGAAACTGCACAGCTATATATTGTCAGTTTGTGATCGTAGGTGCCGCACCCCAAAGATGAAGTAACAACAACCCAAATACATGGCTTCAGCACCCCCCACTATTAAAATTGTTCCAGCACCATGTTTATGGTGTTTAAAGTTTTTAAATAAAAATATCATACAGTGACAGTATTAAAACACAAAAATTCAAATAAATCTAGGATTAATGAAAAAGAGGAAAATGGTTCAATACAGGAGTCAATTAAAATTGAAACCACTTCTGATTAAATGAAAATACAGACCTCATTATTCTCATTGTGCCCAATTTTAGTAAGTGAGGTCTGCTGGAGTTAGAGGTGCTTTTTTGCTATTAATTTGATGACCCAATCCTGCTTCCACTGAGATCCGATGTGAAACGCCCACGTACTTCAATGGGAGCAGGAATGGGCTTCATATTCATCACTCAAATACCCCTCCCTGAGGGACTTCACTCATTTTAGTCCCAACGTTAACTAACCTTCTACCCAAATCTGGGTGTTCCCTCCCTTGTATTGCTGAAAATAAAGAATTCTCAAATGGCCATGAGCCACACTGTAAATATTTACAAAACAATAAGGTTTCAAGTGCATTCAGCTGATCTTGATACACCTCTATCCCGATATAACGCTGTCCTTGAGAGTCAAAAAATCTTACCGCGTTATAGGTGAAACCACATTATATTGAACTTGCTTTGATCCGCCGGAGGGCACAGCCCTGCCCTACCCCTCCCCGCCCCCGGAGCACTGCTTTACCGCATTATATCCGAATTCGTGTTATATTGGGTCATGTTATATCGGGGTAGAGATGTATATCCAGGCTTCCATGAGAAAAAAATCGGTGTTTCATGTAGATATTTTTCAGCTGGTTCAGCTATATGGATAATTTGAAATATGCATTTATATAGCTGTTCTCTCTTAGCATAACAGGCTATGAAATATAATGAAGCTCTTCAAGTGGCATTGTGGGAGGATCATGAAATTATAATTAGGGATGTGCTCAATCTGTATTGGGTGCTACCCACTTCTAGTTGCAGGTAGTGGAAAAGTACATGCTCTTCAGTGATAATTCTTTACCCTAATTACTCACAAAGATTTAGGTCACACACACACCCAAGCTGAATCTGTGAGAGTGTGGCAGGACAATTTTCAAAAATGATAGAAGCTGTCTTTTTACCTGAAGTTTGCAATTTAGTTTAGGTCTCCAAAAACATCATTTTTGTATCATAGTTACCAAATGACTTATCTGAAACACATATTGAACGACTGGATCTGCTGCTCCTGTGTAATTATTTTCCTACAACTAGGCTTGCCAGATTCCTAATCGCACAAAAACCAAACACTCCTGCCCTACTCACCCCACCCCTTCCCCCCCTTGTCCGAGGCCCCTCCACCCCTGCTCACTCCATCTCCCCTCCCTCAGTCTCTCACTCTCCCCCACTTTTACTCACTTTCACCAGGCTGGAGCAGGGGATTGAGGTGAGGGCTCCAGCTGGGGATGTGGGGGGCTGGGGATGAGGGGTTTGGGGTGCAGGAAGGGACTCTGGGCTAGGGCTGAAGGCTTTTCATTGCAGGAGGTGGCTCAGGTGCAAGTGGGGGTGCAGGCTCCAGCTGGGGGGACACTGGGTTTGGGGTGCAGGAGGGGGGCTCTGGGCTGGGGCAGGGGGTTGGAATGCAGGAGGGACGGCTGTCGCAGGAGACTGGGGTGCAGGAGGAGTGCAGGGAGGGGGCTCATGACTGGGGAAGGGGTTCTGGAGCTGGTTCAGGGTGTGGCTCTGGGAGGGAGTGAGGGTGCAGGAAGGGGTTCTGACCTGGGTTGGAGTGTGGGACTGTGTTCGGGGTGTGGACTCCAGGCAGCACTTACCTCAGGCAGCTCCTGGAAGCGGCCAGCATGTCCAGCTCCTAGGCAGAGGGACGGCCAGGGGTCTCTGCACTCTGCTCACAGCTGCAGGCACCACGCCTACAGCTCCCACTGGCCGTGGTTCCAGGCCAATGGGAGCTGCAGAGCTGGCGCTCAGGATGGGGGCAGCACATGGAGCCTCTCTGGCCGCCCTTGTGCCTAAGGGCCAGATATGCCGGCCGCTTATGGGAGCCACAGGAAGCCTGCCTTAGCCTCGCTGTGCTGCCACCCTGACTTTTTGAGACCTGGTCAGCAGTGCTGACCGGAGCCACCAGGGTCCCTTTTAAACCGGGCATTTCAGTCAAAAACTGGATGCCTGGCAACCCTACCTAAAACAGCAAGCAGTTCAGTGTATGGAGCTAACCTGAATGGGAGCAGATCTTGTTAGAGGCGGCAAACAGGAATTAGACAAAACAGAGGAAATATAGAACCCCACCAGCTACCTAATTTGTGTTTAAGAAAGATTATTTCTATTATTTATCTAATGTCCCTTAAGCAAACAAGGAGATAAGGGTCCCAGCTCTGAGGAGCTTAAAATCTAAGGGCTAGATTCTGTCCGCTTCTTACACTAGTATGAAGTTTGGAAACAGGGGCATGAGGAACCTTGCCAGGCAGAATTCAAGATACTGGGTTAAAGGTGCTCTATGCCTACTCTCTGGGGGTAGTCAGTGCCTTAAGTGGGGATGCACAGAAGGCAGTGCCACAACCCATAGCCAGCATACAAAGGGGCATAACTATAGGCTGTGCCTAAATGGCACCAGCTACATTTGACAAACAAGGGATAGCATTTTCCATGCAACAAAAGCAAGTGCTTGGGCAAATGGTGATATCTAGCATGTGTCTTGATCTTGTCAAGAAAGTGTCTGGAGTACCTGGATTTTCAATCCATATGTATTTCTTTTTTAGGAATATGTTATTTTTGCCATTTTCCTGCCAAAATGATGATTAAATGTATGTGTTTTTTATGCACCATAAAGCTGTCCTTTTGTTTAGCATGATGCCTCATATACTTTCTACAAATCATAATGCAGTGCCCCTATTTGCTTTTCCTAATGAAAGAACCATGTATAAGTACCACTTTCACGAAACATGATGCTCAGTGTATTAGGGCTAATCTACACTGGCAACGTTAAAGCACTGCTGCGGCCGTACTGCCGCGACAGTGCTTTAACGTGGCTTGTGTAGTCAAGGCAGAGCGCTGGGGCACAGCTCCCTGCACTGTCTACACTGGCGCTTTACAGCGCTGTAACTCGCTGCGCTCAGGGGTGTGTTTTTTCACCCCTCTGAGTGAGAAAGTTGCAGCACTGTAAAGTGCCAGTGTAGACAAGCCCTCAGATACTTTTCCTGTATGCATTGGAATCAGCCATGACAACACTGAAATCTCACTTACACAACAAATGTGGTCAGTTAAAAACAATTTCTTTTATGACAATAAAAAACAGGCATTGAGGTAATTAATAGAGGGGAGTCCAATTTTTATTTTATTTATGGAAAAATACATACTTCTCAATTACTTATTTACAAAGTTTACCTGTGCTTGATTAGAACACCCCAATGAGATTCATTCAAAACAAATTTTTGTCAATTGAAATAACCATAAATTTGATCTTGCAATAATTCAAAAGGATTCCATTTTCAACTTAAAGATGATTACACATGTGAAACTTACAATAATTGGCCTTCATTTGCATAGACTACTGATTTAAAGCACAAGTATCCCATCAAAAGTGTCAGCACTAGAAACTTTAAAAGAATCTTCGTTTATATAGATTTGAGTTTCTTTATAATAAAACATTGAAATCTAGGCTCTCAGTGTAGCTATTAGTACATTTACACATGAAACTAACATTGTGTGGAAAATGACCTCCACATCTCTCTGCGTTTTTCCCCCCCGGCATTATTGGTGATTCAGATTAAAAGCCAATGAAAAGACAAATAGAGACCAGAGTTCTTCAGCATATTCAGAAATGATCTGAAAAAAGGGGTAAACAGTAAGCTGTCAAAATTTGCACACCATACTAAATTGCTCAAGATACTTAAATCCAAAACTGTGAAGAATTGTAAAGGGGCCTCTGAGAATTGGGTGATAGTCAATAAAATGGCAGATGAAATTCAATGTAGATAAGTGCAAAGTAATGCATATTGGAAAAAATAATTTGTACTATACATACAGGAGACCTATTATGCACAACTGAATTTTGTGAATTAGTGAGTAAACCTAAATCTAAAAAGGCAAGGATAACACACCTAAAATGTATTTTGTTCATTTATTTTGACAACCCCAGTAGAGTTTCAATTAATTATGCTAACACTTTATAACATACTAACGAGTGTGTTGCAGTTTATCTTGTATTATTTAGACTTGGTTATTTCTACAAGATATCCATATAGCTTTTGATATCAAATATTCATTCAAATGTGGCGAAAGGCTGCCAATATTTTTGCACAAGATATATGGAGTAGTGAAATGTGTATTAGCAAGGTTCTACTGCATTGCATTAACTATAACATCAGAAAGGCCAAATCATGAGCACGAGGTTACCAAAAGTATCCTTTATGCTAAAGAACCAAATCCTATATTTTTTTTGGAAACTGCTATTTATCTGGCATCCTTCCTTTTAGTCATCCTCCTCCCTCTCTCGAAATATGTGCTTTGGGAAGTAGATACCAGGGGCTAGGCCATGAGATATCTTTGTGCAGGGATGGCAGTGAGTGCAAGATCCTCCATCATCTTTTGAGATTGCGCATGGACATCTCATAATGGAAACTTCTGTGCTCTCTAGGCAACAAGCAGAAAAAGAGGTGGAGCAGCACACTGGGATTGCTCAAGGAGCAACCTCGTAGAGATGTACCTTCTTTGCCCTATCCCTAAATCAAGCCTATGGCTTAAAAACCACAGCATAGGCCTGTATGTACAAAAGGTGGTCACCCGGATCATAGAAAAGATTTAAGATCAGATCACTAATTTTAATTGCCTTTGTATAACATCATCTGTCTGGCACTGGTTCTAAATCTCATGTACAGGAGTCAATCGGGGTAACTTCTTTGAAGCCAGTGAAGTTAGACTGGTGTAAAACAGGGGTAAAATCAGAATCAGACCTATTGTGTCTCTTGTCTTATTGGTTTTAAAACAACTATACAAAGACTGAATGGTCAACAATTTAAAGTCATATAATGAATTTTATATATTATTAAAATGTTTAATCTTTGAAATAGATGTTTAAGCAAAGACTGGGTGGTGGGTTCTACTCCTGTTTTTGCTTCCAACTTGCTGTGTGATCTTGGAAATGTCTCTTGGTCTGGGCCATATTCTGTTCAATGGTTAATAAAAATATAGCAAGTGATTCACCACTAGGTTTGTTGGGAATCTGTAGCAATCTAGTTTATCAAAGAGATGATTAGGTATGTGTCCAGGGAGAAGATTTCTGATAGTATAGGACTATTTAATCTAGCATAAGGCATGCAAACATCCAATAGCTGGAAGATGAATCTAGACAAATTCAAATGGAAATTTTTAACAGTGCGGCTAATTAACCATTACAGTCACATACCAAGGATGTGGTGGGTTCGCCATCTCTTGAAGTTTTAAAATCAAATTGGAGGTCTTTCTAAAAGATCTGTTTAAACTAGGAGTGAACATAAGTTACTGAGTGATGTTCACTGGCTTATACAGAAAGTCAGATAGAGTTATCATAATGGTCCATCTGGCTTTAAAAATCTATGAAAAATAGTTTTTAAATCTGTTTAGTTAAGCTAGTGCATAAACTCCTATGTGGAGGCTCTTAAACAGGTTTACAGATTATTCTATTTTGCTACTTTTTGGGGGGTTTATATTTACATATACAGATACACACACACAGAGAATACATATATAATCAATGAAAAAGTCTATTAAAAAGGAATCTATTATACATTGCTCACCCTCTCCATACCCATTTCTTTGTACAGTTCTGACAGCTAGTTTGTGTGTCAAATCTTAGCTTTTGGGGTCTAATAGTCAGCAGCGGTCTAAAACAGTCTATAAAGTAAAGGAAATGCCTATTGTGCTTTTTCAGTGACACACACTGAAGACAGGCAAGTGAAACTACAGATGTCCAGGGAAATAAAACAAAAGATTAATATATATATGCACTGACTCACACACATACACACACGATACAGTGCATCCCTAATATACCAAACTCCACTTAGCCAAAGGTTGGTTATGTTCCCTGGGGTTGCACTGACTGAAAATCCTCTCCTGGGATAAATCTTTCCCTGTTCTGCTGAGCTGACTGATCATGAAGCTAAATCCATAGCTCAGAATCCAGCCAAGGTAGCAACTTAGATAACTACAGATATATTTAGTTGCCTAACTTTAAACATACACATTTCAACTAATGGACTTGCAAAGACCATGCATAAAGTGGCAAAACAGAATAACACTATACTGGTCTACACTAACCCCCCAATTCGAACTAAGGTACGCAACTTCAGCTACGTGAATAACGTAGCTGAAGTTCGAAGTACCTTAGTTCGAACTTACCTCGGTCCAGACGCGGCAGGCAGGCTCCCCCGTCGACTTCGCGGTACTCCTCTCGCCGAACTGGAGTACCGCAGTCGACGGCGAGCACTTCCGGGTTCGACTTATCTCGTCGAGACAAGACGCAATAAGTCTAACCCAGAAATTCGATTTGCTTGCCGCCGAACTACCGGGTAGTGTGACTCTTGTTCCTGCAATTTAACAGCAAGATCATCCTTACCCTTTCAGGGTTCTAAATTAACTGTAACAACTCTGGAAAGGGAACTTTGCATTACTGTGGAAAAGAGTTCTGCTTAATGGGCAACTGCAGTCATAAAAGCAAACAAGATGTTAAGATTTATAAGGAACAGGATGGAGAGTAATACAGAAAATATTCTCATTCTATTGTATAAATCAGTAGTTCTCTGGAAGTGTGGTGAAGTGCTGGTGACATCTTAAAATAGGGATATTGAAGAATTAGAGGGGGCTCTGAATTGGATACAAGTTTAGAGTAAGGACATGGAAAAGCTCTCACAGAAAAAGATGGAAAAAAGACTGGGCTTGTTTACATTAGAAAAAGAGATGAATAAGAGGGGACATGATCAAAGTATATAAAATAATGAGTGGTCCAGAGAAGGTAGATTGGGAGCTTCTGTTCCCCTGTCTCATAATACAAGGACAAGAGCGCATTCAATGAAACTAGAAGGCTGCAAATTCAAAACTGATAAAAGGAAATATTTCCTCATACAATGCATAATTAGACTGTGGAATTTATTGCCACCGGATGTTACTGAGGCGAAGAATTTAGCAAATTAAATGGATAAACAAGAATACCCAGAGTTATAACTCTTAATATTAACAAGCAATTTGGATGGGAAATTAAACATCATGCTTCAGGGTTTAAGGCTACTATTAGAGTTCAGGATGTGACCTTCATAGGGGTAGATGATTCCACATCTGCCTACAGTGGCATTTCTCCCACCTTCTTCTGAAGCATCTGGTGCTGGCCACTGTCACAGACAGAATACTGGTCTAGATGGACCAGAGATCTGAGGTAGTATACCAATTCCCATGTACCCTTGAATACCCTCTGAACTATCCAGTTCCCTTCATTCATTATTGTGTAGTCACTGCCCATCCTTATAATTAAAGAACTGTGTTATTCATGCAGAAATGGAGAACTTGTCATTTCATATGAAACTATCAACCGCTGGCAATAAAACAGGCAAAATTCCTCCCTTTCCTACAAAGACACACACTCCAACTCTTGCTGAAAAGAAATCATTAAAAAATTCATAGTCATCACATTTTATGAATTCATGCAGAGAAAATCTCTTTAGTTTCTAATCATTATAAAACCCTATATTCTTTGTACTTGGTACACACTACAAAGCCATTCAGAGCACATGTACTGTTAAAGGGCTGAATTGGATAAAATGGTCATTAATGCTTAGCTACCTGTATCTAAACATCTTGTTAAAAGGACCCCCAGATTTCAGATTATATTAGATGTTACCCTTAGCACAGCATGTGCACAGTTTGTTAAGTCAAGTTAATTAAATCAGGCTCTATAATTCTTAATGTTTTATGTACAGCTTACTTCTAGAAATTCTCTCTAAAATCACATTTTACATGCTTTCAGAGCTTTGCTCTGTGCCTCATTTAAGTGCATTTATGCAGAAATTTTTCATATCCCTTTTGTCTGAGGTTTTTATACCTCCTCACTGCAAAAAGACACTTGTATTGCAGAAGGTTATTTTAGTTCTTAATGCAAAGGGGACATAGAAACTAACAATACCAATACACAGTACCTGGCACGATTAATTTACTTTTTCTGTATTGTACTCCATGTACTGTAGCATTGACAAGCTCAGTACACCTACGCACATATCTATTTAATACACTCACTGTTAAAGATTTCTCTAGGAACTTTTTTCTTGCTATTAAGTCTCAAGAGCCAGCTCATCATTACCAGTTCAAATGCAAGTTATTCTGATAGGTATAATATGCATGCATGAGATGTACATGTTCACACACGTACACACCCATAGTGTCTTGGGTCTTTAAAATCCCATCTGTCCTGCAGAAGATTTCCATTTCTCCTATGTGAATTCTTTTGAATTAGAGCAAGTTACTGGGAAAAAGACCCATCTTTCCTTTGGGAGATTGTTGACCTTCAGGACACTCTGCAAGACCTATTTATTCAGTCCTCCCCTGGGCGGATGGTTTAGGGGGCACTGATATTTGAGATGGGGAAGAAATTAAGGTAATGTAATTGACATTTGGCTGTACGTTAATACAATGTTCCTCAAAACATGAGTCATGACTGCAGGAGGGGGGTGGCGCACATAAAGGGCTAGCCAGATATCTGTGACCAGGCCTCTCAGTTATTCTCCAGAGTCTCAGCTTTCTTCTTCTGTTTTTAAGTAATTCTCAAGCTGTTATGATTGAAGAAAAAACCCTTCAAAATGTGACCCAAGTATAACTGATGTAGTGACATCTGCTTGAGTCTGCAGAAAGCCTAGAACGGTGGTTTTGAGATGGGAAATGCCCCATTCATTCCAAGGAATGATAACTCAGGCTATGTCTACCCAGCAACTAGACAACCACGGCTGGCTCATGCTAGCCGACTCGTGTAGACATACCCTTTGATGCCAGTGATGGTAGTGTAAATGCCAGCGCTGTTCACAGTGATGCTGTTAACTTTTGAACTACTTAAAGCACATAAGATAGGAGAGGGAGGATCATATTGTGAAGATCTGTACTGTCAACACAGAGTGACCACTCTTTTTGGGTAGATCTCTAACACCACACCAAGAGGTTGAAATAAGTGTGGGATTGTTTTCATTTTCCTTTGGGGGGGTGGGAGGAAGGGGGACTTAAAAAAATCTTAGAAAACACTGCATGTATGTTTTTATATTGCACATGCAGCTGGAAAGGGTGGTAGGCACGTTTATTTAGATACACAGAAGGAGGAAAATCAGCATGTGCTATTTTTATTATATATATATTATAAATTAATACATATATTATATATTAATATAAATTTATTAATATATAATATTATATTATATCTCCCTGTCTCACAAGTGCATTATTTCTCAACTCAAGTGGTGGTGGTGGTGGGGGGGGGGAGTAATTTTTCAAGGATTTCCTGATGTCACCAGATCTAATCAAATGTCTCAAAGGGAGTGGGAGTAGAACGGGGGAGGAAGCATGATGCAGAGCCATCCGGGGAGAGAACTATGCTGCTGCTGCAGAGCAAGAGGAAGATGGGAAAGGAGCCAGGGAATAAATGACTCCTGCTGATGCTTTTATAAAAGTCAGGGCCAGCCTGTGTCAACACACCTCCCTCTCTTGGCTCAAGAATCCACCTCCCTGCAAGTGGATTTCTGGGCAACGAGATGCTGTTTCCCATGCGTTAGTCATAGAAAGGGAGGCAGAGGTCGAAAGGCTCTCCCTTGAAAGTCAGAGGCTGAAGGTCCAATTCTAATCTCACTCACACCTGTGGAAAAAAAATCAGGAGTCACTCTGAAGTTACATTAGTTTGAGATCAGACTCAAGCCTTCAGGCTGTGTCTGCCCATTCCCTGATGCTGCTCTGATGGATTCTGCCTCTCAGGAATGTCGGAGCAGCGCACTCAGCCTCTGCCAGATGACAACATGACTCAGTCATTCTAGACAACAAATGCAGTCTAAAATTAAAGTCAATTAAATAATTAAGCCAAAATGGGATTTTAGTATACACCACTATTCACACTTAAAGTGCTTCTGTCGCTTTTGTTGGTGGCTACCCTTTAAAGGCATTTCCCTTGCTGCAGTATCCTCTGTCAAAAGCATTTGAGGAGAAGGTGGGCTTTTCTTGTTGTGCCCTCAATAAAACCAACATGGGTGCCTGTCAGTGGCATCCTTGTATTGTCTGAACAAGGGATTTTTTCCCCCTCACACATCAGATGCTGTCAGTGAGGCTGTGTCTTTGCAATCAGACACACATTCCCATGTGTATCTCACTTCCTCAGTGCCAAATGAAAAAAATACAGTAAACTTCTGGGTCAAACAGTGAAAAACAAACAAATACATAAATAAAAATCACAATGCAAAGCTGAAGGCTACAGCTCAGTAGTTTGAGCATTGACCTGCTAAACCCAGGCTTGTGAGTTCAGTCCTTGAGGGGGCCACTTAGGGATCTGGGGCAAAATCAGTACTTGGCCCTGCTAGTGAAGGCAGGGGGCTGGACTCAATGACCTTTCAAGGTCCCTTCCAGCTCTAGGAGATAGGGTATCTCCAATAATTTAATTAACAGGCTCTGCAGATTTGGTCACAACTGACATTGGAGGGAGTTATGTTTTGGCTCCTAGAGCTGTTGCTGTGACTACCTCTGCTGCTATCACTGCCATGTCTGGGTCACTGGGCCAACACCCAGAAAAACAATACATCTCGCATTGTGTGTGGTTAGTTGCTAAAGAAAGAAGAAAGTTTTAGTGAAGTTTGGTTTTTTCTTGCTTTGGCAACCACTGCTAACTCAGTGCTAGACAGACGTCTGGTGAAGAGCCTTTAAACTCCACACTGGAACCAATTAAGTGTCTGGTATAGGAGAGTATTGGTGCTGGGCGAGTAGTGCCCCTTCCTTGTGTTAAAGTTTAATAAAAGTTGTAGTCTGCTGCTTATTTCCATGCATGTATCTGTCAAATGCCTTTGCATGTATGCACACATGCATGCTTGTGTGCATCTGTGCACCTTTGGTGAACATTATGAAATTAGCACCACACAATAATTGCTTGAGTCACAGTGCTTTTGAAAAAGGAACTTCACCAGAGATAAGGTTTACAGTGACATTACTTCAATTTTTGTTACTTCTCACAGCTTTCATTTTAATTCTGTTTCCTTTTCTCTCCTTCTACTGGTATCAGAACTGGGATTTTTGGTAAAATGATAGAAACAGGTTTGGATGTTGCCTAAAGTTATTATATGAGGATGCTACTAGTCAGCACTAGTGTATTACTAAAGCATGTAACAACACATTGCATTAGGACAAAAAAAAAATCACATTAACATAAAAAAGTCAATAATGATAAGAATAGATTACAGCTAGACCAAACACTGGAATCTCAAATCCAGACCCCTTTGAGTTTTGGAAGAAAAAGGTAGCATTTGTATTTGAAACCCTGAACTAGAATGTTAGGATCCAACATTGGGAGAGGTGTTTTGTTCCTGATTTAGATGGGTTTGAACTCTCATGAGAGCTGCCATTCAAATGATACTTTGGTCAAAGATGGCATAATGCCCTTTTGGAGATAACAGCTCACAAAACATCTCAAGAAACTTTGATGTCATGAAATCCAAACTATGGCAACCCAAATCCCAGAATAGAGTTTAAATCTAATCTGCATCCCAATTACAACCTGGTCGTCTCCTCATTTTACCTCCAATTTACATAATTCTTTCAATCCTGAAGGATCTAATAGCACTTCACAACACAACCCACAGAAGATACACAGTCATCTCTGGTGTAAAGGGTGGCTTTCTCCCAGTACACATCATGACACTAGGGGAAAGACAGTCGTAGACAAGGATGCTGGATAAACACCAAATCTCGCAAGTACCACCACAATCTCCTTAGTACCCATGTAGAGCAGACAAAACACGAATGTTAAAGTCTTAGCAAAGATCCATATGAAAATGTAAATGTCTATCCCAATCCCATGAGCATCTTAGATTTTATAAACATATTAAGATTTCAGACATGTCAATATGTGGAGATGAAAGTTCAACTACAATATTCAGTCCAAGCCCATCTTCAAACATGACAACCTATATATATTATTTTAAATTAATTCTGTTACAGAATTCTCAGTTTTTGTATTGATCTTCTCTTCTGAGTGGCATATACTCACCCTCCTCTCCAATTTTCCAATTTGAGAACCCAAACCCTCTCTTAAAATAATCAGATTTCCCTTAGGTTCACGTCAAATCCATGTGACTTGTATAAATTTTCAGCAACCAGGAGTAACTCAGTTCACCACCACATCTTTCAGCAAACTTGAACAAAGCTTTGAAACTCAAAGCCATGTGCATTTCATGTGGTTTCAGATTCTATAATGAAAATGTTGTACTTCTCATCTTCGATATCTTTCAACTTCCTTCCAAGATGGTATATTTTCCTCAGATAATTCTTAAAATACGTTTCTTGGTAGGGGCGTATTTACCATGAAACATACCATGCCCTGGCATGGGGCCCCCAGGGCCGGGCAGTCGGGCAGCCTGCTCCACGGAGGGGGGGACCGCTGGGGCAGAAGCTGTGGAGAACAGGAGAGCAGAGAGGGAGACTCACCTGCAGCCTCAGGGAAGCAGGCAGGAGGTACGGGTGTGGCGAGCACCGCGAACACGGGCTGGAGGATGCAGGAGCAGCACAGGACAGCCGCGCATCCAGCCGGAGAGAAGCGGCGCTTTGCTGGGGAAACTGACACTTCTCTTTGGCCACCGGCTGCATGGCTTCCCCCTGCTCCTCCTGCCCGCATTCGCACCACTTGCCACTGTCTGGTGAGTGGCGGCTCAGGGGGGTGGCAGATGGGGGACGGGGCTGGCCGCTGGAACCGGCGCAGAGCCTGCGGGCAGAGGGCTGGCCAGGGGATGGGGCTGGCCGCAGGAGCCGGCGCAGAGCCTGCAAGGGGAGGCGAGCAGAGATGAGCGCGCGGAGGCAGCAGGGAACTCAGGTGGCCGCCGATGGAACCGTGCTCCCCCCTCACCTTCAGGTGGGTGTTCTGCTCGCTTCTCCAGGTCAGCCAGCGTGGGGCCCCCGGGGCACCTGAAGCTGTCCTCCATGGCCACGGAGATCTTGGTGTCTCCTCTCTGATCTCCTTCTCCAGCTCCATGGCGGCTCTGCTCACATGCCGGGCCCCCCATCCCCGCACCTTCCATCCGAGGCCCCGCCCCTTCTGGGGGCACAGAGGCACCCCCCAGGAGCCTAGTAATTCTGTCAGCAGCCCTGCCCTGCATCCCTAGTTCCTGTGCCTATGGTCCCGCCCTGCGACCCATGCCCAGGTGTGGGTCAGCGCCTGGGAGGAACAGGGGCTGACTCTCAGCACCCCACTATTAAAAACGTTCCAGTGCCACTGGCGTTAAACCTAAATGGGTGGTCCACGGCCCACCCAGGCCACCCATGGCGACGCCCCTGCTCTTTCATTTTCAATCTGCGTAAAATCAAGGTCAGTTTTTTAGCAATAATGAAGCGACACTATGAGTCTGGCAGTCAAAAACACAAAAAAATGAAGGCGAGGCAAGAACACGAAGCTAAGCAAAAAGACAGTTTGTCATCTTATTTTAAACAGCTTGAAGTATTAAATAGTGGACATTCATCAAAAAGTGTGGGCGAGGAAACATCTGAATTATCTGATCACTTGCAGAGGGGATACCCACAACAACTGCAAAAGTTGAACAAGTGGACTCTGAAGTGTCAATGGAATTACAAAATACTGGTAATTTTTTTGAAGTAAGGGAAGAAACCTACCCTGAAGACATTGCATTATGGCCAAAATCTATTTTATTGGATATGATAGAATTTTTCTTAATAAACAGAAAAACATAGGTAATATGGAAAATTTTATAAAAGAGTATGAGGTTGGAGGATGAAAGCAATTTAGAGGTCTTCATGAGTCACATTTTCTGAGGATGAAGAAAAATGGGATGACAGAAATGAGAAATTGGTTGATTTTTTCGGAAACCACCAAGGCCAGCCCCATGCCCCCGGCAAATTATTCCCTGACCATAGTAAAGGAAAACAAACATTTGTCGACGGGCACTGTAATTGGAGAAACATTGCAAGACATATTGCTGATCGAGAAACTTCCAAAGCTCATATTAATGCTATGTGTAAGTTCGTTCAAAGGTGTAAAGTATCTGGAAGAATTGATTCTGTGTTATCGGCTCAGTTTGAAAAGGAGTGTTCTTATTGGAGGAAAGTGCTGACACGTGTTGCAATGGTCAAACTGCTGTCTTCTTTGGAACTAGCTCTAACAGGACATGATGAGTCATTGTCAAACCGAAAAGGCAATTTTTTAAACCTGCCTTGAATAGCTTAGTGCATTTGACAATTTTCTCAATAAACATTTGAAAAATCGTCGGTATTGTGGTTCAGGGAAGACCAACTTTTTAATGCACCAAACCTACAATGAATTCATCACTATAATGGCAGAGCAGCTCAGAAACCAATTCACTGATGAAGCAAAGGATGCCAAGTACTAGTCCATAATAGTCTATTCAACACCAGATGTGAGTCATGTAGACCAATTAACATTAATTTTAAGACATGTGACCGGCCATGGTGAAGCTGAGGAGTTATTTCTTTGTTTTGTCCTGCTAAAATCCCACACTTCTGAATATCTAGAGACAAGTGTTTTGAAAATCATTGCAAATTTAGGTTTGGACATCAAAAATTGTCGTGGGCAGAGCTTTAATAATGCCGCAAATATGGCAGGAAAATATTCAGGTCTTCAGGCAAGACTGAACATGCAAATCCCTCTGCTTTATTCATACCATATTTCAGCCATTCCTAAAATTTAATCTGCAATGCTGCAGTCGAATCTTGTGAGGGAGCTAAACATTTTTTTGACTTCGTTCAAAACACACATGCCCTTTTTTCAGTTTCCACACATCGGTGGAGTATATTACAATCCCGCTTGGAGCAGGCAAATGGAAAACTTTTGATAGTCAAAAGAATTTGTGACACCAGGTGGTCTGCTTGTGCAGATGCTGTTTTGGCTTTGAAAATGAGCTATGATGTTATAAAGAAAACCTTATTAGACATGTATCAGAGGGGTAGCTGTGTTAGTCTGGATCTGTAAAAAGCGACAGAGTCCTGTGGCAACTTCTAGACTAACAGATGTATTGGAGCATAAGCTTTTGTGGCTGAATATCCACTTCGTGGTTTTTCAGAATTTGATGTGGCTATGTCTAATAAGAAGCGACAAAGAGTCCTGTGGCACCTTCTACACTAACAGACGTATTGGAGCATAAGCTTTCGTGGATGAATATGCTCCAATACGTCTGTTAGTGTAGAAAGTGCCACAGGACTCTTTGTCGCTTCTTATTAGACATAGCCACATCAAATTCTGAAAAACCACATGCGAAAACTGAAGCAAAATCCTTAGCAGAAAAGTACTATATTGCTGTTTTTACTCTTCTGTGGAACCGTTTACGTCAAAGAATTAAAGCTGTCAGCAAATTGCTGCAAAAGGTTAATACAAATTTACTGAATGCTGTACAATTGTTAGCCTCAGTTACAAGTTGTCATGGAAGTTCGAAATGTCTATAGCTCGGTAGAAGCAGAGGCACTAACATTAACAGGAAATATAGGTTCCTCTGATATATCTGATGAGAAGCATAAAAAAACAGGAAGTTATTTTTCGATGAAACTAGAGACAATGAATACAGTTTTAAAGGGAAAGATTATCATTGAGACAGTCAATGTTATTTGTGACACAATAATAGTGCAATTGCAGAGTAGAGGTGAATCTCTAAAGAAAACAGTTGATTTATTTTGCGTGTTTTTTGACAGAAGTATGGCGAAAATGCTAAAAGCCACAGGAGTAAGAAATTAAGTGAATTCTACCGAGAGGACATAGACAAATCTTTTTGAAGATTAAGTGAAACATTTCATTCATTTTAACGAAAATGATGAGGTTTGTGCTTCGAGATCACCAGTTGATTTGTATAGACAAATCAGGCAACCTTTCCAAATGTAGGAACCATTCTGAAAATATTTTTAACAATACCTGTGACAAATGCTTCTGGTGAACGTTCTTTTTCTGTATTGAAACGAGTTAAAAATTATTTGCAAAATATGAGGAGACAGGAACATTTGACAAGTTCAGCAATATTGACAACTGAAAGTGCCTCTTTACAAAATATTACTTATGATGACTTAATTGATGATTTTGTAAAGAAAAAGTTTAGGAAAAAAAAAATCTATCTGAATTTTTTTTTTCCAAATTGAATAAGTTTCTTCAAAGAAAGTAGAGTTTATTTTTCAATTCATTCATCATCTATACTTTTTATTTTTACAAATTTTTCATGATAGTGTAATGCAAATACAAGCTTCCATCTAGACTAGAAGTTCTCAAACTGTGGTCCGAGAACTCCATTCAGGTGGACCGAGGAAAGGTTATGATTTTTTTTTATAAAGTGCTCTTATGTAAAGCACTTTACAATAGTTAGCTAACAGTACAAATAATATTTGGAAAGATTAAGTGGTCCGCTGAGACCCTCAGCACTTTTCAAGTGGTCTGTGGAAAACAAAAGTTAGACTACAAAAACAACCAAGGTACCTCCCTTTATTTTCATTTACTTTGTATTACTTATAATATAGGAGGAAGATCGAAGAAAAAAAGAATGAAGAACGGGAGGTGGGGGAAATAAGAGAATGTTAATTTTCTTGCCTGGGTCCCATGGGGGACCTCAAAAAATGAAGCTGAGCACAGGGCCCCACTAACTCTAAATCTGCCACTGTTTCTTGGCCACAGTGTTACAGTTTCTTCAATTCAATAAATCTTAATCCTTCTCCCCTTTATGTATGTGCAATATAAACTACCTTATAAACACTGCCACACAAAATACCAGCTGTGCATTCACACACATTTCCATGAGAAATCCAGCTTCCTTGTCATAGAAAATGGCCTTCTGTCAGCCTGATTCATTTCATTCTAGCTGTCAAGGTTCTTGCCTCAGAGCTTTTGTTTTAAACTACGGTGTCCCTCACGTTAACATTGAGATCAGTGAGGCTCTTCCCACTAGGGGTTGTATTCTTGTCTGGCAACTTGTTTCAGCATAATACAAATTGCATTTTAACAAAAGCTGTGACAATATTATTTCCCCTACAACTGAGTAGAAAAGGCTACTTAATGGAGTTTTTTTTTTTAAATTGCTTTCCAGTAATTTTAGTTTATATTAGAAATGGGACATGTTGGTGTGGGTTTAATTTTCTTTCACAAAACCTCACTTATATTTCTGGTTTGCAAGCATAAAACCCACACCAAACCTAGTTTCAATTTTGAAGCCATTGCCGTGTAGAGATAAGGTAACTTAATTTCGAAGTCTCCTCTGCTCACTTGTTATTCCAACTATATTAATATCATCTTTTCCCCATTGAAATAATTATTCTACCTATAGAACAATGAAGGGAGTCAACTAGAAGCCATGCAAACCTCATGCCAAAATACAAAAAGCAGAGTGTGAATCAGCTTTGCAGGGAGACATTTTTGTATTGCCCTGATTCAGCAAGGTATTTAGCATGAATACTTTTAAGCATCTGAGCTGTCCCATTGACCAACGACTTGTTCTTAAAATCAAGCACATACTTAAGCACCTTGTTAAATCAGGCCCTATAAGAGCATGGCACACTTTTGCTTTTATTCCTTGTCCTGTTCCTTATCACAGGAGCTACAGTCTCTGTTGCATCTTATGATTTCTACTTGCCTTCTTGTTTGAGCCATTAGGTTTCACTCAGGTTGTATTTTCAAGCTTTTGTCTACAATCAAACAAAAACTTTTCAATTAAAGCTGAAATTGTCACCTAATCACATGCCTCCAGAAGCAAGGGCTTTGAGAAATACAACAAATATTAAGAAAGAGACAATAAAAATGGCAAAAGTTGGCAACAGAGAATTTCCTTGCCTTCTTTCATACTGGTGGATTTTAATGCTTCCTTCCATTGACTTAGATTTCCTAATTCTCTACAATTCACTTTCCCAAAATATAATAACCTTGACAGCGACATTCTTTTAAAATATTCCTCACTATGCTAAATCCAATAAGCTTGTGGTTGCTGTTTCCAGGCTTTCCTATTATTGCATTATTTCCTTCCTATTAATAAGCAGGAAGCCCTGAATATTGGTCTGGAATGTCCTTTGGCTGGAGACCTTATCACCTTCTGTCTTGAAGTTGTCTTCTTTGTAATTTAAAAGTATTTTTACCTCTAAGCAGAAGAACGTTTGCCTTTTAAAATGCCAGTCCTATGAATTGCCAATAGAAGTGGCTTATTCTGAAGGTTTAGCTCAAAGACATTTAAAATAGTTGCTATTGTTATGAAGTGGTTTGCCACAATGTAATTGTTCAATGTTTCCTAATCAGTAAAGACAGCGTGCTTGACTTGTATGGATACTTTGAGACCATCTTTTAGGGGGAAGCCTCCGATTGTTTTCCTGTTTCCCATCTGTATGATTCCGTTGGCATCCTTTCATCCGTGAGAGACGGTGGGAATTACAGCCTATGATGTAGATGGTTTGCAATGTCTCACATGACTAAATAGGCCAATCCAAAATTTGCATGCATTTGCAATAACTGCCAAAGTTCATGCATCTTGGTTGTGAGCTGCTTGCTTCCTATGGGCTCTTTTCTCCTCAAGCTATTGGGGCCAACCCCTGTCATACTCTAAGGGAGTATGATCACTTGCCAAGATTTCCCATTGGTCAGGATCAATTCCAAATTCCTTCATCTCTCGCTTGCATGTGTCTTTATAGCAAAGCTCGGAACCATCATAGCTCAGTGGTTTGAGTATTGGCCTGTTAAACCCAGGGTTGTGAGCTCAATCCTTGAGGGGGCCACTTAGGGATCTGGGGCAAAATCAGTACTTGGTCCTGCTAGTGAAGACAGGGGGCTGGACTCGATGACCTTTCAAGGTCCCTTCCAGTTCTAGGAGATAGGATAGGATTCCTTCTGATAGCTCCCCATATAGCATGTCCTTCGGTATGCGTCCGTCTTCCAACCTACTCAGATGGCCCAGAAAGTACAGTCATCTTTGCTTGAGCAGGGCTGTCACAGCTGGTAAATTTGCCCTTAGAACAACCTCTGCATTGGTGACTTTATCTTGCCATTTGCTGTTGAGTATGCAGTGTAAACAACATAGGTGGAAACCTCTTCTCCTGATGAGCATAAGTTGCCAATGTTTCCCCACCATACATGAGTGTGCTGAGGACACAAGCTTGGTACACTAGCATTTTGAGCTTTGAGTTGTTCCACACTCTTAGTCAGTCTGCTAAAGGTGGTGGCAGCCTTTCCAATGCGAACATTTAGTTCTTCATCCAGTGAGAGGTTGGTGGTCAGTGTAGAACCTAAATAGCTGAACTTTTGGACTACTTCTACCTGGTTTGCATTTAAGATAATTGAAAGATCTTGTGGAACCCCCTGTCCTAATACAACTGTTTTCTTGATGCTGATGGAGAGAGCAAATTCCTGACAAGTACTTGAAAGGTGGTCCCTGAGTTCTTTTAATAGTTCTTCATTGAGGGCTACAAGGGCAGCAGCATCAGTGAATAGAAGTTCCCTGATTAGCACCTTTTTTTTTATTTTGGTCTTTGACTTAAGTCAGGACAGGCTGAAGAGTTTCCCATCTGATCTTGTGTGAAGATACTCCATCTTTCATGTCCTTAAACGCACAGTTCAAGAGTACTGGGAAGAAGATTCCAAAGAGTGTAGGGGCAAGAACACATCCTTGCATCACTCTGCTTTTCATCTTAAAGCTATCCAAAGTGGACCCGTCAAACTGGACAGTTGCTCTCATGTTGTTGTAGAATGAATGTATAAGACTTGACAGGGTTGGTAGATATCCTATCTTTTCTAGTATTGCAAATAGCCCTGCTCTGCTGACTGTGTCGAATGCTTTGGCTAGGTCCACAAAGGCGATGTACAATAGTCGGTTTTGCTCTCTGCACTTTTTTTGGAGTTGACGCAGAGAAAATAGGTCTATAGTTGATCTTCCAGCCCTGAATCCGCACTGTGATGCAGGGTAGACACGATTCGCCAGCTATTGTAGGCGCACTAAGATGACTTTTGCAAAAGCTTTTCTTGTTACGCTTAGTAGCAAGAAACCCCTGTAGTTGTTGCAGTCGCCCTTTTTGCCATTATTTTTATACAAAGTGATGTATGACTCAGCCTGTAGGTTTAAGTGTTTCAGCCACTCAAAAATGTTTCAGAATAAAAGTCTGCCATTGAAGCGGATGCATTCATGGTAAATTCAGCACAAAATAATGTTTTACACTTACTGTATATCTACTCAATTTATTTCCACTACATTGAACAGCAATGAAAAATCCATTAATTGCTTGCCCTCTTGGGGCTACATTAGTATAGAATCACACTGGATCCTCTAATTAGTATTGCATCACTCAGTGGTACTAGGTCACTGGTAAACATTCACTCCAAGTGCTCTCATTAGCATTAGTTGGTCAGTAAAAGGTCCATGACTGGAAGGATTGTGTTATTTCACTTCACAGTGTTAAATCATCATCTCCAATTTTCTAGCTCTTCAGACAGATGGGCTGACTATAGTGATAGGTTCTTAGAGGTTAGCTGTAATGATATTCTGTAGAATCAGAACACCATGTCCACTCCTGCTTTACAAACTCCAGAATCTGGGATAACAATCCTCCTCATATTGGGCCTGATCCTACTCCATTGAAGAAAATAATGTAATTTCTATCAACTGCAATGGGAGTCAGTCAGTACTTATGTATCAGCCCATCATACACCCGTGTGTGTATGTTGAAAAATATTTAAGAAGTCGAGCTATACAAGGGAATATGTGGCAGCTGCCCTCTATAAAATACTCTGCTACATATTGCTAACATCATTATGTTATGAAGTGGAACAACTCAAGAGGGTCTTGAGCACTAAATGTAGGTTATTATGAGCTGGGTAAAACCTTGGTATGGAATTAAGGTCGATAGTGTGAACTGACCCTTCAAGTTAGTATCACTGTAAGCATGAACCCCACCTCAAACAAAAGGAGTGTGTGAACCCACCCAGGAGTTTTTGCTGAGTATGGTTTTGTGTGGGGGTAAGGAAGCAGAACACAAAGAAATCGAGTACAGACAAGAGAGACTGGGAGAGAGAAACCGCCTAAAAGGAGTAGCTGAAGGCAGGGTGAGTGACCCTGGAAGAAAACTGGGGAGAGGTTTTTGGAACAGTGCTTAGAGCAAAAGAATGACTTTTCATGACTGGTGTGGAGAAAGCAAATAAGGAAGCGTTATTTACTTCTTCTCATAACACAAGAACTAAGGGTCACCAAATAAAAATAATAGGCAGCAGGTTTAAAACAAACGGAAGTATTTTTTCACACAACGCATAGTCAACCTGTGGAACTCCTTGCCAGAAGATGTTGTGAAAGCCAAGACTATAACAGGGTTCAAAAAAGAACTAGATAAATTCATGGAGAATAGGTCCATCAATGGCTATTAGCCAGGATGGGCAGCAATGGTGTCCCTAGCCTCTGTGCCAGAAGCTGGGAATGGGCAACAGGTGATGGATCACTTGATGATTACCTGTTCAGTTCATTCTCTCTGGGGCACCTGGTATTGGCTACTGTCAGAAGACAGGATACTGAGCTAGATGGACCTTTGATCTGCCCCAGTATGGCTGTTCTTATGCGTTTCCTGCTACTTGCTTCATTCAGTGTTCAGAGTCGCAGGACTTTGTACATTATTTGTAAACCAAAACTGCATCAAAGTAATACTTGACTACCAGCAATTTTTACTCCCGACCGGACCACCCACAGGGTCCTAAAGTTTGATTAGCTGCTTGGATCAAAAGGGGAAACAGGTGAAATCCTGGCCCCATTGAAGACAAAGCCAAATTACCATTGACTTCACTGAGGCCAGAATTTCACCCAATGCCTTTTAGCTTTTCCACTTGTGAACCCCCTCCCACTGCCTCTACCTACCAGAGGAAAAAAGAGATTACCCCAATGGAAAAGCCATATAGAATTTATTAGGAGTGAAACCAAGTAGTTTCAAAGAAATATGTAAGGATTTTTATAGAGAATAATATTCTTTCAATGGAGCTTTTGAATCCTCCTTCAGCAGGGACATAATTTTCTATTTAATTCTGTAGGATTTTTTTCATAACGGGAGGCCCACATCCAAAGATAAAATTACTTCTCAGGGATTTTGGCGGGGGCTTATATCTCCTAGGCTATTACTTTTCAAACTCTCTGATTCTTACTTTGATACCTTGCCAGCCTGTAACACTTGTGTTGTTTAGTGGGAGTCTCAGTTTCTTTCAGATTGGTTTGTCTAGGACGGAGCTTAACTAGTTTTCTCAAGATCCAAGTGTTTCCTACAGCCTCAAAAAAGAAAAAACAAACAAACAAACAAACACCATACCAGGGAGTTGGGAGGAAGGTAGGACCTGCAAAGGCATGAGAGAAGCACCGTAGAAAAACTTCTGGTTTTTAATTTTTGCAATGGGGCTGGAACAACAAGTTTCATAAATGCCAGATCTTCCATGGGTTTTCTGCTGGAGTTGGTGGGAGATAGGATAGTGACAGACATTTTGCATTGGGCCAGACAGGCATATATAATATATGAAAGAACATTTTCATTCACACATAAGATGGATGGTCCAACAGGACAAAACTAGAGGTAATTAGATGAAGTAAGCAAGGGAAAAATTTAGGCTGAATATCAGTGGGTGGACTGTTTGAGAGCCTGGGGAAATGACAAAAGTAAGGCCCATTCAGCTTTGGAATAGTCTCCAAAGTGAAGTGGTGGAAGCCCCACCACCTGAGTCATTTAAAAATAGATTGGGCAAAACGCTGAAGTTTAACTTCTTTTATCATCAAGTAGTGGAATGAGATAATAAGACGACATTTCCATCTTCAACTGCCAACATTCTCTAATAAAAAAAATTTCTGTGGCCATGCTCTATTAGCTCTTCTTGGGATACTCTGGCAAAGTTAGTTCTCACCTGGCATGCTGGCAGAAACAGACTAATGTAATAATTCCAATAATGTTTGTAGCAGCAATATTTCAACACAGAAAGAAGCATCTCCAAGCATGGTACAAACTCAAAAATTATAAATAAAAAAAATTACTTGCATGGAAAAATAAATTTCCTTCAATTAGTCTTATTCACTGCATCCTTTAAAGAAGAAATGTGGGTGGACTCAAAGTTCATGATATTTGAAGGGGAGGGGAAAAAATGTGTAGAACCCCTGTGTGTTCTGAAAAGTTGTTGGTTTTAAATCAACATCAATTCAAAGAAAATAAATCAGGACTATAGACACTCATCAGGACTGAGAAATTGCTTATTACTGTTTTATAGATGCATTAGTGGAATAAAACTGGATAGGAACCAGGATTTCAGCTCGAGGAGTGGCAATTTCCAGGTTTCCCTGAGTGAAGGAGCTAAAGTAAATGTGAAGTGGACAGCCTTTATGAAAATTCATGGGTGAGTTAGTCTTTAGAAAGATAATACTAAATCAAGCAGACTCTAACACAAAGGACAAATCAAACCTAAGAGTCAGGACTAGGTGTTAAACAGCATTTTTAGATGAGAATTCTCTATTAGAGCAGCTCTGACTGCAATGGAATGCCACACGGTATCATACTGTTCAGCCACTAGGTGGCATTGTGTATAAAATACTTTACTGAAACCAACCTCCGCTATAGCTGACAGAGCATTAAAGAATCTTAGGATGAACACATCTGGCATGTTTAAGCAGGCTCTGTAGCCAGTCCATATCCGGTACAGGAACATGACATGGTGTCAGAAGTAAATTAAGATCAGAAACAGAAGGAAAATAGCAACAAACAGCAAAGATTGCCGACAAAAGGAACAAAGCAACACAGGTTGCAGGATCTCAACATGACATTCTTCAATGCCCCAGAGAATTTCAGCTTTGACAAACCTTCAGAATGGATAAACTGGAAACAAGATTTTGCATTGCTACCAAGTTCCACAAGGAAACTGATAATATACAGGGTTTTCATTTTTCAATTTATGCTATGAGGAAGCAAGCAGAGCATGTTTAAGGCAGTCACAAAGAGGACTATAAAAGGATTCTGGGTGTGACGGGTTATATCTCAGAAACCCCTTTGGGACTGCCAGCTGATGTGCTGAGACTACCTCTGAACCCGTTTTCCCTGGCAGCTTGGGACTTCAGAACCTTGCCTTGTTTGAGCCAGACAGGCTAGCCTGCTACAAACACAGACCCAGGTCTGAACCATATCCCCCCAAAGCTGCAGACTTAACTGAAAACAGCTTAGGAAGTGCTCCTGTCTCCAACACTCAGGTACCCAGCTCCCAATGGGGTCCAAACCCCAAATAAATCCATTTTACCCTGTATAAAGCTTATATGGGGTAAACTAATAAATTGTTCGCCCTCTATAACACTGATCGAGAGATATGCACAGCTGTTCCCTCCCCCACCCCAGGTATTAGTACATACTCTGGGTTAATTAATAAGTAAAAAGTGATTTTATTAAATACAAAAAGTAGGATTTAAGTGGTTCCAAGTAATAACAGACAGAAAGTAAATTAACAAACTAAAACACGCAAGTCTAAACCTAATACAGTAAGAAAGTGATTACAGATGAAATCTCACCCTCAGAGATGTTCCAATAAGTTTATTTTACAGACTAGCCTCCTTCTAATCTGGGTCCATCAATCAATCACACCCCTGTGGTTACTGTCCTTTGTTCCAGTTTCTTTCAGGTATCCTTTGTGGGTGGAGAGGCTCTTTCTTAAGCCAGCTGAAGACAAAATGGAGGGGCCTCCCAGGGGCTTAAATAGACTCTCTCTTGTAGGTGGAGACCTCCTCCTCTCTCCCATGCAGAATCCAGCTCCAAGGTGGAGTTTTGGAGTCACATGGGCAAGTCACATGTCCATGCATGACTCACTTCCTTACCAGCCAGGCCACATTCCCAGGAAAGCTCAGATGTGGATTAACATCTCCAAGTTCATTGTTAGCTTAAGTGTTTCTTGATTGGGCACTTACTGAGAATAGTCTTTTCTCAGGAAGCTGACCAACTGCTCCACTGAGGCGACTTAAAATTAAACAAGTACATAACCAATATTCATAACTTTGAATACAAAAATGATACATAAATTCAAATGGGATGAATATATCCAGTAAATCATAACCTTTGCAGAGATATGTTACATGGCATATCTAGCATAAAACATATTCCAGTTATGTCATATTTACATTCATAAGCATATTTCTATAAAGTATTATGGGGTGCAACATCACACTGGGTATGTTTGATGCATACCTTAAACCACATTTCTCTGAGGTATATGAAAGAATGTGTTTTCACCAGAGAATTAAAGAACCAGGGGAAAATGTTGAATGTTTTATAAGAACACTGCATACATTGGCTGAAAACTGTAATTTTGGGAATGCAAAACACAAAAATATCAGCGACAGGCTGGTTATTGGGATAACAGATGAAAACATTTCACAGGAGCTACAACTAGAGAGAGATTTAACCCTAGCCACAGCTATACAGAAAACAAAACATTTTGAGCAGGTGAGATAGCAAAACCTACAGAAACTTGACAAACCTGAAAAACCTGAAATTAGCTCAGAAACTAAACAGACACTTGAGTGTTAAAAGTCATTATCATAAAACCCAAGGCAAGAAGAGTGAAATCTCAGGCTAAGAGGGACAAATTCCAGCCTATGTATACAAGGTGTGGAAAGTCATATCCCAAGAGATATGCACGTTCCGCTAAAGGCACATGATGTAATAAATGCATGAAATATGGACGTTTTGCATATGTTTGCTGCACCAAAGCAGTCAGGGAGATGATTCATATTATGGACAATCAAGAGCCATTGATTCTGGGATCTATCACTTGTGATGACAGAGTCTGCCTGGAGAGTGAAAATGAATATTCATAGCAAGACTATTGATTTTTAAATTGACTCAGGAGCCGATGTAAGTTGCTTCTGAGATGACTGACAATCACCACGAACCTTTCCTAGAGCTGAAAGAAGGCAGAACTGTTAATGAACACAGTTGTAGTTTTCAAGGACAATATTCTAGTATATGGATCTTCAATGGAGGAACATGACAAGACTCTCAATGAAGTCCTAAGCCTAATCAGCCAGTCTGGACTGAAGGTAAACGAGGAAAAATGTTTTTCCACCTACTCCAAATCGAGTTTTTGGGACAGAGGGAAAAAAATGGAATCAGTCCTAGTCCGAGACAGTAAAAAGAATTAGACAATTGAATGCACCAACTCATTTACCAGAACTGAGACATATATTGGGGATGGTAAGTTACCTTGGTCAATACCTACAAGACCTTTCTACAGTGACAAAACCACTGAATGAACAGTAAGTCCAACACATCTTGGCAATGTGGGCAAAAATCAAGAAATTGCCTTCAAAAAGGTAAGAGAAATGATCGCAACTAGGATTGTCAACTTTCTGATTGCAGAAAACTGAATATCCTTGCCTCGCCCCCTACACTGCTCCTTCCCCAAGACCCCACCCCTGCCCCTTCCTGAGGCCCTGCCTCACTCACTCTATCCCCCTCCCTCCATCGCTCGCTCTCCCCCCACCTTCCTCACTTGCTCATTTTCACAGGGCTGGGGCAAGGGGGTTGGAGTGCAGAAGAAGGTGAGGGCTCTGCCTGGGCGTGTGGGCTCTGGGGTGGGGCCAGGAATGAGGGGCTTGGGGTGCAGGAGGGGGCTCTGGGGTGGGGGTGGAGCTGAGGGGTTCATAGTGTGAGAGTGGGCTCAGGGCTGGGGCAGGGGCTTTGGGTGCAGGCTCTGGGTGGAGTTTACCTCGGGCAGCTCCCGGAAGCAGCTGGCATGTCCCTCTGGTTCCTATGTGCAGGGGCAGCCAGGGGCTCTGTGCACTGCCCCTGTCTGCAGGTGCCACCCGCACAGCTCTCACTGGCTGCGGATCCTGGCCATTGTGAGCTGCGGTGTCATCACCTGTGCGACGGGCAGGGGCAGCGCTCAGAGCCCCCCTGGCTGCCCTTGAGCCTAGGAGCCAGAGGGATATGCTGGCCACTTCCAGGAGCTGTGCTGAGCCAGCCACTGCAGCCAAATGGACCTTTAGTGGCCCAGTCAGCTGTGCTGACCAGAGCCACCAGGGTCCCTTTTCGACCAGGTGTTCCAGTCGAAAACTGGACGTCTGGCAACCCTAACCTCAACAGCTCCAGTTCTCAAGTTCTATGATGTCAATAAACCCACAATGGTCAGTGCAGATGCAAGCTGCTATGGCCTCGGTGGTATATTGCTGCAACAAAATGTGTCTGAGTGGAAGCCAGTTGCATTTTGTTCTCGCACATTCACAAAAAACAGAAAGACAATAAGCACAGATTGAAGTGGAATGCCTGGCAAGCTTATGGCCATGTGAGTACTTTTGTCTGTGTAACAAATTCAGTCCACACAGAGATCTGAAACAAACCATAACCCCCTGGCAACCCTCATCAATAGACAAGACCTAAATCATGCAGCACTGAAATGCTAACATCTATTGCTAAGGTAGATTATAAGGTAATGCAATTTAACCCAATTGCTAAATATTTTCCAGGAGAAAATCTGGTAGTAACGCACACACTGTCATGGAGACCATGTGATCTCAAAGACGATGGATGCTTTGGACACATACAGATCAATGTCAGAAAAGATGACTCCAGCTACAAAAACAATCTCAGACACACAACTTCAGGAAATTCTAATTAACATTAGGGAACAGCTGACTCAAGTATCTAAAGGACACTAAAACGACAAGAGATAATTGTCTACACACCGCAAAGTTAAGTGACTCAAAGGGACTCATGATTAGAGGCAATTTTATTGTAATTCCAAATGAAATAAGAGGAGAAATCCTAAACCTCATCCATGAAGGACATCAAGGATTAACTAAATGCTATGAATGGGCCAACCAGTCCCTGTGGTGGCTGGGCATTAGCAAGGACAACGTATCTGTATGTGAACATTGCAGATTTCACATACCAACACAACACGAAGAACCTTTAGTATCACCACCACCTCTCAGACAGACCTTGGAAGAGACTAGCTGCAGATTTATGCAAATTCTGAAGACACCATTAACTCGTCATTGTGGACTGTTTTTCCAGTTATATAGAAATATTGTACTGGAAAGACATAACATATTGCAGCATTATCAAGAAACTGAAGTGCACTTTTGCTTACTTCAGTATTTCAGAACAGCTAGTAGGGGACAATGGATCACAATTCACTGCAGCAAAATTTAAGATCTTCTGAACAAAATAGGATTTTGATCATATTACTAGCAGTCCACACTACCCACAAGCAAATGGAGTAGCAGAGAGACCTATACAAACAGCCAAGAAAACCCTACAGCAGGAAGGTCTATTTCTTGCTCTTCTGACTTACAGATCAGCACCAATAGTGGCTACTGTATATAGTCCAGCACAACTGATAGGAAAACAATTCAGAACTAGTGTTCCAACTTTGGAAAAGAATCTATTTCCAAAGTAGCCCTACATGGAGGGAGTAGCCAAATCAGCTAAAAGGGTTAAAAGAGCTTAAGAACACTTTTAAATCAGACATCATTCAGACCTGGTGACCATGTTCATGTCCAACTGGATGGAAAAAATGGATGGACAACTCCAATCCTCTGCTGTTGGTCTCGATCACATACGATCTCGGCATGCAATTTCTTTCATAAAGAAAACAAATTCTGCATGCAGAACATATGCCCTTGGGTAAGTAACTTAGGATACATCTATAACTTAAACCACTATAGCAGAAGAGAGGCTAAAATATTACAGCAATGAACTGTTTTATTACAGAAATGCTTATTAACAAACAATACATTTGCCTAGTTGGTTTTCTGCTTTGAACTTTACAACATTCTTTACAAAAGCCATTAGTTATAGATTACATTTTTCTTTTTAATTTCCCAAAACATCACTAGGTATATAAAAGCATTATGACCATATTTCTCCCAATCCCAACATGATTGTCAGTAGTGGATCTACAAGCTACACTTTATACCACTAACTAAACTAGTTCATCAGGTCACTGGAATACTACTACGTTGGCTAGCCCTCATTGTGAGGAGGATGTCTGCCAAGGGGGTTCATTGGTGGGTTTTTAGGTGGCCGAGGAGCCCAATTCGTGCCCTGCAGATTTTCCCACAGAAGTGACAGGTATAGTCTTGGAGGAGACTTAGTTGTTGGCTGGAGTGTTGTGCCCTTTCTTTTCTCCTTTGTCACTTCTGTCTCACAAGTGGCAAATATTTCATTCTATTACAAAAATTGTACACAATGAAAAGGAAATACAGATATTTAGTGTTAACAAGTATTAGGTTTAACTATCCATCAATAAGTTATCATTTAGGACAACGTCTCACAGGACATAAATCGTGATAAATTTAGCAATTGATATCATTAGCATGCATGTATGCATTTATTTTCCAAACTGGTGGTAAGGAGTTGTACGCAAGGGTTTGTTTGGGTTTTTTTGGCATTTTTTAAGATGTGCATTTTATGCCCTACAGAAATCAATGGCACATTGGTAGGCAACAAGATGGCAGATTGGTGTACACAAAGATGTCACAGAAAAGAAACATAATCTGGAGGCAGCATAATACAATGGTCACCAGGAAAAAGTCCCTGGCATGTAGACACCACTTTATTATGGAAGAAACAAATTTGGGACATTATCTTTGGGTTATGTAAGAAACAACAGCAGATAGGACATTGCTCTTAAGGTACCAGCCTTTTCCAGGATTGCAAAATGCAAAGAATACAAGAATAATGCTTTTCAGTTAGAGTTCAGGAGTGAAATACTTGGTCCACTGAAATCAGTGGAAGTTTTGCTGTTGATATAAATGGGGCAAGAATTTCACCCCGATTTAATAAAATATAGGCTCTCCAGAAGCAATAGGAAATTCCCTTCTGCTTTCTTTCTAAGTTCCAGCTTCCATTACCTTCACCTTCCCAGCTTCTCAAGCTCATAGCAGAGGTATTGCCTTCCGCTGCACTGGGTCCTAATTCCTCCCCTCCTTGCTCAAGAGTGGCAGCAAATACTAAGAGTAGAATTTGTGCCACATTGCACCTGCAGAATATGAACAGCTGATGTGCAGAATACAGAGCAGAACAAACAGGGTAGGCTTAGGGCCTGAGGGACACTGCTGATATTTAAATATTTACTTATTTAATTTAAAACAGCATTTAACTCATCCAAATTATTCCCACTATTAGTCTATGCAAGCACATGCTCTCGTTATGGATATTCCCAAGTCATACTTCAGCTTTCTACCCAGAGTGCTTTTAGTGCGAGAGCTGTTCAAAAAATGTTGCAGGACTATTTTATCATAGGGGGGAAAAAAGGTATATTTAGGGCCAGATTTTCATCTTATGTAAATCAGCATAATTGAAATCAATGAGAATTTGGTCCTCTGTTTCCTTCTCCTTGTAACTGAAATGTTTTTGCTCAGATTTTTGGAACAAGTTCTGGTCTTTGGGAAGAGGCCAGACCCAGAGGATTTCAGCTCAAAAAGGTGAAACATCTAGAAAGTTGCCTTAAAAGGAATGAGAATGAAAATGCTTTTGCTCGAGCAATCACTGTTGCTGCCTCTAGAACTGATTTTAGTTCTTACTACGCACAGCCTCATACTGAATCTGCATGATTAATCCCTATGATAGCAAGGGTATTTTAGGAGAAAGCTATCACTCTTCCAGCCTACAACCTTCTGATGCTTATTTTCTGGTATAGCAATTTTAATTAAGCTACAGCATGTCAATATTCTGTACGGAGAGAGAGAGAGAGAGAGAGAGAGAGAGTGTAAGTAAGCAAGCAAGCACGCACGCACAGTGTGTTAAATAAGGGGATATATGCCACACGACAAACTGTAGCATTTGAGTATCAGAGGGGTAGCCGTGTTAGTCTGAATCTGTAAAAAGCAACAGAGGGTCCTGTGGCACCTTTAAGACTAACAGAAGTATTGGGAGCATACGCTTTCGTGGGTAAGAACCTCACTTCTTCAGATGCAAGATGTAGCATTTGAGTTATTTGTCAGTTTAGGGTAAGCACAGAATACAAAGCCTAGAATGAAATTCTGGCTCCTCTGAAGTCAGTGGCAAAACTCCCATTGACTTCAGTGGAGCCAGAATTTCACCTCTAGGAGGCAATGCTGTTTTTCTGTTTGCTCTCTGTGGTCTGGCTCATGCCCTAGGCTTTCTGTACACATGGAAGGGAGCGCACTCCCTCCATGGTTCCTTTTTGCCCTATGTGAAAGCCCATCTGCTGGACCCTCCCAGAGTTGAAGGGACAGGAAGAGGGGCAAGAAGAGCTTTACCAGTGAAAGTGCCATCTTTCACAACACCATTCCCTGCAATCTGGTGGGAGATAACACGAATCTGAGCTCTCATCTCCCTCTCGTTCCTTTCCATGCCTCTTACAGTGCAAGGGGACCCACCATGCACATAGTTCCTGGTGAAATTGTGCTTCCAGGTCCATGGGCTAGAAGCCAATGAAGCAGCAGCCATCCTGGCAGTATGGGCTCCTGCCTTAGCACATACATCCTTAGGATCCAAAGAACTGAGGCCTCGCCTGTCCCCCTAAATCCACAATCCTTTCTCTCAAGAGAAGGCAGCTCCAGGAAAACTCTGCAAAGTTTCCTCTCTCCTCCACCACCCTGCCCTGGGATTCAAAGCAGGAGGAAGAGTTCTGACCTATACTAAAGATACAAAATCCCAGGAGAGTAAAGAGTGATGCTGAGAACTAAGACTGAGAGGTAGGGGCTTATATAGAAGCCTGATAGTAACTATTTTTTTAACTAAAGATAATTAGAATTACTGCCAGTATAAGCTATTTTCTTACATAAGCAGTAATAAGTATGTCATTGTTCAGGACTCTGGCATTAAAAATAGCAATATAAAAATGCAGTGCAAGGGCTCCCCCACCCCTTTCTTTTTGTTTAATTTCTCTTTCATAAATGTACTTTGCACATAGTTAGGTATAATGTGTGGGATGTGTTGTTGAGGTTGCCATGGTTTCTCATTTTTAATGAGCTCAGAGACTTTATTATCCAACTAAATACATTCATAATTACTACATCCCTTTTATACCAGAGTCCCTATCCTGCTCCTACCCTCTAAAAATTGCTGATGGTGAAGGTAAAGACAATAAAACATCAGAGAAAAGCCCACCCTCAAATAGTTGGCAAACAAAAGCTCGGAGAAGTAACAGAAGAACATTAGCACCGATGTTAAGCTTAAGGAACTATTCTGTGTGGTTATAGCTGCCTTTTAAATCAAAACTAAGCATCATATTCTATGAAAGTCTGAAAGATACAATTATAAACTTTGTCTTCATTTTAGAAGATAACTAAAAAAGAAGTTTGACATACATGCCACATGCCATTGTTAATACAAATAACGTTCACTAATAAATATATATATAATAAAACAAGTGTTGCATTCTGTGCAAGAGGCTGAATTGCAATCCACTAGCCGTATTTATATAATTTACATATAGTTGGTGGATGTGACTGCAGTAGAGTGAAAGTTACTGTCTGTTCCATTATTGAACTTCTACATTCTGTTTTTTCTTAAGGAAGCGGCCTAGTGCTTTAACCAATCAGAGAACAGCTTGTCTTTAGAATGAGCACATTGGGACTGCTACCATGTTGCTCCAGCAGGGCAGGAAATGGGGAGAACAGGCTGAGACATAGCCCTGTCCTTCACCTTTCCATGCACCACTAGTGGAGTTGGATGGTGAAGGGAAGGAGTACGTCATCAACCTTTAAAAGCATAGTAGAAAGTTTCCCCCTCCCCACCCTATCAGAATAAACAGGCTGCTCTAGGAGGTGCTGTGCCTCCCTAAGACAAAACGTCTCCACATGTTTCCCTGTAGGGAGGTGCAGCTCAGGCCTGCCGAAATGCCGGATTTGGCTGAATGTCCCAATGTAGCTCTATGTAAAGAGACTTGGAAACCCTAACATAGGATTCTCAAACTGTGGGTCGGGACCCCTCAGGGGTCACGAGGTTATTACATGGGGGGGTCATGAGTGGTTAGCCTCCACCCCAAACCCCGCTTTGTCTCCAGCATGTATAATGGTGTTAAATATATTTTGTAAGTGTTTTTAATTTATAAGGGGGGGTTGCACTCATAGGCTTGCTATGTGAAAGGGGTCAGCAGTAGAGAAGTTTGAGAACCACTGCCCTAATATGAAAGGTAGTACAGAAATGCAAAATGTTCTTTGAGATCAGAATTTTGTGAAATGTCTTCTTTCTGGGTGTAAGTAGGTGAAATATCAAGAGAATCGCCCCTGTGATGGCATTTCACTTCCTCTGATCCCAGCCCAAACGAGGAAGTTCAGAGTCATGTGAGAACAGGGAATAAACCTCATCCCTCCCCTACAAGCAGTAGCCAGTCCTTTTCCAGAAATTAACGTTTATAGTATTACCAAACCAAAGCATTCAGAAGTCATGAGTCTAGCACAAAAGAAAAAAAAGGTTTGCTTAAAGGTGTTATGGGGTTTTTTGTTGTTGTTTTTAAACACAAATGAGCATGTTATTTTTATTTGCTTTCAGGAGGAGTATTTAGTGGTTATGTTTTCAAGCTTTTCTCCTTAACTATGAATATTTGAAAAATTTGAAAACTAAGATTCTCAAATGTTAACAGGACATCAGGAGACTGACCTTTTAAAAAAGGCCACCAAATAACACAAAACTTGCAATAAAATCATGCTGCTAGTTGCCAACGCTACATTTAGTTTCAACTTTGGACTAAAGTCAGTTTTTACTTTATCCACCTATTCCTAGTTCATATTCAAATCTGAGTTTTTGATTTATATATAGTGCCAGTACACTGGAGGTAAGGTTGAGAATGAGCAGAACTTTTTTAAATGGCTGTTCTGAAGTCGCTTTGGTAACAACAGGGCTAAATTAATTTAAACTATCAGTCAGCTACCCATTAAAAGTGAATTTATGGAAACCCAGCTATTTCTGTTTAAGTAGCTGCTCTTTCAGGCTTCAGTATGATTTTCACAGCCAAATTCTGCTTCAAAAGTTTAATGTTAGAAATTCTAGATATTTCAAATGCTTCTGGTCATGAATGATTGATTACATCTGTAAATTAAAAACTCTGGGACACCAGTATCGACCAAGAGATAAAAGACACTCCTTTAGAAAGACATTACAAAGCAGTATAAAATCATTTCAGGAAAAAAAAAATCAATAGACTTGGCCTTACCTTTAAAGCGGCCTTCACAAAACAAAGTGACTCTTAGTTTTGCTCTGTTTACTAGAAAGAAAAAAATGTCAAATGCTTTCCCAGACTAGGAGTTCTATGGTACATATACCCTTCAGATAACTCTTGTTTCCCCCAATGGAATATTCCCCAATATTAATTTACATATATTTAAGAAAATGCGATGTAATAAGTTAAGCACTACTGTTGTTCCTCACAGAACTGTCTTTCTACAAAAACTATTTAACATTGCACTTTGAACAGGAGTACTTGTGGCACCTTAGAGACTAACAAATTTATTAGCGCATAAGCTTTCGTGGACTACAGGAGTCATAGTGGAAAACATGCCCAGCCTGATGCTGTGGTAGAAAGGGCTAGTGCAATCCTTGAATGTGTAAACAGGGGAGCAGGAGTAGTGAAGTGATTTTATCTCTGTATACAGTGCTGGTGTCCACATTTTAAAAAGGATGTTAAAAGATTGTGGAAAATGCAGAATAGAGCCACAAAAATGACTTGAGGGCTGGAGAAAATGTCTTACAGCAAAAGACTTAAAGAGCTCCATCTGTTTAGCTTATCAGCAAGTAGACAGAAGTGACTTGATTATAGTGTCTAAGTACCGTCATGAGGAGAAAATACCAGGTATTAATCTAGCAGAGAAAGGCATAAGAAGAACCAATGATGGGAAGCTGAAGCCAGACAAGCTTAAATTAGAAATTTTAAAGGCAGTGAGGGTGATTAACAAGAAAAAACTACCAAGGAAAGTGGTGGATTCTTCATCACTTTACGTCTTCAGATCTGGATGCCTTTCTGCAAGATATGCTCCAGTTGGTCCCAAGTTATTGGGCTCAATATAGTGGTAACTGGATAAAGTATAATGTCCTGTGATTGATAAGAGATCAGACTAGATAGACTAACGATCCCATCTGCTCTTAAGCTCTGAGTCGATGACAATACACTTTCATACATGCTTGCAGTGCAGTGTGAGGAGGGGAGGGAGTTACACCTCTGCTTTTTCTCTCTCCATTCCTTTTAGGTAGTAATACTCAAGAGAAGTAGTCCAGTAGTCAAGTTTTTTTGTTGTTTTTTCTTTGTTTTTTGGGGAGAGGGGCAGTATCAAGACCCTAATTTCAAAGAAACTGCCTGATGACACATTGTCACTGTTGAGCATTTTGAAATATGAGCATTAACATCACCCCCTTCCCCAATTCATAAGCCAGTTCACAGGGAAACCACTTTCACTGAATGTCAGTTATTTTTAATGAAAACTTCACACTAATATTTGGTAATGGAACATTAGCTAGGAAGTACATATGTGATGTCTGTATTAGCAGTGTATCTTGCTAGTATGCCCCCCTTCATTCCCCTGAACCAAGACACAAGTCATTTTCTTCTTGTACTCTCCGAGCATGCTCACTTAAGTTCTTACATATTCACCCATGAGAATTACTTTTCATATATTAGTTTTGAGCAGGGGGTTGGACTAGATAACCTTCTGAGGTCTCTTCCAACCCTGATATTCTGTGATATTGGACAGTTAGACAAATAACAGATTATAAACCAAAAGACAGTCAGGTGTTTTCCTCATTCACTATTTGTTTTCTTTTATGCTTCTCATTGTTTATTTTCCATGCTAGCTATCAGTGCCTAGCTGCGGTTTGTAGGACTTTACTTTTCATTTACCGTCAACACTTAGCCTCCACATAGGTAGCTGGCTGGGGGAAGACATTGCAAACAAAAATGACACCAATGAGGCATAAATACAGGGGATCCACAAAGAAGAAATGAAGTAATGGAATGCTGCAGAAGCAGTAGACAGAAGACATTAGTAAGAAGCTAGAGTTGTGCATCGATTCCTTAGACCCCACTAAGCATCCAGGGGCATTAGTAAACATTGTCAGTAGTAGAGGGCACCATCATCAGTCAATGTAGATGACACATTTACAATTGGAATTCACAAAATACAAGAATTTGAATGTGGCAGGGCCAGCTCCAGGTTTTTTGCCACCCCAACACAAAAAAAACAGGGTGCCGCCCCTTGAAAAGAGCCTCCCCCAAAGGTTCTATGACAATACCAAGGATAGCAGAGACACTGGCAGTGACAGAAAAGCACACACAAGTTGGTCCAAAGATATTTGATACTAACCTTATCTATTCAAGAGTGACAGGCCTATGAAAAAGTTCATGAGAGGTTGACAAAAATATTTTGTTACTTGAGTTAACTCTTGTACCAACCTCAATGTTCACTGATTCTGGTGACAAAAGAATTGCTGAAGCTAAGTCTAAGGCAGTGGCATAGGCAGGTGGAGGGAAAAGGGGGAGCATCAAAAAAAAGCGCCACCTGCTGCAGCGCTTTTACTGACTGGCCATGTCTATATGTACCGTGCTGGACCAGTACAGCTGTGCTGCTGCAGCATGTTTGGTGAAGACACTCTATGCTGACAGGAGAGAACTCTCCTGTCAGCATTAAAAAACCCACCTTCGCAAGCAGCATTAGCTGTATCGGCACGAGAAGCTCTACATCTACAAAGTTAGCGCTTTGCACACAAATGCTTATGTTGGTGTAACTTATGTCACTCATGGGGGTGGAATATTCACACCCCTGAGAGACATAGTTATACCAACATAAGTGGTAGTGTAGACATAGCCTAACCTAAAGAAGATGCAGTAGACAGATGTGTCAACTAGACCTACTTTACAAGAAGTCACGTGTACAGTCATAGATGGTTCCACAATTCTTTGGGGGTAGTATACTGGCCAGCAAGTGATATCAAGGACTTTGTGACCCATTTCAGAGTCTACGTTGAACATAAGCTAGCAGCCAGTGTTGTATACCTTGGTTTTGACAGGTACAAAGAGTATAATAAGTTCTAGCAGACAGAATGGAGGTTTGTTTATTCCATGTCTAACATTTTAGAATGATTTCATCTTGTTAAACAGGAGTTAGACTCTTAACACAGCACTACCCAGGTGAAATGTCCCCTTATTGAGGCTACTCAAAGTTCAGGTTAGTAAATACATCTCATTTCATCCGTGTCCATTCCTGTTGGATTTCTGCATATAGAACAAAAAAGGTCCTGTTTTAAATGCAGTGTCTTATCTAAAAAGGAATTTGGTAAATATTCTTTTCAATTTGGTATTTCACATGAAAAACTGTAGCATTTGTACATAAATGACTTGAATTATTTTTGGTTTTGAAAACAGTTTTAAAAAGACAAACATTCAGTTTTAGTTTGTTTTCATATAAATATGCGGCTTCAAATCTACTGCTTTAGTATAACGTTTATATAAAGGGAACCTCTCCAAGGCTCAAGGCCATACCATCAGTTACAAAAATGAAATTAGATCTCCCACACAACAGTCCTCTTCCCACACATCTGATTTCTCTCCATTTACTAGGCAACATACAAATACCATGAAAGGGTTTCAAATATGGGGAGACTCTGAAATGACCACTTCGACATGCATTCTCTATAGTGTATTGAGACAAGTATGTTTGTAATATACTATTAGCTGATTATTTCAGAGAGAGAAACTAGCAAAGTACTAGAAAAAAAATCATCAGATCCCCCTCAAATACAATACATGACAATTGTGGAACATCTAATTTTTGTGAAGTGTTTCTGAATATTTTTATGGGAAAACATTTAAAAAAATCCGCATTAGTAAAGCATGCATAAGGGTAATTTAATTCCTCAATTGACTGGTATTTTTCTCTTAAATATATTAAAACAGTTCTCCCAAAATATTACAAGTATACAGCCAGGTACACAGGTCAACACAGACTGTTCCCAATGTTCAGATGTGAGAGTCAGGCACTGTGGTAAGGCACATGCGCTACTAAGTGTTATTCCTGTGATCATAAATTGTTGCTGTTTTCTGAGGCACAGCAGTCAGACAATTTAGTGTTTTTTAAAATTAGAAGAAAAAAGGCAGGATTGCATGCAGAAGACTACACCAATGAAGCTTATCAACGGAGGCCCTGCAAAGGGATGGACGCAGGCAACCCGGTGCTTATATGATGCCCCACTGACTTTATTGACTCCGGTGACTGCCCATCCTTTCTTACCAGGCCACAGGCTCCCTCTGCTCTCCTTTGAACTCCCCCTTCACCAGATCCCAGGATCCTCCTGCTCCCTCTTATACCCTCTCATCAAGGGAGAGGCCCCCCTCTCCTCTCCCTTTTTACCAGGTCATGATTCCCCATCTGCTATCTCTTTGAAATCCCTCCTCTACTCTGCCTCAGCTTTTCCTTGCTAGGCCACAAGTGCTGCTCTTGAAGTGGGGGTGGGGTGAGTCTTCACTAAGGCTACTTGGTTTCTTTGGCCTTGTCTAGACTGAGGCTATGTCTCCCCCCGTCCCCCCAACAAACAAGTAGTTTGTATTTTATGTCAAGATAAAGCCATCTGTTTGTTCAGTGAAGACAATCTGAGGCGCTCACTTAAAGAGAACCATGCTTGGGAGTTTGCTTCACTGAGCCTGACTGAGAACAAGGACTTGGAGAAGTTCTAGGAGGGAGAGAAATTGCTTAGTGCAATAAGCTAGGAGAAATAGGATGAAATTTGACTGGATATCATAATTTTCTGGGCAAGGAGCCCTGTTCCTAGGATTTAACAGATAGTTTTATAACCAATGTTGGGACAAATCAAAGTTATTCATTCACAGGAGGCGGCAGTTTTTACACCATTGTGTACACGCTCCATTCTACCTGAAAGTAACTATATTGCTCTCATCCTTTTTGGACAGGTACGCAGTAGCAACCCTAGAGCAGAAGTTTGGATAAAATAGGAATGCAAGATCAGGCTGTAGTTTAATAATTCAACACTTCTACATGCTGTGTAACAATAACAGGATTTGTAGCAAATACTGCTTAATTAAGGGAGAATTTGTGTGTGGCATTTACAAAATTGTTCACTCTAATTATTCTCGGTATACTGCCAACCATATGATGAGCTTTTCCAGGAAGAGTGCTTGTTGCCTTGACAATGGAGAACAAAATTTAATTGTAGGGTGGAACCTTTAAATAATGGTTATATTAGAAATACTTTGTAAATTGCTTTTCATTGAGGTTCTCAAGTCTAAAAGGCCGCAGTCTCAAATTCTGTGGGTAAAAATGTTCCCTGCCACTACAAAAAGGCAGATTATGGTTTAATTGTACAACATTATGTAGTTTAAATTTGTATTAAATGGACATTGTCAGCTCATTATAGGTCCAAAATTTGGGTTTTGAAAACAAAATAAAATCATGGAAAAATTTCAGTGTTTTTTTAATTGATTTCAGTAAGAAATGAACTTATTAAAAAGGATAATCTTTCCTCCCATACTGTATGGATCCCAAACTTTGTAACCTCAGATTAATACATGGTGTAAGCTAGTGGGGCCGTTCCTTTGTGTCTGCATCTGGGGAGGAGGGGCCACGCCTCCTCGCAGTTTGGGTCTGCTCCAGCCTTCTCGAAGCAGAACAAGAGCGGGGAAATTAGCGATTCACAAGGGGGTCCGTCCCTCAAGCAGGGCGGGCCATACACAGTCTGGGCTCTGGCTGGCGACCTGGGTGGGCTGCAGCTGTCTATTCACCCAGCCCTTAAGCAGGGCAGGGCAGCCAGGGCTCTGGCCTGCAATCAGGCAGAGCTGTCATACCAGCTCAGTGTAGGGGCTCAGGCAAGGGTTTGAGCTGAGGTGCACAGGCCTTCTGGCCTATAGAGGGAGGAGTACTGCCACCCCAGGGGTGCGGTGACAGGGGGGACATGGGCCCACCCAACTCCACTGCATCTCAACCCAGGGCCCTATCAGTGGCAGAGCAGTCTGTCACTAGGTCAGCGGGGATCCGCCTGCAACATGCTGACTTGGTTTCAGGCTCGCTCTCCACCAGACTACTGCCTGGTTCCCCTCGGTTGCTTCCTTCTCTCCCCCTCAGGTGTACCTGTATCCAGAGGTTGGCCTCAGTCTCCCCCTGGGTACACTGCCAAGGGTAGTGATGGCAGTTCCTCCACATCAGGAATGTCAGGGCTCCCTGGAAGCTCAGTCTCCCCCAGGCAGCAGAGGTTTTTCCTGGCGCTCCACTCCAGTGGTGGGGAAGAAGCGTCTGTCTCCTCCAGCAGCTCCCTTCTAATTGATCTGCTGGGCCAGTCTTTTATATTTCCTCTTCCTGTTCCGCCCCTCTGCTTCCAGCATGCGGGTCATGGCCCTCTCAGCTCCACCCATCAGGAGGCTTGCAGTGCTGCCTCTGAGGGGGGCCATACCTTACTACATGGGAACAACGAAGTTCAAATAATTACAAAGAGAAAGAAGTTGATGTTTTTCTAGCAGTATGAAGTGCAAGACATTAATGGCCAGCTTATTGAAAATGGTGATTTTTTTTTTAGAACTTTAGGTTATTTAAACCTAATGTATAGTCAGTTACATAAAAGAATATTAAATAAATGCAAAGGTGGCAAAGTCAAGCACTGAAAAGATAAGAAATTCCAGAATTAGAGTGTCCCATGAAGCCTTAATTTGGCCTCCTTTTGTGTATTCATTGAGACAGTTTTTAATTACATGATCACATTTTTCCACATACCGTCTTAATTAAAAAACCTTGAAAAAGAAAACCAAACTAATTCTATCACGTGGCCCTATACTGATCATCAGCTTCGATCATTGGTAGGGTTCAGACTTCGATTCAAAACACAAATATCTCTGCCACTTGAGTTTATGGAGTAAGTGGTAACAATAGTAGGTTGTCATCCTCTATGTGGACCAGCCTGCAGTGGAGAATGAGACATTTTGCAGTGAGCTTGACAGCTATTTGCTGACAGCAGGGGATGTAGAGACTCAAGACTTTTGGGTTCCATTCCATGTTTTGGAGGGGAATGTGTTCTAGTGGTTATAAGGCATTATCCCCCTGGGCTCCTAGCCCATCTCTGTCCCTTACTGCTCCTAGTCAATCCCCACCTCCCCCCCACACAGTCCAACTCCTCCCTCCCTTTTCCTCTGCTCCCATTCACCTCCCACATACCATGGCTCCTCTTTCCCACCCTCAGGGTCCTGCAAACCCACATTTTTATCCCTCTGTATTTGGAACAGGTGCTTCCACTGCTTCCTCCTCACTGGCTGGGCACCAGCGAGGTCAACATTGAGAGCACAGAACAGTCTCCCTACTGTCAGTTCTGGTGCCTGGCACTACAGTGGCCCCTAGCAGCAGGATGTGCAATTGCAAGAGAAGTCCTCCTCAACCCCAGGACACAGCATGCTCAGTTGCTCTGCAATGTTGGCATATATGCAGTCATATATAGGAGCTGTGAGGTGATGGAGCATGCTCAGTGCAGATGGAATTGTCAGAGATGTTAGCTGCCCAATGCTAATGAGTCTGAGCATGAACAGATTTCTCGGAGGCTCATAACCTAGTCAAATTTGGCCACATTTTCACATGAATGGCAGGAGGCACATCTGACACAGTTAAACCCCCTGCAACGTTTAAATCCCTGCTTCAAAGTATTGAGAACTTCTCAATGAAACAGTTGTAATATTTTTAACAGTCATAAGCAAACATTTTTCTTAACATTATTCAGAGAAATGACTGAACAATTTTAGCTGAAACTTAATTAAACACACTCACACCCCCTAAGGCAGGCACCCAGCATGAAAATTTTCATCCAGAATTTTGAGAGGTTGGCAAAGTTGAAAGCAACTGAAAACAGCACCTTATAATGGGAAAGATCTGGCAATCTTAACTATAGGTGGCACTACTAGCCCTAGTTAGCATCACATGAAGGATTTTTTTTTTTTAAGTGACATTTATTTTGACAGTGTCTAAATATTTTTCATATTTTTATTACGACTTGATAGGTTGTTTGTCATCTCATTAATGGTCAAGAGAAAATAATAATGAATATGTGTTGCTATGATTAATATTACCAAAAGAAAATAGTTTAACATCTCTATTTTAATTGAGAGTGACAAATTTTGAATTGCAGTTGAAACCATCTTTGATTTGAAGAATGAACTAATCTAAGAGTTCGGAAATTATTTTCAAGAGTTTAATAATTGCTAGGATTTCTCACTGAATATTTATGATGTGTATAATGGAGGGACAAATTAGTTTTTGTTAGAAAAATCTCTGTTAAAATTCAAAGTATTCTGTCACCAATGTAAAGGTTTAGATGGGTGCTATACTACTGGAATTTCAATGAAGTTACACTGTAGACCTGGATGTGTATCCAGAGATATTAAGGTACCATATAAAGGAAAAGTAGCAGAACCTGACTAGTATGATGTAACTGCTTATTTACTGGTGTGCATCTTAAAATACAAACTTGTTACACCCAGATCTTGAGATGGGCAGGCACTAGGGTCCAAGTAGTCAGGGGGAATTTTGCCTAAATTGGACAGAGTTTCATAAAAAGTCCTCTGTGGTTTATAACCCTTTTGAGCTAGGACCAGGTTTGAGTCAATTTGAATGATTTTACGCATCAAAAATTGTCAGATTTGTGGTTTTGCTTGATTTGAATATGGAACCTCCTCACCTTGCAAGAATGAGACCATAAGTCACATTTGCAGACCAGGAACCAATAGTAGCATTGAGAATCCATCAGATTTTCCACAAAACCTTTAACACAGGGTTTTAAAGCACTCTTGGTGCCCACAGGTTCCTCTCTGGGAGGAAAGCATTTAACACTGTGTCCTAAATACAGTTATTAGAGCTGAACCTAAAATCTGGGGAAAAGGGGTGTTAAAAAGTCAACCTCAGAAACATTTTTTGTCACCAAAATGAAAACCCAAAAGACTGATTTCGGGTTCAATGTAAAGTTTCATTCAACAGAAAATGATTGTTTTCAGGTTTTTGTTTTGTTTATTTCTGGATATTCCCCCCCACCCTCTTGTTTTTAAAATACATCTAGCTAAATTTCAAATTTCAAAATAAAGTGTCAAAATGTTTCATGTAGAAAACACCAAATTGAAATATTTTGCCTTTTGAATTCATTATTAGTTTTTGTTGATCTCAAACTGCATTTTTCAGCAAATAAACTATGTCTAAAATTTTGCCCAGCTCTGATGGTGATTTCATGAACAAGATAGATACTGTTTAGCTCAAAAACTCTGCTCAGTACCAACCAGAGTGGAGAGTACTTTGTTTCTGATTGAAAGTAGGCACCCCTCCTCCCCCGCATCTCTCTCTTCCTCTTTTATTTTCAAGATTCCAAACCTCCATATCCCCTAATCAGCTATGCTCTTTCAGGTCTTTTAATGCAGCAATGTGCCATTCATCTAGTACAAAGACTTATGGCTGAATTCTCCTCCTTTCACCAGCATAAATCAGGACTAGCTCCACTGAAATTAATGGAATTAAACTAGGATAAAGTCAGTGTGAGATCAGAATCAGATCCTTAGTATTCTCAACCTGTGAGAAATAATATTGTAACAGAGGCCCAAAAGAGCAGCAATCCCCCACTAAAAAATCATCTCAGAGGTGTATAGATACTAGCAGTCTACTGAACAATGATAGTCAAGGTCAAAGTGACCCCTGCTAATCTGTTCCTATAACAAAGAATTTCATAGTTGAACAACTCTTTAAGATGTCACTAAAAATTAAAAAAACATAGGACAAAAAGAGGGCACATATTCTCCACTAGTTTTGAAATAGCTACAAGTTCAGACACATAGTGACCTTCCAAAAAAGGCAAAATATGTATTTGGTTTTGGCCCAGATAGCAAACAGAATATCATTCAAATAATTTTCATTGAAAGATCAAAAAGGATCCATTTACAGGAAGCACTGTATACTCTCTCTTATGACCAAAGGGTTGAGAATCATTCAACAAAACTACAATTTAAACCTAGGATTAGTGAAATAAGTAAAGGATCACCATCCGAATCTTGATTCGCCCACTAACCATCCGCTGCCTGGAGGCTATATTCCCAGTAGTTCAGCTGAGACATGCAAAAACCCAAACCAATCCCAAAACGAACAATCCCCCCTCCAAAACTGGTTTAATATAATGATCCCATTAGCTTGTCCACAATATCTGTTGTTATAATTTGATTAGCCTCATGGACAGACTATGTGTGTGTTTATGTGCAATAATGAATGACTAAAGACACTGCCACCACAGTAAAGAATTACTCCATTCTTTTGGTTAAGTTGCAGCCTCTTACATGTCTCAAGGCCTGCAATCTGCTATTAGCACTAGAGCTGGTTGGGAATTTTGACAAAACATTTTGTCTGAAAATGCTGATTTGTCAAAACCAAAACCTTTTGCAGAAAAATATCAGTTTCAACAACAACAACAAAATTGTCAGGAAGATTTCTCTGGTTCAGGATGGAGTTTCTGATCAAGAGCCAATAGCCTGATAGTGAGGGCACCCACATTGGATGTGGCAGAGCAGGGACTTGAACCTGAGTTTTCCACATCCCAGGTGAGTGCGCTGGCTATTCTGCAGTGTAAGTGTCTTTTTTTGTGTGTGAAAAAAATCTAAAGGTTTCCATTTCATTCCAGTGTAGACTAAAACCTAGTTCGAAACCCTCCAATTTTTTGCAAAAACATTTTTTCCAGCCATCGCTAATTAGCACTCTGTTATAAACAGATACACTGAGCAGTTACAGATATGTTTAATTCACTGCAATAAAGTCCTTTATAAGCAGGTATTTATCGGATTGGACTGTATTGAACAGACAAGTTCTAAAGTAAACGCTCTCAAACTTTGCTTAGTCTGACCCACATCTTACCAGCGATATTGTCTCCTATGACATGTTTCCTCTCATTGATGTTTTTTCAGACCACTCTCCTTTTGCAATCCTGCAACATCCCTTGGCAAGTACAGCAATTTGCCTGCATGGAAAAAAAAGTGATACAAGGGAAGTATCCAATGTATCACTTTTTTCTCCATGCAGGAAAATCACCACCAGGTGACCAGCCACAAACTACCAGCAAGTGGTCTGCAGATCACAGCATAGGAACCACTGTTTAACATATTTGTATTTTATGAAGGCTATATAAGCTTTGAACAAAGGGTGTGAAAAGGAGAGGGACAAACTCCAGTTTAGAAAGTCCAACAGCACTTTCCATTTTGATACATTTAACATATAAATATATTTGTTTTTCCCCATATTTACAGCCCCACCCTATACTTACTGCCTGAGGTCACAGGCAAGACTCCCATTGTGTTCAATGTATCTGGACCAGTCCCCCAACCAGGATTTCTGCCAAAGTCCTGAAAGGTTGCAACCTCACCATGGTTTCATTACCCTCAATCCTTCCTTGACTGAAGCCCTAAACTGCCTTTAACCCCAGGCTTTTTTAAAATATTCACTCACACTGTTCCCCAACATTTACCTCGGCTTTTATTTCATCCTGAAAACAGCCCTGTTACCTACAGCTACAGTTCAACACACTAAACACAAGCACTTTGTTACCATGATAGTTTGCATACTAGAATCATGTATATCTAGATGCATATTCTGGTTGGGTAGCATTAAAATATTGTATGTAGATGGCATGTGACTGTGGAATAGCAAATAACTATTAGGAAAAGAATTAAATTACACTATCAAACCCATCTTCCCGTGTACATGCTATAAAATGAAGGACTGCTGGTTTCCAACAAGATAATATCATTAAAGGCTACATTTTCAGGGCAGCAGAGAACTCACAATCAGATCCACATTTTCAAGAGATCAATTCCCATTTTATCACCAAAATAAGCAGTCACATTTCAGAGAGAGTTCAGCACACTGGGAACTGCATTCTTTTGAAAAACCTGGCCATAAGGATCACAATGGCAGCTGAACACTTTGAAATTTAGCCCCACTTATGGGTAAGTAGAGCTGGCTACAAATTTTCATCTAAAATTTTTTTCAGACAAAAAAAAAAAAAAAAAAAGCAGATGGGTTGACCAAAATATTTTAAGAAATGTGTTGATTTTGCTGAAGTATTGTGGTTAAAAAAAAAAACTACTAAAAAGTTTCTGAAAAAAATCTAAATATTTCATTTTGACATTTTTGAAAGAAAACGTTTTGATTTTTCAATTCAAAAGGACTGGTTTGAAACACCTCAATTTTATTTAAAAATAAAAAAATGTTTTTAAAAGCTCAAAATTTAAATGTGTCATTTTGGTCAAAACATTCTATTTAACCCAAAGTCTCCTCCCTGCAACTTTTTTTTTTTTTTCCTCCAGTAAACCAAAAATTGTTTCAGATTGACCAACACCAAAAATTTCTACTATTTTTTCTGACTGGCCAGTAAAGAAAAATCAGTTATCTACAGAGTTCTAGTGCAGAGTTCTAGTGCAGAGCACTTGAAAAATCTGTCCCCAAGTTCTAAAAGGTTGATTCATAACGCAGTCTTCCTTAGCAAAGTAAGATGGATAATTTCAGCAATCAAGACTTTCTCTTTACAAGCTATGGGACTCAAGCCATGTTTGCTGAGCTAGTTTACTGTAACACTATTTTGAACTGTTTGAGGTTAGCTCATTTTAAACAAGGTTTGGCCAGCCAGGGCAAACAGATCCTATCAATATTAAAACAATAGTCCAGATTCTACTCCCATTAGAGTGAATGAGAACAGGATCTGGATGCAAATTTGGAAAAAAAAAAAAAAAAAAAAAAATCTTGTACAGAAAGGAGAATCATTTCATAGAACCAGCACAAATCAAGGCTGATTTAAGGTGACTTTGCACTGCAAAAAAATTCATGTGAACATATCACTGAGTAAATTAAAATTCTTTCCACTAGGTTCCTTAATGTAGACCCTAGTAGTGTTCTGACAACTTGTGCGATCAAAAAAACCATCAGAATCTTTGGATCATTACTTTCTACTGATAAAACCATCCATCCCCAAAAACCTCTAAAGCACACACATCTGAGTTTATTGGGACACTTCAAAAGTCATTAAAGAAATTATAGACCTAAATTTCTCTCATAATAGCTTTCCCTATATTGTGCCTTCAGTTCCTCCTTCATAATGGTTTAGTTTTGCCTTCATAATGGTCTAATTAAGTAGTGTATGTGCCATTTACTTGTGTCTCCATGTGTTACTCAGAAGATAACTAGAAAGTCTAATTTTGATGTTACACCAGTTTTACACTTTATTCAGAAAGACACTGTTTTGGATCTTCTTAAACCACTGTAAATCTTAAGTAACTCCACTAAAGTAGATCAGAATCAGGCTCACTGCGTCTTTCTGAATAAAGTCTGTGTTTTGACTTTTCATTTTCTCTCACTCCCCATTCTGCCCCCCTCCCTCCAAAGTCTATAACTGGATTTGTTAGTCATACATCTCAAAGTACATGCCACCAATTTAGTTAGGGAAATGTGTCTCTACTACATTTAAAGGCAACAAATCCACCTCAGTCAAATAAGATGTATTTATCTGATTCTGTTCTGAAGCTACCGTAACTTTCTAGTCAACAAATTGCATACAGAAAATGTTGTGATCATATACTGTACTCCAGAATTGAATCAAAATAAAGTACAATTGCTACAGCAATCTCTATCAATTTGTTTCCATTGATGGCATAGTTTAGGTTCACGTTATGTATATGATTTAGTTTCTGTGAGAATGTGGCCTATAGCTCAGTGTTAGCAGGCTGTATCTACTACATGAAGCCGCAGTTAGAGAAAAGTACATACTGTAAGTCAAGTGAAAAAAAAATCACTTACATCTTGGCATGTGAGATAAAGTGGACACAGACTGCAGTAAATTATTCATCCTGGGAGATCATATTCCAGTTTGTTTAACTGAAAAACACGCCATTTGCATCTTTTTTCATCCTGGCTTTAGGATTGTGCACACACACATACAGATGTAACTTCCAACCTCTGCGGGTGGCTACCCTGTATGTTAAGGACATACTATGGCTAGTGCTGGTGAAAGAAGACTTGCCACAAATGAAAGAGCAGACAACACCAGGAGAACTAAGGTGCTCTAAGGCTGCTGCAGATTTAAAGAGCAAACACTAACATATATGGGGAGAAAATTGATAGATTATAGGGGAAGGGAGAGAGATTAAATATAGCGTGTGTGCAGGGGAAACAGAAGAGGGGTGTAGTTTTGCTTGGAAGTCCATCTATAAAATGTTACATTCTGAATAGAAAGAACAGCCTTATGTAGACATAGAACTATTTAGTCTCACCTCCAGGAGCCGGTTCCATCCAGTTAAGATTGCAGCACTTTGGATGGGTGGCATGAGGATATTTGCATGGACACTGTACACTCAGTAGCTCTTGTGAGGATAAAGGACTTCATATTCCCAACTCTCACACTTTTCATGAGCATTTTTTACTTTAAAGTGAAAACACACAGAATGTAGTATATAAAAACCAAGTTTTGCATTGTCTGAGAAGTATGTCAATCACGGCAACACCTGGTGGACAAATACGCCTTAGGGACTAGACTGAACCAAATCTGTGTGTTAAGTCCGATTTTTGTTCAGGACTACACTAACTCACTGCATCTCACTTGAATAAAAGTTCAATGTACTACAAATAATCAATGTAAAAATTTAAAATAAGGCATAGATTAATCTATTAAAGAAGAGAAGTTTAAAAACACATTAATAAATGTACAAAAGATAGTTGTAAAGTAAATGGACCTCAAAAACTGGGAGTAAAACAAATGGATAGCTCAGCCCTGGAGGGATGTAACAGGGGAAAATACGGGTGCTTCTCTGGGGTAAAGAGGAGGGAATAGATGTCCTAAATGTCAGAGCAATGTAGCAAACATCTTGCAGGATTGGTCTCTTAACTTGTAAAATCTGCATCTTTCATCAGGCTACTCACTAAAGATACATTGCAAAGTAGAAATGAAAAATGAGTTAAGCACTAAGTTACCTATTTTTAAAAAAATCTAATAATCAATATGGTGCCTAAAACAGTGGTGGCAGCCAATGGGCCCCCTACCCTATGACTCCTGATGTTGCTAACACATGGGCTTGCCCATACCAGGATAGAGGATGTACTTTTAAAATATGTTTGCTAAAACTTTAACTAACCTGTTTTAAAACTCTAAAAGCAGAGATTTTCAGATGAGCCTAAGAGAGTCAGGCAGTTGCGGGGGAGGGTGGGGGGGGGGGTGTTTAACTTCCTTGGGTACCTCTGAAAAATGGAGACCCAGTAGAGATAGGGCAAACAGTCTTTTAAGAAGCATTAGCTGGTTGAGATGAACCCTAGTGCAGAGCTTAGAGTTACCTCAACCAGCTAACACACATTAAAATACAGCTTGCCCTGGCTACACCAGAGCTTTAAAGCATATTATAAATTTCTAGCTAATACATTTTTTTAAATACACCTTTTATCCTGGGCTAGATATCCCCACAGGTGGAGCTGAACTGATATTCATGCTGGGAAGTTAGTGAAACAATTTCCTAGTTTAGACAAGGTCCTGGACTCTGTAAAACAAGATTGGAAACGTAGGAAATATCAGAACATGTGATATGTTCTGGTTCTGATATTTCCTACTTTCAGATGGACCTAAAATACTCAGTATTTCAATATGTTGCTTCATGCCACAGCAAAATAGAGGCATGTGAAAATGTATATATGTGAGTGTGACACTAAAATAATTATACAGTTAGAATTAGTTTCAAGTTTTCAGATGAATTTCAGGGTGAGCTCTTATCCTTTCCAAATTGGCTGGCTCAGGCCTTTTGGGAAGGGACCTTAGATCAATTAAGCCCATAAAAAGCAGGAAAGGCCCTATCCTGCAGTGATCTAATCATCCCTTAAAACTGTTAAATGACTATGCTGTAATTACCTCATTAGGCAACTTGTTCCACTCTGAATGGCCTTATCAAAGAAGTTTTCATAATACCTTTCTGAGGAAGAAAGTTTGCTTAACATGAAAGAAATGACAATGCTAATTTTTTCTACAGATGCTGCATTGGTGTATGTACAGTACAGCACACTGGTTTCATACTAGGCAAAGCAAGCATTTAATGTGCAATTCCCACTGTCACTTGAAAATTAAAATAAGAAAGGTCTTCCGGTATGCTTGTAAAATCTGTAGTCTATTAACTTTCTATATGTTCAGATCAAATTGCAACCGACCTATCTACCAACATCCCTGCCCCATTTTTAAGCATTTCCGTTTGGTTTCTACAGGATGTTCAATCCTTTGCAAGACTGCTATGTTGATAAAGGAAATTTTCCACATTTCCCCCTAACGTTGATTTATATGCTGCTAAAAATAAGCGGTCTTTTCAATGATTTTGCTTTTCTCTCAGCCTTATAGTGGAATATTATAAAAGAAAATACACATTTAGTATGTGACACACTGTACCTCAAATTAGCCCCAACACCCCCATATTCATCACTGGTATATGGTTATGATATTTCATACAAGGCATGCCTTGCAAGGTATCATATGAAAGCTCATGATCTGCTGAAACTCACTGTTCTGTCAAAATATGTATATCATTAATGTGTATGGAGTTATGAGATTTTGCTATATGGTTGTTATTGAAATATGTTGTGAGTCACCCACTGCTAGTTCACCAGTGGCAAAGGAGGTAACCCACGCCAATGCATAGAGCGGCTACATGGGAGACATTGCAGCAGGATAGCTGTGCTGCGGTGAGGTCTGTAGTGTAGACAAAGCCTTAATCTCTTTAGAAGGGTGGTTTTTACTTTTACATAGCTTTTGGAACAACCTCAAAACAGAATTCTAAAATCAATGGCACCCCTGCCCCATTTACCTGTAGGTATTTCACTATACAGTATGAATTTCCCCACCCATCCATAAAATGGACTAAGCTCAAAACCTCCCATGTAGGTTTTAGAAAATATCCGAAATATAGAAATACTAAATTCTTTTGAATTGATATTTGCAATAGAAATAGAGAATAGATATGCAATACAAAAATGTCTTCATTGAACAAAATGAAACAAGTGGGGTGGGATTCACTCCTACATGCCTGGAAGGGTGCAAATTGCATCTTCACTCCTGAGCCCGGAGGCAGCTATACAAGGAGACGATCAGTCCTGTGGGAGGCAGGTGGATCCCCAAAATAACCCTATATGCAAGAGCAGTTATGGGAAGGCAACCAGTACTTTTATACAGCCAATGTACAAAATTAATAATTTCATTAGGTTTCTTGTTTAAATCCACACGGGCACTTCAGTGTCCATTGGAAAGAGTTTCTTGCAACATCAGAAATCTTACACAGAACAATCCAACCTAAAGCATCAAACATTGCAAGACAATGGACATATTTAAGATGTGTTGGAGGCATCCTTAAAGCATAACTTCCATGTTGAGTCATAACATGGACACCACCTTGGAAGAAGGGAAAAAAAGGGAGTGCTGCCTAGAAAAACATTACATAGAATAGAAAGAAGTCAAATCCATCACCTGGATACTCAAAAGTCTGAGCAGACCAGCACAAGACTGAAATAAATGGTGGAGACTGGCCCTATGCACCTGAGGGTTTGGAAGGATTAAAAGGAAAAGGAAAAGGGAGGGTTTTTCTGCTGAGTAATCACATATTTTAATAGATACTTCACTACTTTGATTACCTCTGCAAGAGTACACCTGGTTACCATGCACAATGTGCAAGAGCCACAGTGCATTATCATGGCAGCTAGATTATTAATCATGAAGGCTTAAGTCCTTTCTGCAAATTAACCTCAGTTGAGCCCTCTGTTATACTAATGAAGCAAGTTAGTGTACATATTGAAATATCAAATGTTCTGTAAAAACAAGACAATGGTAGAGAAGGCTAGAGAGGTAGAAATGTTTTATAGTATGTGTCAGCTTTTAGGCATACTAGTGATACATACATGATTTAAAGTTAAAATCCAGTTTAAATTATTTTAAAGTAATTTTTTGTATTCTTGTGTACATATTTTTGCTTTGTCTATTTCTGAACCCAAAAGAAAAAAAATCTCAAGATACAGGAAATCCTGAAAAAAAATTCCATAGCCATGCTATAGAGCAGTAATTAAGTCATCCATGAACCAAAATCTTTGTTGTGATTCTTTTCAAAGTGATTTTTAGAGCTACTGTGTAGATTCCATTAGTATAGATTTCCACTGAAACCAGGGTTGTTATAGTAATCTGCTTGAAGACATACATTACAATTATTCCTAGATTTGATCAGTGTTGTATGCATTTGAAATTTGGACTGGGTTGGTGTGTTTTGAATCATTCATTCTTGTGGCTCTTGTCTAAACACTCTCCAATTTATCAGCATCCTTCTTGAATTGTTAGCTGCACTGGACGGTATTCTAGCAGCAGTCACACCAGTGCCAAATAGCAATAAAATAATCTCTCTACTCCTGCTTGAGATTCATGCTCAGAGTTTATGCATCCAAAGATCGCCTTTTGGGCCACAGCACCACACTGGGAGCTCATGTTCAGCTGATTATGCAGTACAACACTCAAATCTTTCAGAGTCACTGCTTCCCAGAATAGAGTCCCCCATCCTGCAAGTATGGCTTACATTCTTTGTTCCTAGATGTATACATTACATCCAAGCTTACAGAACAATCTGGATTGCTTGGTATCACTACTGATCTGTTGTGTTCATTATTTACAACTCCCCTCAGTTTCTGGGTCATCTGCAAACTTTATCAAAGATGATTTTAAGTTTTCTTCCAAGTCATAGATAAAATGTTAAGCAGCACAGAGCCCAGAAGTGATCCCTGCAGGACCAAACTAAAAAACACTAAAAGTAAAGTGTTTCTATTAGAAGGTTACAGCATGTTCCGGAACACTGCAAATAAGCCCCTTCTAAATCAGGGGAAGATATCAAGTGCTGAAATAGCCTCCTATTAAAAAAGTAAAATTATGCTCAGATTTTTTATTATTAATTATTATTAAAGAAAAAGGTACTTGTACCCTGATACTTTAAAGACTTAAGCCTGCACTTTACACAGGCTGATAGTCCTAATGAATGCAGAATTGGGACCTTAATACTTTGTTATGGACATAAAAGCAAAAAATTTTACCCACATTGGTGACTATACCCAAAGTCTCCACTCATTACAACAATATGAAAATATTACAGAACTATGAAACTCTCTCGAATGCTTTATCCACTAGTAGTCTGAAATCTATTTCAAGGCTTTTAGAGTCTCATCCAGAGCCCATTGACTTCAATGGGAGTCTCCATTTACTTCAATGCACTTTGAATGGCATTCTTAAATGGGAAGTCTGAATTCTTGTTTTAAAATGATTGATATGCAATGAGATTTGAACTTGCCTTAAAAGGTCTATACATATCCATAAAGACTTGCATGCAGAAAAATCTATAATCCATTGGCACATATAAAGATGAAGTCATTCCTTTCAAATGTCTCTAATAATCTTAACATTCAGATAAATCATGTGATTTATAGAACTGTAAAATTTACCCAATTTATGAACTGTCTATAAATTATGAATGTTCTTTCTGCCAATGGAATTTTTATTGCCTCCTTATCTCTAGATTGCACTGTTATTTCTCCATTGGCAGAAAGAGACATTCCCCATATTCTCCAATTCAGCATTTATGTATTTCTGTCAAATATCTGAAGTGATCATCCACCAGCATTAGAGGTAGTGAAACTAACCCACATTTCTGTCAGATAATGTTGAACTAGATTTGTGCTTTACTATGTACATTGTTCTGACATTTTCTTTTAACAGAAAGGGACTTTCCTGGCATCTGTATCCTGATTTGAATGTGGGTAGAGGCAGAGTAACTGGATGCCAGAAATGAATTTTTATTCTGATCTATAACTTAGGTCTCAAATTCCTAATAATGTGGTAAATATGAAATCACATGTGCAGTAAGCTTCATATACCTATAGGAAAAAAATTACATTAGCAAGTGATCGTATAGGAGGAATGCTGGGTGGTCTGTAAATATTTTACATGAGCTAAATAATGTAGATTACACATGACTGTCGAAATTTCTTGCACCAGTTCCTCATTTCATGTAAAGCAACAGCTGAAAATATAGCCCATAAGTGTTTCAGAAAAGTGTACATTCAAAACTGAGTATCCCAGGGTTAAATTGTTGTTATACAATATGCATGTATATAGCAATTAAAAGTTATGCTAAGCCACCATACTTTCTATGCAAATGTTCCTTTGAATTTAAGATATCAGTAACAGCCACTTTTATATTACAGCCACCTTCTGTCTTCAGATGACTGAAACTTTTAAGGTCATATGTTTTTAGATTAAAAGTTCATGCTATATTTGATTTGAAGCCAAGAAACAAACTTATAAAATTTATCACTCATTTTCTAATACATGCTGCCCTTTGGGTTTGAGTCAGTCCTCAGTTCATTTTGGAACCAGCTACAGAATATAAGCCCTTGATTATTCTCGAAAGGAAATGCACACACACTGTCCACAGGCTTAATATCTCATGACTGAATTTGTGGTTTAAAAAAAAAAAAAGTCATTCTTGCTGAATCACTGATATCATTCTGAAAACTTGTCAGACTCAGCATGTACTAAGTGACAGGTTTATCATCTCTGAGCACAACTGTCCCCCACCACAACTCCCAACATTCCTTCCAGACCAGAGCCCCAGAGACAGATTTTTTCCAAGCACAGTTAAGGCAAGATTTCCAGAGAGACATTTTAATGGTGAACACAAAACTGGTCAAGAAATGAATATTTCTAGCTTAAGTTCACAGCCCTCGAACAACACTGTAGAAAGCCTCAGTGGGCTTTTATATATCTTTGGGTAATTTATACACCACAAAATTAGCTGTACGAACTGGTGTGATGTCTAACTTTTCATTTGGCTGTCAAAAGTTCTATATAAAGCAACAGCCTTTGAGGTTTGAGTTACAACCCTATATACTGAGGTGGATTGTGACCATGTCACATCAGTAGAGTAGGGAATTGGTGGAATCGCCAATGACTAGCTATAGCCTAATTAAAAAACAACAACTAAATAATTATTTTAACGTCCTTTCCACCAAGCTATAAAAAAAAGAGAACAAAAAATAGTTTGTGCATTTAGACAAACCCTGGATAGCAGCTCTGAGTCCAAGTAGAGACCTGTTGGAGGTTGGAATCCTTTCCCTCCAGGCAGCAAAGTTGTTCCAGTGACCTCAGCTGGAAACGGAGGAGGAGGAGGAGGATCTGCATAGCTTTGTACAGGGGCTTCTGTAAGTTGCTCTCACAGGGCTAAATTCCATGCTGCACAAAGGTCCCCTGGGATTTTGTTTTCTTACACATCTCCACTGAGCCAGAAGAACCATACTGGTTCTGGTGCCAGGGGACTTTCTGCAACCACAGAGGCAGGATATGCCCCTTCATGCATTCATATCAGCCTTGCACTCTTGGAAGGAAAATAAATCAGAAACACAGGGCTGAGAAACACCAGCTTCTCCTTTCTAAGAAATAGGCAAATGCAAAGTAAGAGCAACTGTAGCATGTGATTACATGAACTAGAGTAACCAACACTGAGGGACATATCTACAGAAGATCAAATGGGCTTCCCCTCAGAAAGGCCAGACAAGCACCCTACTGCCAATGGTTTTTATAAACACCCCGCTATGGCAATCACAAAATATCTTCCCTCTTCAAATGCAAGTTAGTTTTCTAGAGTTCGAGATGCCATGTTGACAAAGATAGAAGAACTGCATGTCTTAAATGATACTGAGCTCTATATCTCCATTTCATCAGGGCCAGGCAGCCCAGCTAAGTCTTTTACTCAGGACTGGTCTACACTGGGAAATTACATTGGTATAGCTATCTCTCTCGGGGTGGGACAGATCCACAGCCCTGAGAAATGAATCTATGCTGATCTAAGCCCAGCTGTAGACAATGCTAGGTCAGTGGAAGAGTTCTTCTATTGACCTAGCTACTACCTCTCGGGGAAGTGAATTACATAGGCTGACAGGAGAACCCCTCTCATGGGCATAAGTAGGGCCTACACTGAGGCACTACAGCTGCACTGCTATAGCATTTTAAATGTAGATGTACTCTTAGTCACTTGGAGGAAAGTTAACTAGCTTTGACTCTACTTAGACAGATGGGGTAGAACTCATGGGTTGAGGGACAAGCTAGAAGAAATGGGCCATATTATACACCTGCTCATGAATAAGGGGACATGCCACCATGCGTTACTCATGTTTGGAACCTGAGGAATCATCCTGGATCCTTAAGTGTTCCTACTTATCTAGCTAGCAAGATTAGCCAACAGCACTCCCTCTGCCCCCAGCTATTAAGTGTGTTAAACTAGAGGGATGTGACCTTTTTTTTCAGATGCATAAACATTATCATCACAATTTGTGGGTTCCAGCAAGAAAACCACAGGTTGAGTTGGAACCTGGGTTAAAAAAGGCTGATAATCATTGCTCTAGTAGAATGCATGTGGCTGTGGGAGCCAAGAACTTCTGAATTCCAATCCTGGTTCCAACTCTGACACAGTGTGGTCACTTGAGCATTTGAACACTGTTTCTATCCCCTAGGAATACCATCACTTATCTACTTCACAGATGTTGAGATCAATAACTCAATGGAGTTTGGAAGGCTTTCAAACCAGAAGTCCATTTGGAAGGGAGGTGGGGTTTAAGGTACAATTCACAGAAAACAAATTTGTGCTCAAAATGAAGGCTTGATTTGAAAGCCAGGAACTGTAAAGCACCATACAAATGCCACGTATTGTTAGACATCCCGCTTCCCTCGTTTTATCTTTACCTCCATGCACACTCACTATTTGTAAAAAGTGTTAATGCAATAATGAAGCTGAACCTCGTACTTAAGATAAAATGTTAAAACTAATCCCACATTGTTCCTAGCTTCTTCTGCTGCTGATTTTGTGGCATCCAATTAATGTCTTAATCGTATACTGTGTTCTCCCCCACCTGCTGCCCATGTGGGTCTGGTCAACTTAGAAAAATAGACAGACAATTTAATATACTGCAAGGGGGAAAAAAGCATGAAATTCAATATTTTATGTTCCCACCTTCCTCACACAATCACTAAGCCTCCCTTTTTATCTTTCTGTTTTAAAAGAAATAGGATGATTTAATTCATGAGAAAACCCAAACTTTTTTAGCAGCTTTTTAGCATATTGGACACAATTTACAGAATGTATTAAAGGTCACTGAAGACTCCTGAAGGCCAGTGGGTGAGTTGTGGATTGCCAGGGTGTACACTAAGCAGCCTTAATACTTCAATTGTGTATAATAGGAGCCAGTAAGATTGGAGCAGGTGATACAAGTCACTGCCAGTAAATTTAATTTTGTGCACACTACTCTCTGACTGACGTGCCCATTAGTAGTGATCTGTGGGCAGGATTCCAAACAGGCAAAGACTGGAACTTCTTGAGTTACTTTCATGCTGTTCTTCAAGTTTAAGAGAGTAATTACATATCTTTAAGATACATGTGATGATGGGGCAAGGTCCCATTCAGTGAATAAAATATTTGTTTTAAAATGGGGTAATTCTGAAGTACTCATGCCAAGGGCAGCTTGTGAATCTGTAGGTAAACCATAGGCAGGATTCCTCAGCTATTTTGTGTTAAATTCTTTGGAGGAGGGCCCTTGAAATCTAAGCTCCTAAAGCAGAGATGCTTCTGGTTACATGGGACCAGACCTGTATATTCAGAATAAGGAGGTAAGGCTTGTCCCCAAGCATTCAGAGGAAGGTTTGGCATATTGATCCTATGTCCTGGACAGTCTCTACGCAAAAGAATAAATGGACACAGTTCTGACATCGGGAATCATAAAATTCAAAAACCAGTAGGAGAACACTTCAACCTCTCTGGTCACTCAGTAACAGATTTAAAGGTGGCAATTTTGCAACAGAAAAGCTTCAAAAACAGACTCCAATGAGAAACTGCTGAGCTTGAATTAATATGCAAACTAGATATCATTAACTTGGATTTGAATAGAGACTGGGAGTGGCTGGGTTATTACACATATTTAATCTATTTCCCCATGTTAAGTATCCTCACACCTTTTTGTCAACTGTCTAAAATGGGCCATCTTGATTATCGCTACAAAAGTTTTTTTCTCCTGCTGATAATAGCTCATCTTAATTAATTAGCCTCTTACAGTTGGTATGGCAACTTCCATCTTTTCATGTTCTCTGTATGTATATATTTCTTCTTACTATATGTTCCATTCTATGGATCTGATGAAGTGGGCTGTAGCCCACGAAAGCTCATGCTCTAATAAATTTGTTAGTCTCTAAGGTGCCACAAGTACTCCTGTTCTTTTTGTGGATACAGACTAACACGGCTGCTACTCTGAAACCTATATTTAATTTGCAACACTGCTATTGACTCACTTATGTAAGCTTAGGTGACACATTTGATCTCTCGATGCCTACTTTCCCCCCATACAAATAGGGAGAATTATTTTACTATCTTCGTGAAGCACTTCGAAATCTATAGATGAAGAGTACTAGGAGTGTGGAGTATTATTGCGCCTGTGATTCTTGCATCAAATTATTCTGCTTGCTGAACCTAAACCTTGTACCCAGTTACAGAACAATGGAACACTGAGTGGCAGAAAGTACTGATCCTCATCCTTCAAAATAACTCGCCAAAACATAACTGACTCGATAGCATCAGAAACGAGGCTGCCCCAGATCCAAAGAGACACAAACGTGCCTATGTGAGTACGGTCTCCAGTCTACTACTAAAAGGAGAAAGTGAAATCTTAGCCCTATTAAAGTCAATGGCAAAACGCCAATGCAGTGAAATCCTGGTCCCATTGAAGCCAGAGACCCATTCACTGTACAAGCTTATTTCTTATATATAAGGATTTGGGAAGAAGATTTACTGAGTTTAAGCACTGACCATTTTAACAATGAAAATATCAAAGAAGCAGAAAAAAAGAAGTCTGCAGCATAGTTTGATTTCTTACTCAAGTATCACAGGTGTTTAGACAGAAGGAAATAATATTTCATAATAGTTTTTAAATAAACTGCTCATCTAAAATGTTGATTAGATCGTAAGAACAGAAAAATCCACAGGCAGATTTGCATTAAATAAAAATGGGTTAGATCCTCAGCGAGCATATATGAGCACAATCCCTGGGTCTGGCAATTCTCCCCTTACCTCTGCAGAGTTTGACAGAGTCACTGGGCCCAAGAAGCATGCATAGTTTATAAGAGCTGCGTGCTATATGGTACCGCTAACCAGCTGGTCCTCTTTACTCTTGTGAGGTTGAAAGATCACAAGCAGGACTTGTTCCTGCAGGTCTTCAGACACGACAGTGGCTCTTTAGGAACTGCCATATCATTATGTTCTCATTAGCACTTCTGTATCAGGTAGGCGCTTGCTGAACCACCTGGATCATTTTTTAAAGGAAGATATAGATAATAAATAGGGGAGGAGGTTCATACGTTAAAGCATATATGGTAGTCCTTGTCACTCTACATTTAGAACTGTTGGCAATGTGTTTTCCTAATCAGTATAAAGAGGGCTTTTTATCTTAAGAACTGCATTAACTGTTCTATAGACCACCTCTATGAGCCATTTACAGTTTGACCTGCACAGTACTTAGAGTTCTCACACTGATTAGGAAAAGTATGCCAAAACCATTGTTGCTGCTAATACAATTTCAATTTGTGTGCAGTCCAGGGCTGCCCCGGGGGGGTGGGGGGGGGGGGGGGGAAGAGGGGGGGGGAGGGGGGGCAATTTGCCCCAGGCTCTGGGCCCCACAGGGGCCCCCACGAGAATGTCAGAGGCTCCCCCCCCCCGCGCCTCCACATTCCCACATACCCCAGCGCCTCAGTGCGCCTCAGTGTGCCACCTCCAGGAGTGGCCCGGGACAGAGCTAAAGTGGCGTGGCTCCGCTGGGGCCTGAGCTCCTCCCACTCAGAGCCGCATGGTGAGGGGGTGGGGCCTGAGCCGCTCCCACTCAGAGCAGCATGGTAAGGGGGCGGGGCTGCGAGCTGCGGCCGAGTGGCAGGAGTTCAAGTCCCGTGGAGCCACGCTGCTTTAGCTCTGTCCAGGGCCGCTTCTGGACGCAGCGTGCTGAGGCTCCGGGAGAGGGGGGGAGGAAGCAGAATGGTAAGCCCCTCTGAGCCGGACATTTCCCTGACCCCCCACTCCAAAGCCAGCCCCTCTGAGCTGGACCCCCCCAGCCCTGACCCCCCGCTCCGAGCCCAGCCCCTCTGAACCGGGCACCCCCTGACCCTCCCCTCCCCCGCAGCCCTGACCCCCAGCTTTGAGCCCACCCCCTGTGAACCGAGCACCCCCCGACCCAGAGCCCAGCTCCCCACCCAGCTCTGGGCAACAACAGCGTCACCCCCAGGCAGTGACATGCCATTGGCACCAACCATCACCATCACCCAGCGACAGTGCATTATGTAACTGCAAATGTATACATACCATTAAAGCATTTAATGTTTTTAAATAATGTATTTTGTGTATTTTCAAATTATTAAAAATTAATTTTTGAATGTATTTCACTGGTTAGTATCATGTATTTGGAAGTGTAAAAAATATAGTATTGCAACTTTTTTTTTATGGAAGGGGCCCCTGAAATTGCTTTGCCCCAGGCCCCCTGAATCCTCTGGGTGGCCCTGGTGCAGTCAGAGCCATAGATTCGGGGATTTCTTAAATGTCTCTTCAATGTGTTCTCTGACTCAAAACAACTAAAAACGGGAGTTGGTGGCACTAATGCTAGAGACGTAGGACCCTGTGTTTCTTCTTCATGAATTCCCTTTGGGTAGGTTAATAATGAGCAAGGTGAACAAGTCAATATAATAGGAAGTAGTTCTATTCAAGATGGATATGAAAGCCTTCTAGTATGCTGTTTAGGAAGCCACATACTCAACTTAAATAGGGATAAATTACAATAGAGCTGCACCATATTTAATTGAATATGTTCATTTTTTCAATAAGAAGTTTTCAAGGCAAGGTAGGAAACTAAAAAATCATCATGCAAACAAAGGACTTCATATATAGAGGTAACATTAGCGAAGAGAACCAAATACAATACAGCTTAATTAAATGGAAGGAAGTGCAAAGGTTATATTTACATATGAAATCACAGAGTAAGGGGGATAAATGATCCAGACAGGAGTAACAAATGTACCAGCATATCTTTAAAGGTATCTCTGAAGGTAACATTTACATAGCCATTGGCAGCAGCAGACAGTGAATATATTCATTTATTCATATTATTCAAATAACTATTCTTTCATTGTGCCTCTGCAAAAATGAAAATTATATATGGTAGAATGAACTGTTTTTAATCTCCAGAAATATAGAAAATTAAATATGAAACATGCCTAGTAGAACATATTTTATTGCCAGTTCCCTGAAGGGGTTCTTTCAGATTAGAACACAAACAGTCTCATCCATTTTCTAAATTTTTTATTTCTAACATGTTTATTCTTCCTGGTCTCTACTAATGTCCAGCATTTTGCAAAGATGCTCTACAATACTTCCAGATTCTACTTGGGGGAGAAAAAGAAACAATTATGTAATGCTTACATAATGAAAGCCAAAACTAGATAAACTTGGTCTCAGTTTGGGCTCCAGCCAGTAAAGTGAGAGATTCAGTGACATGGTCACCCAAAAAAAAAAAAAAAAGTTTTATCACTAGGATTTCAGTACAGAATTAAGAAAGTGACCTGTGGTCATATCTTGAAACAATTTTATGATGGCTCTAATTAAATGCATCTGTTATTTTTGAGTTTTGTGTTGAATCTTTTAGTTCCTAAACCAAAAAAAGAGTAAGAAGAGGGTCAAACACCTGCAAAATTGAATTTCCTGAGAAGATTCAGCTTGTGAGAATGGAAATCCAGGACTTTTGCAAACCAAAACTGAAGGAGCGCCACAGAGGTCTAGATCTAGACCATCCTCTCTGTAAACATTCCAGGGCAGATTTTCTTCATTGTGTCTCATTATGGATTTTAAATGAACTTTTTGAATAATCATGAATATATTAGGAGATACTGATCACTGACTGAGTTATATTACGTTCAGGATTAGCTGTTATGAGCTCCTGATTCTTAGATAATGCAGCTCAAAGCACTTAAAATGAATATTCTAGGTGAATAAGTATCTACTGGCTACTGCAGTGTGAAAATTTGGGGCTGAAGTACGCAAACTTAAGTCAGAGGTTAAGAGAACTTTGGGGAGGACTCAAGGTCTAGTCCCCACTAGATCTGGCTAAACTTCCCCTATCTCTCTACTTTTGCAGCTTCCTTGATAGCTGGTGGCAGAGTATGGTGGGTGCAGCCTGGAACATTCAAGACCACATGCACAGACAGTAACAAGACAAGCAAAATGTTTTCTAACGCTTTCACTGCTGACTTAGTGATAGCAGGGAAAGCAAACAGGCAAGCTAATTCCACTGAAGACCCTTTCTGGCCTGAAAAGCTAGTTAGTAGAGGCTGATGCTTTTTTAGAGGGTGGGAGTCTGAGAGGAAGAGGTCCAAGTGAACTTCATCTCTTCATATCAATCTTGTGGAGGTTCACAGAGCTTCAACCAAAAACAAGATAAAAGGACATCTTGAATCCACAGGAATCCAGTGCCAGCTGGAATCTGAGAGTTGCCTAAAGCCCTAGGAGGCACAGGTATATCATAGAAAGGAAAGAAAGAATTTGAATTTAAATGAAAGTTTGACAAAGACATACAAACACACAGTATATTTGTTCTGAATAAAAGCCTACTCACAATTAAATCTATCACCATAGAGGCCAGGAAACTGAGAAAATTCTGCTTTCCTTGAGCTAGCAAATATCCCCCAAAAAATTATAGGATAGTATTTGACGTAATGAGTTTTAAAGATTAATGTAATTTGAGGATGCATCTTCAGATCCTTCGCCTTTTAAAAAAAAATGACCTCAATTCTGTGTTTAAGATGGAACTTTTAACTATATAAACGTTTGCATTTGAGTTATCACACAAACATTTATGCATTGAACCTTTAAAATTAGCCTTCCCTATGACAGAGGATAAAAGAAGAACAAGGGTATTTTTTATATATAGTCAGAAAATAAGACTCCAATAAAAATGCAATTCATTGGCTTTCATAAAATAAAATAAAGGTCAGCAAAAGGTTAATAATTTTCTCGGAAGTAAAGGTAGTCCTGTTTTCAGAAAAAAAAAAAAAAAAAGCTGACAGGCTTGATTTTATATTCAGTCTTTTTTAAAAAAAAAAAAAAAAAAAGTTTTCCTTTGCCTATACCAACAATGGTACCCATTGAAAATGTAAGAACAGTGGAAAATGTTTTAAATCTTTTCCAGTTATTCAGAACTCTAAATAGCAGCATCAATAATGTCTTACCTCTCATCCCAAAATACTTCACAACGTTAAAAAAATATGACATGCAAGCAAGGTCTATTCAAACATACACAAATAATGTCACCTGCCATTGAAATATAATCACCTCTAGAATGGAACACAGTAGCTATTTAGTAGCACACTGTAGAACTACACAAATTTAAGGCAAGAAGAAGATTGTATTCAGCTGAAACTTCCAGGGTGAATTTTGGTAAACAAGCTAATACCAGATTTTAAATTTGGCTTGGACATCAGAACAACTAACTACTCATGTTCAAAGTGCCTTTGGATCTTTAACATCAGTTAATTGGGAAAAACTTTGCTGTCTGATGTTCATGGGAATGGGGGGGGGGAGGAAGAGAAAGAGGTCTGAACATATCAACTGAGGGTATGTCTACACTACGAAATTAGTTCGAATTTATAGAAGCCGGTTTTATAGAAATCGGTTGGATACAGCCGATTGTGTGTGTCCCCACATAAAATGCTCTAAGTGCTCTAGTCGGCGGACCGCGTCCACAGTACCGAGGCTAGCGTCGACTTCCGAAGCATTGCACTATGGGTAGCTATCCCACAGCTCCCGCAGTCAGCATCTACCAGTGGTCATGTAACACCATGCTGGGGCATTGATTTAGTGCTGACTCACAGGGAAGTGTATCATATACTGAATTATAAACACCAATTCTGGCAGTATCCAAAGATTTTCTTTGAGGACAAGAAAAGCTTCCATCCTAAAATGAACAGGAGTACTTGTGGCACCTTAGAGACTAACAAATTAATTTGCCACAAGGTGCCACAAGTACTCCTGTTCTTTTTACAGATACAGACTAACACGGCTGCTACTCTGAAACCTGTCATCCTAAAATGGAGCATGAATTAAAACCTGCTGGGTTGAGAGGTTAGACAAGATCACAGGACAAACAATCAACTATGTTAAACGAGAAACTCAGGCTTGCTGTTGGTTCAGTTCATTACACAACTACTGAAAGAATGTCACTACACATCAGATGGTTGCATTCTCACTAGTGAGCTTCAAATTTATGGATGAAATCGCAGATCAGGGTTTGGGCTCAGACACAATGGTGATGCTGCACTGTAATGTTATGGAGGTACAGTGCCATTAGAAGTGGCATTCCCTGAATGAAATTTGGTGCTAGCCAACTACCGCCCACCTCAAATCTCCTGTTACAAAGCAAGATCACACAAAAGCTAGCCAAAGCTCAACTACAAGCTCATCTAATAGAAGCAAATATCCTAGACCTATTACAAGCTGGATTCAGGCCAGTACCTGAAGCCACTTTAGTGGCACTGATGGATGATCTTCTACTGTCAATAGATAGAGGGCTGACATCCTATCTGATCCTCCTGGACTTCTCTGAAGCATCTGATGCTGGTGACCATAAGATACTGGCAGGGATCCAAGATAACATGCTAAAATGGTGAGAGTCCTTCCTGGAGGGAAGCAACCAATGAGTAATGATAGGAAACTGCACCTCCACTAGTAGACCCCTCCCTTGTGGAGTTCCACAAGGATAAATTCTCTCTGGTCCTTTTCAACATTTACATGCAGCCAGTAGGTGAACTGATCAAACATGGATTTAAGTGCCAACAATATGCAGTGACACACAGTTCTACTTGTCCTCCATGACAAATGACTGCACCGCTATCAAGAAGACCCATTGTTTGGATAAAGTCTGCTCCTGGATGAAGAACAGCTGGATGAAATCAACCCAAGAAAGACAGAAACGATGCTGGTGGAGACAGGGAAGCACTTTGAGGAGTTTGCAGCCATGCTGCTGTCTCTTTTGGTTGAGGGTGTACACCTGCAATTGGTCTATATCTTAGGAGTGCTCTTAGATTTCTCCCTGATGCCAAGCTCTCTCATAGCAGCATCATGAGTAATGCTGCTTATTATCTTTGGTTGGCTAGTAGACTCTATCCCATCCTGGTGAATGATTATCTGGGCACAGCCAGTGATTTTTCTAAGACGTTACCCAGCAGTAAGCATGGAGGTGACAGAGTTAGGATGATAGCCCTTGTAAGGGATTGTCTGTAAATCGTACAAGGCAATACCTGCCAACCTTGGAAGTCTCTTAGCAGTAAAACTTCTAAACTTCCTTGAACAGGAACTACTTCATGCCAAGAGTTTAGGGCCTGATTCTGCCTCCCTTACTCATACTGGAACAGATTCTGCTCCCCTTACTGATGTTAAGGTTACAATGTTAACATTTTTATAAGCCAGGAAATGGAGAAGTTGAGGTTTCAGCGGCATTGCTAATTTAGCTATATTCCACATCCTGTATTTTTTCTAGTATAGATTAAAAAAAGATGTTATAATATTAACTTATATATTTACAGGGGGAGGCCCTCCTTACTTCCTTCACTGTCAGTTAGGAAACTCTTGCTCTCTCTCTGCCTTGTCTGGCAGTAGTAACAAAGAACAGCTCTATCTTGATGTGTAGTGGCTGCTAGGAGAGAGAACGCCTCGAGGGCTGGTGGAATTTAAAGAAAGAACAGGAGCAAAGACAAAGTCAAACAATTTTTGGAATCTTAACAATGATTTGGTCAGGAGTGCTGGAACAATCTGTATAGTGAGGGTGCTGAGAGCCCTTGAACCAAATTGTAAACCCTGTATAGGATGGAAACCACATCAAGCCAGAGGTTGCAAGCAATACCCCCAGCTCCAGCACCTACGGATTTGGTTTAAGTTTTAATGGCTCAGAATTTCTGATTTTATCATGAGGTGTTTGCTGAGGGTTGTTGTTTTGTGCTGCTCAAGCAAGAACTGTGAAAGTGAATAATGAGGCACACAGACAGACAGAATCCCATTGGATACTTGTCCAGTTCCTAAAGGACATGCTTATAACAGGAAACCACCACCACACAGAACTGGCACCTTCCTTAGAATTTCAGTGGCAAGCCAAGGACTGGATGTGTATGAAGACTGAACTACCTACTACTAACTTTCTGCATCATGTTGAGACATCTTAATGGGTTGGTATTTTGGGAAGTTTGCACTGTGATGATAGAGGAGAAAAAACTCAGGGTGTAGAGGGGTCAGTCCTGCAAGCACTAAGGTTCCAGTTTTGCACTGAGAACCACATGGGCAGGCACTGGTACCTACACAGCTCCGCTCAAATTAATAGGGTCTGCACAGGAGCAAAGGTCATGGTACAGCGTTAGTCACAAATTCACTAATATATATATATAAAAATTAAAACTTCCATCTATTTTTCAGTGTCAGTTTAACATTTAAAGAGTGCGCTCGCTGTATTCCAGGATGAGAGCGTTAGCTAGAATTGGTATGACTGTACTACACACTAACAAATATTCTATTCCCAGCATAACAATGATATGACACACACCCATAGAAAGAAAGAGAGAGGGAGAATATATTGCAAAGACCCATCAGGAGTTTAGGGAAAGAGTTCAGATAAATAAGATGGTTCAAGACAACAGAGTTGTTTTGATGGATGCATCTTTTTTGCCCAGATGCCCTTGGAATGAAGATATTTTGATTTCAACTGCTTATCCTGGCTAAATAGTTCAGACGTGATTTGGAAACAGGCACAGCTACAGGAACAGCAGCACAAATAATAAAATATTCCTCTCCAATTGTCAGCCGGCCAAGGAATTAATCTAATGCTTAATAGAGACAATCTGTGCTGTTATTCATTTATCTGCAGCATAGAGGGGGTAAAAAGTCATCTGTGGTCTCAGTCACACATGCAGTTCTCTAAGCCTACATGATAAACAGATGCGATGAAACAGTTACCTCTTCTTCCTGTATCCGGTCATTGAGAAGATTTTTTTTTATGATTGAAAGACATCCTGAGAAGAATACGTTATAAATGTGTGCGGTTATTTTGCTAAATCTAGCTATAAGATATTTAAGAACAACTCCCAAATGAGAGATGCTTAGCACAGCTTCTCTCACATGCTTGGTAAAAGAGAAGCTCCATATTGTGTCACAAGGTGTAGGACAGTGCTTATGGAGTATGTGAGCAAATTTTTCAACGGGGTCCCAACCCAATCACCAAATACATGTGCTCGAAATGGCATGCTTAAGTATGGGGGGCAACTTTTTAAAGGTATTTAGGCCCCTAAAGATGCAGATAGGCAGCAAAGCCTGAATTCAACAGGAGTTAGGCAACCAGCTTAGGCCCTTCTGAAAATTCAAGTAGGTACTTATTTGCATCTTTAGGAACCAAACACCTTTGAAAATCTGGTCTCTAGTGTTTATTTTTTGGTTACTGTTTGCACATCTGCATCAGCCATTTCACACTTCCAAAAACCTAAGTACTTCAAAATGTTTGTACAAGCCTATCCAACTAGTTTGTGCATCCATATTTCTCATTTTGCACATGCAAAAACTTTGGGCTATAATTTAGGTGCACTCCAATAGGCATGCATATTTGGAGGGCGCTTCAGAAAAAGTGTCAAGTTTTGATTGGAGATTTAGACAGACATCAATCTTGCATACTTTATATTTTCCCTCTTCTGAAAGCTGAACTCACCCTTATTATTAACTGTGTTTTTCAACTGAAGATGAGACACTAAAGTAGATTGAATTAGTTTCCCATACTTTCTGGGAGCCAGGATTCTACAGCAAGTATAGAACCATTGAAAATCTTGCTCTTGATCCTGCTGGGATGGTACACTTCTCATTTGATCACATTGTCAACAAAAAAATATAACAAGTTCTGTGCAGTAGGTACATTCCACTAGGAACCTGACAATCTTGACAAGGGCAACATGAACTAATAAAAGGAAATACTTTAACACAATTATCTAGTGGCAGTGAGTTGCACACGTTATCACTCAGGCCAGAAGCTTAGTAGGATTTCAAGGAGGATTGGACATTTATATGTCTAGTAAAACCATCCACAGTTTCATGAGATAAGATTTATTTTTAAAAAGGGATATAACACCCTCAGGCTTCAGGGCATTAGCTGAGCAATCACTAACTAATGGAAGCTTAGAAGATGTTTCTTCTATGGGCAGTTATTCCACAATTATATACAGTACTGCACTTCTCTTCAACATCTGAGTATGGTCAGTTACAGAATATTGGACTAAATGGATCATTGGGATTTTCCTGTATGGTCATTCTTATGCTCACAAGAGCCAAAAGATTGACAGTCTGAACTACTAACTCCTAAATGTTGTCTTTCCAGATCAGAGGAGGCTCTTTAGTAGGACAGAGTGAATAATCTCATACTGCCACTGCCTTGGTTCAGTCTCTACTGTAGCTAAACTGCCATTTGTCCCAAACACCAAATCCATTTTTAAAAAATAAAGACAACAAAATCTCAGCTTTAGCTGTCTGTTTAAGCATATCTGTGAACTGCTGGTTCACTGCTCTGTGTAATGAAGAAACCAAGTAACAAATGCATAGACTCAGACACTCACGTTTTAGTAAGAAAACAATGGTCAACTTGTATTTTTTTCCTACTAGGTTACTGTGCAACATTTATTCTGAATGTATATTTAATACTGTAATTAACATTTATATTGATTGGAAAAGCCAATTAGAGAGGAGTGTTCAAAGTGTCCTTTCTACAAAGTGGTCTTAAAAGCTTTCATAACTGCACAATACAGTTATTGAAATACCCAGCAGCTACAGGCATTAGCAGAAATCACTTACTCACTATAGTGCCTTATTTTTCCTAGTCATCATGCTTTTTTCAAGAGTGGTTCCTCATGGAAACACCCACTTCAACACCAAGTCAGCATTTCTTGGGCAGCAATCTCTCTCGCAAAAGTACCACCTTTCCAGAGACACTTAATGAGTCTAGTTAAATTGGTGCCATGGGGGTGCAGGGTGCTCAGGGCAGGGAGTTGGGGTGCAGCAGGGGTGCAGCAGGGGGCTCGGGGCAGGGAGTTGGGAGGCGGGGTGCAGGAGGGGTTCAAGCTCCGGCCCGGCACCGCCTACCTGCAGCAGCGCGCTCCCTGCCTGCCCTGGCCCCTCGCCGCACCGCTCACCACGTCCCTGCACAGCCCCTGGGGTGGAGGCCACAGGGCTCCGCGCGCTGCCCTTGCCACACCTCCAGATACCTCCCCTGAAACTCCCATTCGCCACGGTTCCCCATTCCTGGCCAATGGGAGCTGCGGGGGGCAGTGCTTGGAGTAACGCACGGAGCCCTCTGCCCCCCACCCTGGGGCCCAGGGACGTGGTGCCGTGCCGGCTGTTTCTGAGAGCGGCGTGGGGCCTGTGGCACTATGGGGGGCAAATCCCATAGGCCGGATCCAAAGCCCTGAGGGCTGGATCCAGCCCACAGACATTAGGGTGTGCCTGGGCACACCCACCACACCCTGCGCACACGCCTATGCTACCGGACAGGCCCAACAAAAAAAAGTAACAGAAAGCCACTAGCCATCACCTTCAGCCCCCAACTAAAACTTCTCTAGCGCATTATCAAGGATCTCCAACCTATCCTGGAGGACGATCCCTCACTCTCACAAACCTTGGGAGACAGGCCAGTCCTTGCTCACAGATAGCCCCCCAACCTGAAACAAATACTCACCAGCAACTACACACCACACAACAGAAACACTAACCCAGGAACCAATCCATGCAACAAACCCCATTGCCAACTCTGTCCGCATATCTATTCAAGGGACACCATCATAGGACCTAGCCACATCAGCCACACCATCAGGGGCTCGTTCACCTGCACATCTACCAATGTGATATATACCATCATGTGCCAGCAATGCCCCTCTGCCATGTACATTGGCCAAACCGGACAGTCTCTACGCAAAAGATTAAATGGACACAAATCAGACATCAAGAATTAAAACATTGAAAAACCAGTAGGAGAGCACTTCAATCTCCCTGGACACTCAATAACAGTCTTAAAGGTGGCCATTCTTCCTCAAAAAAACCTTCAAAAACAGACTTCAACGAGAAACAGCAGAACTGGAAGTAATTTGCAAACTTGACACCATCAAATTAGGCCTGAATAAAGACTGGGAGTGGTGGGTCACTACAAAAACTAGTTTTCCCTCTATTGATATTCATCCCTTCTTGTCAACTGTTGGGAATGGGCCACATCCATCCTGATTGAATTGGCCTCATTAGCACTGACCCCTCACTTGGTAAAGCAACACCCATCTTTTCATGTGCTGTATATTTATACCTGCCTACTGTATTTTTCACTCCATGCGTCTGATGAAGTGGGTTATAGCCCACGAAAGCTTATGCTCAAATAAATTTGTTAGTCTAAGGTGCCACAAGGACTCCTCGTTGTTTTTGCTGATACAGACTAACACGGCGACCATCTGAAACCTGCTATCATGGTGTTTGGCCTGGTTTTGCTTTGGAGCAAAAAGGTCCTATGTGGCACCCAGGCAGGCATGCATATAAATGTCTACGTATCAAAATAGCCATCCTTCCATTAGGTTGAATAGGAGTATTTCCATGTAGAACAGCAATACTGAATCTGCCAGGCTGTTTTACTGAAGTTTTTATTTGCTGTTGTCAGTTCAGTGCCAGTCAAATGAAAAAATACTTGCTGTGCTAAACCTTAAAATCATAGATTTATTTGAATTTTGACAGATGCTTATTATGATAACAGCCGTAAGGTCAGAAGAGATATTGGCTGTCTGGCTCCTACTTTTTAAACCAATCTTTATCAACTGTGTGGAAGCATATTTGATTATCCTTGGATAATCCAATATCAATTAAGAAATGTACTCCCATAGAGGGCAACTGATCAACTCAAAAAAAAAAACAAACAAACAAAAAAAAAAAAACGAACCACACACACACACACTGGGTGAGAATATCTTTTACTGAACCAACTTCTGTGGGTGAGAGATAAGCTTTCAAGCTACACAGAGCACTGCTTCAGGTCTGGGAAAGGTACTCCGTGTCACAGCTAAATACAAGATCGGACAGAATATGTGCTAACTACTTAGTTTAGCCTAACTAGTTAGCACATATTCTGCCTGTTCAATCTTGTATTTAGCTGTGACATTCTTAGACCTGACCTGAAGCAGAGCTCTGTGTAGCTCGAAAGCTTGTCTCTCTCACCAGCAGAAGTTGCTTCAATAAAATGTTACCTCACTCACCTTGTCTCTGTGATATCACTGGTCTACAATTTTTGAGAAGTCGTCTGCTTCAGAGATAAAATGTGCTATTTATTATGTATTTTGATGTGCTGAATTCAAATATGACAATTAAAACAACTGATTGGCTACTGTTTCTAAGATATTTAAGTTTTTACATTTTATGTCTATGTATATTGTGTAGATAGAGTTTTAATCATGAAAAGACCTAGGTTTACAATTTATGTGTTTATGGCTGCTTTACATGATAATATTTCACTTGTCCTGTTTATGTAACACTTTAAAAATCAGCAAAAGGGTTATATAAATACAATTTATTATGAAACAAAAGGCAAAAAACTATTATGTACATAGTTTAGTCCTATTCAGTGTCTACTTGGCGCTTCTTGGCTTGTCGCTTGTATTCATTAAATGGAGCATCTCTTGTCACTGTCCAGCAATAGTCTGCAAGCATTGATGGGCTCCATTTGCCCTGATAGCGTTTCTCCATTGTTGCAATGTCCTGGTGAAATTGCTCGCCATGCTCGTCGCTCACTGCTCCGCAGTTCAGTGGGAAAAAAATCTAGATGAGAGTGCAAAAAAATGTATCTTTAGTGACATGTGGCAACCAAGGCTTTTGTATGCCTTGAGGAGATTTTCCACCAACAACCTGTAGTTGTCTGCCTTGTTGTTTCCAAGAAACTTTATTGCCACTAACTGGAAGGATTTCCATACTGTCTTTTCCTTGCCATGCAGTGCATGGTCAAATGCATCATCTCGAAGAAGTTCACGAATCTGAGGACCAACCAAGACACCTTCCTTTATCTTAGCTTCACTTAACCTTGGAAATTTTCCACGGAGGTACTTGAAAGCTGCTTGTGTTTTGTCAATGGCCTTGACAAAGTTCTTCATCAGACCCAGCTTGATGTGTAAGGGTGGTAACAAAATCTTCCTTGATTCAACAAGTGGTGGATGCTGAACACTTTTCCTCCCAGGCTCCAATGACTGTCGGAGTGGCCAGTCTTTCTTGATGTAGTGGGAATCTCTTGCACGACTATCCCATTCGCAGAAAAAAACAGCAGTACTTTGTGTATCCAGTCTGCAGACCAAGCAAGAGAGCAACAACCTTCAAATCGCCACAAAGCTGCCACTGATGTTGGTCATAGTTTATGCACCTCAAAAGTTGTTTCATGTTGTCATAGGTTTCCTTCATATGGACTGCATGACCAACTGGAATTGACTGCCATTATGCAGTAAAACAGCTTTAAGATTTGTCTTCGATGAATCAATGAACAGTCTCCACTCATCTGGATCGTGAACGATGTTGAGGGCTGCCATCACACCATTGATGTCGTTGCAGGCTACAAGATCACCTTCCATGAAGAAGAATGGGACAAGATCCTTTTGACGGTCATGGAACATGAAAACCCTAACAACACCTGCCAGGAGATTCCACTGCTGTAGTCTGGAGCCCAACAGCTCTGCCTTACTCTTGGGTAGTTCCAAATCCCTGACAAGGTCATTCAGTTCACCTTGTGTTATGAGGTGTGGTTCAGAGGAGGAGGATGGGAGAAAATGTGGGTCCTGTGACATTGATGGTTCAGGACCAGAAGTTTCATCCTCTTCCTCTTCCTCGTCTGACTCAAGTGAGAATGATTCTGGTGCATCAGGAACCGGCAGTCCTTCTCCGTGGGGTACTAGGCGTATAGCTGATAGAATGTTTGGATAATGCACAGTCCACCTTTTCTTCTTTGACACACCTTTCCCAACTGGAGGCACCATGCAGAAGTAACAATTGCTGGTATGATCTGTTGGCTCTCTCCAAATCATTGGCACTGCAAAAGGCATAGATTTCCTTTTCCTGTTCAACCACTGCCGAAGATTTGTTGCACAAGTGTTGCAGCATATGTGTGGGGCCCACCTCTTGTCCTGATCTCCAATTTTGCAGCCAAAATAAAAGTGATAGGCTCTCTTAACCATAGTGGTTATACTGCGCTTTTGTGACGCAAAAGTTACTTCACCACAAACATAGCAGAAGTTATCTGCACTGTTCGCACAAGTACGAGGCATCTCTGCTCACTTTGGCTAAACAGAAATGTGTCCCTTTGCAAAAATCAAACACTGACAAATAAGAGAGCGCGACACTGTATGATTTCTAGAGCTGATATAGGGCTATTTGTTCAGCAGCGTGATGTAAGCTTCGTTATGATTGCATCATCCATGACTTCTAGGAATAACATGATGCAATTCATATCATGTATGGTGCAATACCAGCTTCAGATTGCATCATTCATTGTTTTGCCTAAAAAGCAAGTACTGTCCAAACCCAGTCATAGATTTATTCATAGATGCAGTCAAAGATGTATTTTAGTCATTTCTGGTTTAAATTGAGATCCCTTCCCTTTATAACTCACTTATCCTCCGCCATTCCCAAGTCAAGGGTCGTATATACTGACCCAATAACATATCTTGAAAACGAGAGCCAATCAACAATTTTAAGCATCATTTTTGTTCTCAGTGACCCAGAATTAGTAAAGTTTGACTAGATTTATTTCAGAAGCATTTTGGCTGTAGAGCAGTGTATCCTGGGACCAACACTGCTACAAAAACACTGAATAAGACATACAGTGATCATATCTACACCATCTTGGGAGTATGAAATGATTGAGAACAAACACTTCCAAATCAGAGGTGAGTTGCTGTAATACATCTAGAGACACAAGATGGATCTTATTATTCTGGGACCATCACTCTGGGTTAGTACCCACCAATCATACAGAATTGCAGGAAATGTCATCTTGTGTAGGTGTTATCTAGAAGGCACTCTCTGATTCAGGTTTCAGAAACATTAGTATGAAGTGATAGTGTTCAAAGCTTTCTTTTATGAAAGCTTAAATATGCTTGAACAGGGAAAGTCTTTGTTCTGAAACTTCCTAGTACTGCAAAGTGGTTGGATAGAGAATGAGACAGAGATGACTCATTCATTACCATGACACGGAGGCTACAAAAATGCAAAGTGATGGGCTAAATCAGAAAACTAACAACCATGCTTTATTTACGGCTGGGTTTACTTTCCTAATAGACCACTTCTGGCAATGCTGTATTCTTTCAAAGTATGCTTTATTCCTCCTACTTTCATTTATTGATCTAAAGCAGTGGTTCTCAAACTTTTGTACTGGTGACCCCTTTCACATAGTGAGCCTCTGAGTGCGAACCCCCATATAAATTAAAAATACTTTTTTTATATATTTAACTCCATTATAAATGCTGGATGCAAAATGGGGTTTGGGGTGTAGGCTGACAGCTTGCAACCCCCCCATGTAATAACCTTGTGACCCCCTGAGGGGTCACAACCCCCAGTTCGAGAACTCCAATCTAAAGTTACAAGGCAAACTTAAGTGTTTATATGTACTGTGACAAAGTTCCTCCTCTATCTTGGTGGGTCCTGCGCTTATTTGCGGAATTTCTTGCCTCAGAGATTCACCATGTCGGTTGGGGAACAGCCCAGAGACCTTCCCCTCTGGAAGAACCCACAGTCCAGGTCAATTGGGAGCTTTGGGGGGAATCTGGGCCTGCCCTCTACTCCGGGTTCCAGCCCAGGGCCCTGTGGACTGCAGCTGTCTATAGTACCTCCTGTAACAGCTGCATGACAGCTACAACTCCCTGGGCTACTTCTCCATGGCCTCCTCCAAACACCTTCCTCAGTCTCACCACAGGACCTTCCTCCTGGTGTCTGATAACACTTGTGCTCCTCAGTCCTCCAGCAGCACACCCTCTCACTCTCAGCTCCTTGCACCTCTTGCTCCCAGCTCCTCACACTTGCACCACAAACTGAAGTGAGCTCCTTTTTAAAACCCAGGTGCCCTGATTAGCCTGCCTTAATTGATTCTAGCAGCTTCTTCTTAATTGGCTCCAGGTGTCCTAATTAGCCTGCCTGCCTTAACTGGTTCTAGCAGGTTCCTGATTACTCTAGTGCAGCCCCTGCTCTGGTCACTCAGGGAACAGAAAACTACTCATCCAGTGACCAGTATATTTGCCCTCTACCAGACTCCTGTACCCCACTGGTCTGGGTCTGTCACAGTACCTAGGAACAAAATACAGTCTTTTAATGTAGATTCTTGATTCTTCATTAAAGTTACTATAAGAATTTTAAAACATTGTGGGATTCTAGTTTTATTTTATTTTTAAGTCTAATTTTAACAGCTAAAATGAGACAGTTTTGCAGGAGAGTATTTTTCCATTGATGTAGACTTTTAACTCATGTATTCCTGCACTGTGACTTCCATAAATTCTTCACCACCTTTTCTAAAAAAAACCCAAACAAAAAACAAAACAAAACAAAAAAACCACTACCACCACATGCTTCATGATGTCCCCTTGATCCCTCTACACAGGAAATAGAGGCATCACTGTGGTCTTATTGCTCTCACATTCTTTTATGTTGACTCAAATGAGAATGAAGCTATACTACCACAAAAAACACAAGCCAACCATGATGCATTCAGTATTTTGGAAATCCTACTCACATCGCACGGGACTAGCAATGGCTGTAGCAGGGGCACTGCACTGTAATCCATGGCTGGTCTTGGGTCATAATGAGAAATTCATAAAATCAGAAGTGGGTAATTAGAAGGGACCTCAAAGGTCATCTAGTCCAGTCCCCTGCTCTGAGGCAAGGCTAATCATCATTTCTAGACCATCCCTGACAGGTATTTGTCTAACCTGTTCTTAAAAACCTCCAGTGATGGAGATTCCACTACCTCCCTAAGTAATTTGTTCCAGTGCTTAACTACCCTGACAGTTAGGAAGTTTTTCCTTAATGTCTAACCTAGAGCTCACGCTACTTCTTGTCCTGTTCTCAGTGGTTGAGAAGAACAAATTTATCACCCTCCTCTCTATAACAACCCTTTATGTACTTGAAGACTTATGTTCCCCCCATCAGTCTTCTCTTCTCCAGACTACATAAATCCATTTTTTTTCCACTCTCCTGATAGGTTGTTTTCTAGATCTTTAATAATTTTTGCTGCTTTCCTCTGGACTTTCTCCAGTTCGTCCACATCTTTCCTGGAGTGTGATGCCCAGAACTGGACACAAACTTCAGCTGAGGCCTTGTCAATGCTGAATAGAGTAGAAGAATTACTTCTCGTCTTGCTTACAACACTCCTGCTAAGACATCCCAGAATGAGGTTCCCTGTTTTGGCAATAGTATCACATTGTTGACCCATATTTCATTTGTGATCCATTACAACTCCCGGATCCTTTTCTGCAGTACTCTTTCCTAGGCAGTCATTTCCCATTTTGCCATTGATTCTTCCTTCCCAAGCATAGTACTTTGCATTTGTCCTTACTGAAATTCATCCTATTTAATTCAGACCATTTCTCCAGTTTGTCAAGATCATTTTGCATTCTAAGTGTTTGCAACCTCTCCCAGCTTGGTATTGTCCGTAAACTTTAAGTGTACTCTCTACATCATTATCAAAGTTATTTATGAACCTATTGAATAGAACTGGACCCAGGACAGACCCCGAGGCACCCCAGTTCATTTGCCCTTTCAGCTAAATTGTAAACCATTGATAACCATTCTCCGAGTACAGTTTTTCATGGACTTCCTCCTCCGGTTAGAAGCTGTCAACCTCAAGACAAGGCAGATCTCAAGGTCGCTGCCTGTCAGAAATGGTGGAAGAGGACAACAGGAGTTCCTATTAAAAGAAGGTGTGTAGTGAGGTACATGCAGTCTTTCAGTTCACACAAAATATACAGTACCCTACCATTTATTGGCAAGTAAAACAAAACTTGAAAAATGAGTATACCAGTGCACTGAACATTTAAATCCAACCTGAGAAACCTGTTTTAAACTCAAATGCTCATATAAATTGGATATGCCATGTAATAAGTAATTCTGAAGGCACTCCTTGTACTACAAATAAGATTTTATTGTTCAGAAACAAACTGCCATGGTTGAATCAAACTGCAGTTTGGTAGCTATAATACCATAAAGGGTTCTGCAGTAAGTCCTTGGCCATTCAAGGATACCATCACATTGAACTTGCATTGTTCTATTCAGTAATTACAGTACAACTACACTTATTCCTTTGGAATGTAATTACTATGAATTTAAGCTAACTAGAAAGCTCACTACATATCTGAAAATATTTAGTGTAAATGCAATGCAGTTAATATACTTTGTAAAAGTATATATTAAAAGAACACTAAGGAGGTCATAAGAAATTCAGTCATTAATCTTCTGATTATATAAACTAATGATCTTTACTGAAAAGCAAAATCACGTGTAACCCCTTAATCTTTTTACAGTCTGCTTAACTTAAGTTCTGGTACTAGTTCCTCAGAGGGGCTGTACATAAGTGGCTAGGTTTTCAAGAGTCCCATCTTTTTTTGTCCTTTCCATTATCTAAACCATCAGGTGGCATAGTATTTCTGAGGACTGATAGTGAATACTAGACCAGTTACCCTCAAGAGCTCACAGATAGGCATTGCTAGTACATTATTAGCAGAAGAATTTGGCATTCTGTCCCTAAAACAAATGGTTATGTTGTACAGAACTGTATGCAAAGCAGCTTTGTGCAGGCAGCTGAGTCTACATTGTTCACAAATTTGTAACATAAAGACATAATTCAAAGCTAATACAATCCTCACTACTATACAACAGTGCACATTATTGAAGAGCCATTATTCTCACTGACTAACGTAGCAACTGCACAATCACACTGCAGCCTGACTAACCCTCCAAGCTTGAATCACAGAATCCTGAGCATTAGTTTGCCCAACCCCACCCACCCCCCCTTTTTTTTTTAAAAAAGCTTCCAAAGGCAAGCTTTCCCTTTCATTTACGGGGCTCACATTCAGTTACTCTTAAATGCAGGGGGGAAATCCAATTTTTTTGGCTTCCAAAAAACTCGAAGGAGTTCCAAACTGCCTGGCATGCCTGGATAGAGAAGGGTAAATGTTACAAATTTAAAAACAGTCTCATTGTGGTTTTCCTATACACTGACCACAGAATGGGGCCAGTGCATCTATTCATGAAAATTAAGGGCCTGATCCTGCTCCCACTGAAATCAATGGAATCCTTCCTTTGAATTCTGCAAGGCAAGTTCAGGCCCTAAATGTTCTGGTCATTAGAGTGTGTTTCAGCATTTCCTATTCAAATTAACTTTGGATTTCCTCAAGAAAACTTTATATACAATGGTGTCATCAGCAGTCATCATGCTTCCAAAAACATGGTTTCAACAGTGTTGGTCAAGAACTTTGCTTTCCCAGCAATGCAGGTCAGATTCTTATGACTATGTGTTGCTAGTCAGCTGTGGTCTCTTTTTGGATACCCTTTGCTGACATGTATGGGGATGATGGTAATCCAGAAACTCATATGTGCCCTGATACAATGCTTGTATCTACTGATAGGAGACCACAGGCAATTGGTTCTCCACAGATCTTCTACAATTAAATGAAAGTGCAATGGCACACAACTTATTCTACAAAAGGAATTAGTATAAGGCCATAACCAAACCAAGAGTTTGTCTTATTGGTCAGAAGAGTGGAAAAGAGATGTGCTTCACTCAGACCTGTGATCTACATTTAGGGCAGGAAGAACCAGATGCCCACAGATTACATGGGAGCAAGGTGAGCATCAAGAAATGAGATGGTAAGAGCATGACATGACTAAGACCTAAGAGCCCACTTTGAATCCTTTTCATCTTCACATCTCCTTCCACAATGTGGTTCCTTATGCTTTGAACAGTCTGTGTTGCCAAATGACCACCCCTCCTCAAACAGAGGTGTGACAAGGTTGGGACTCACCACTGTGGCGCCTCCTACTGGTTGTTCCTGGAATTAGCTCAGTCCATGGGGAGCACCCTCTGCTGGTGGTGTCTCGTCCGTCCTCTGCTCCTCAGTTGTGGCGTCTGAGCCCGCGTCGCTCTCACCAGCTCGCAGCGTCTTTTTCGAGCCACTGCCCTCCGGCAGTGCCCTTAGTCCATCCTCACCCCCTTCCGGGGGGGAGGGGTCAATCAGCTGTCTCTCTGCACCCCGGCCAATGTGGGCAACTGCACCTCCAAAGTCACACCCCTCTTGGCAGGGGGTTGGTGCAGCCCAAGACGGCCATTCCCGTTGGCCGGGTGTAAGGCAAGGGGGAAGGGGGGGACCCAGGCCTGCCCACTACTCTGGGTCCCAACCCAGGGACCCCCTAGTGCAGACATCCAGTCCTCCTCCTCTCCCTCCGTCTGTCCACGTCCCCTGTTTCTCCTTCGGCCCCTCGCACCAGCTAGGCCCTTCCCCTCAGGGCCTGCAGTCTGGCAGACACCTAGCTGGAGTTCCTTTCTGCTCCCCCAGGCCTGCCCAGCACTGCACTGTCCCAGGTGCTAGTCTCCCACCTCTGGAGACAGATCTTCCCCTGTCAAAGGCCTGGGACAGACTGCCTGCTGCTCTTCTGGGCAGCCTTTATATAGGGCCAAGCTGAGCTCTGATTGGCTGTCTCCAATCTCGGCCCTGATTGGCCTCAGTAAGCCCTTTCTTGATTGGCTGCTGGCCTGCGCAGCCTCTCTGGCCTACTCTAGCCCCCTCTCACATGGGGGTGGGACACTTGCCCCACCACACACCTTCCCCCTTAAGAATGCTACTGAGGGGGCGGGGGTGAATTTCCCCATCACCCCGGTACTCCTCGCAGCTGGGCCCTCGGGGAATCTCTTTCAAAGCACAGGCCCTCCACCAACTGGAACAATCTGCTTCCCTCTTCTATTGTCTGGGTCCCTACCGTAGACATCCCTAGTCCTACGTGGGTTCCCACTTCCGTTTGGGTTCCCACATCAGCCCTCCCGGCCCTTGTGTGGGTTCCCCGGTTAAGGTGGGGCCTCTCTGCCCCAGCCCCCTTCTCTCTGGGGGCCTCAGCCTGCACTACCCCTTCCTGGCGGCTAGTTCCAGACTGAGCCTTGGCTTCTGACACTCCCCTTCTCTGCCTCAGGACCAATGCCTCTTTATGTGGCCCTCCTTGTGGCAGTGGAAGCACCCTCGGCGCCTTCCCCTTGCCATGGCCCTATCACCAGCCTGTTTGGGCCCTAGCCCTTCCCTCTGGGCTGGCCAGGGCCTTGTGAACCTGTAGGGGCACACTCTCTTTAGGTGTCCCTGCTCCCCACAAGCCCAACAAGCTGGGGACCCCCTGTTACTCTCACAGGGGGCGCCCTGTCTGGGTGGGGCCTCCTTGCTTCCTCCCAGTAGGGACACTCCTTTCTGTAGTGACCCTTTTGCCTACAGGCAAAGCAGTTCTGAGATCTCAGCCCCGGCCTCTCGCCCTTGGGGCCAGATCTCCTGTTTGGTCTGGGTGCCCACCCCCCGCAGCAGCCAGAGCAACTCCCTCTGCTGCTTGGCGAGCCGAGCCACCCAGGCCCTCCAGTACAAGTCTCTATTCTCCACCATTCTGTCTATCACAGTCCTTTCTCTGTTCTGGGCAACTGTCCCACAGTCCTTGCCCTGCCCCTTGTATCAGGGGCGGACCACTAGTGCCCACATTCTCCACCACATGTGACAAGGTTGGGACTCACCACCGTGGCACCTCCCATTGGTTGTTCTGGGAATTAGCTCAGTCCATGGGGAGTGCCCTCTGCTTGTGGTGTCCCATCCGTCCTTTGCTCCTCAGTTGTGGCATCTGAGCCTGCGTCGCTCACCAGCTCGCAGCGTCCTTTTCGAGCCACTGCCCTCCAGCAGTGCCCTTAGTCCATCCTTGTCCCCTTCCGGGGGGGGGGTCAATTAGCTGTCTCTCTGCACCCCGGCCAATGTGGGCAAATGCACCTCCAAAGTCACACCCCTCTTGGCCACTCGCCTCGCCACAACAGATCTTCCACAAAACCAAATTATTTATGACCTCTGCAAGATTCCTACACTTCCTCAGATTCATACCTGTGCCCGATGTACCGTCAGGGCACCTTCTGTTGTACAGAAAAGGAACTGTTGCCTATAAAATTGCCCCAGCATGCACATCTGGTGCCCTGTGATGAAAGGTCAGGAAAATTCAGCAACATTGGCTACTTAAAAAGATCTGACTTGTCCCGCCATTGGAATTTGCAACACTGCTGGAGCTCTAGTCACATCACACCATGGAAATGGTGTTTATTTTAGCTGTCACAACCATATGAAAAAGTTATCTTAAGACAGAAGATATAAAGACACATGTGGCTATAATTGTCTCATTACATACAACACAACATTCAAGATTTATATTACTTCCATAGTGTAAAAAGTGATTGGCAGCACTAGTTTCTTATCAGACTAAAACCTTCCCCTATTAGAGGGGGAAATGAGTGCTCTGCACAGATACAAAATCTTTGGTTGCTTGAACGTATCCATGGAAACATCCAACTGTCTGAAATTCTAATATGCATACAAAAGGTTATTTTATTTTACATTTTACTTAAACAAAAACGTGAATGGAATTGAAAGCATTAGAATATCACCTTATTAACTTGGTGGTTACCCTTTGACCGTAGAAGTATATTAGACACAAACAAAAACAAACCAACCTCCATCCTGCATATATCCTTCATAGGAAACCATTCCAAAACAGCCATCAATGGCTCCACTGTGACAGTTGTTTTAAATTGTCCTGTGCCTCTTTGTGCCCTTGGATTATAAATGGGGCCACGCAGGACTTTTTCTGAGTATGTATTTTTACTATTAAGTGCTGCGCACATCTCCAACAATGGTATATAAATAAATAACATCGCTGATATTAAGATGGTCAGGCATGCAACCCCAAGTCCCTAGCCTCTGACTGCCAGAAGCTGGGAGCGGGAGGACAGGGGATGGATCACTCAGTAATTGCCCTATTCTATTCATTCACTCTGAAGCACCTGGCAGTGACTGCTGTCAGAAGACAGGATACTGGGCTAGATGGACCATTGGTCTGACCCAGTATTGTCATTCTTATGATATAGATGGGCTGCAAAGTATGCAGTTATACTGATAGCAACATGTTTTGTTCATTCCGGAAAAAACACGTACTCGCTTATGGTAATGGAGCATTTCCTGAAGAAAAGCAACACGGTTACTACCAGCTCCAAACCTGATTTCTTTGAAATCTTCCTCAACAATAATAAAAAATTACACAAAACCTTTCAAATTACAGAATGCAGCAAAGGCCAGGGGCTGCTTTATTTATTATTCTGATCTTTCAAAACCTTGGGCAGAACACGGTGTTCTCCCTGTGCCATCGTTATAGCACAATGCAGTCCTGGTCCACGGCTAAGGATCTTAGGCACTACAGGATTACAAATACTAATCCTTTCAGAAGATATACTTAGAGAGTGAAGCATCTCCCACACTTACATCTCTGCTGTCTTATTATCTCAGAAAACAGCAAGGTCATAATCCTAAAGGCAACAATGAAAACCCAGCTCTTAGCACATTTGTAAAGTGTATGCTTTAGTCTTTAGAGGAAAAGCCTCCTCAAACACAGGCCCAGTCCTCCTATTTCTTCACTGAATCAAAACACTCATTAAAAAATAATGGAAGTTTTGCCTAAGAAAGGAACACCAACTCAGGCCCAGATTGCAAATTTCTGGTAAAAACAAACACACCCAGCCAGCTGATAAGGATGTTCGTGAATGTTCTTGCTTTCCCTCCATGAGTCTTGTGCTGCTCCTTTGTAATTCACATTGGGCAGTAGTGCCAGAAAATGGCAGACACCACCTGGAAAACAATGGGTGAAATGCTGGCACCATTGAAACTAATGACAAAACTCCCATTGAATTCAGTGGGGTCAGGATTTCACCCGTCTTGTGGAATCAGCTGGAGATATTGAAAAAAATTTCCCTTTTCTCTCACTCCTATGTGAGAGATTTGAAATTCTGTTCCCCCTACCTCTTTCGGTGAAAACTGACCAAGTTACTTGACTTCCCTGAGTTACTGAAGGAAACACAGAAGCCAAGATGTCTTCAGGTTGAAATTGTGTTAGCCCTCCATGCCGAGGGTCAACACAAGCTCTATGCACCACTCAAGTCCCATTCTGCATAGGTAAGGATAGCAGATTCTGGCCCTCTATATTTTATGTAACTCAAATGCTTAATATTTCCAAGTAAAGCTCTTGGGTGAAATTGTGCTCTATTGAAGTCACTAAGTTTTGTCATTGATTTCAATGGAGCCAGGATTTCACCCTTTTAAAATAACCTTGAACTCCTGCCACTTTAATTCGGCCTCACGAGTGTCCCACTCCACATCTCTGCCTCTTCCAAGGAGAACTAAAGCAGATTCAGAGAATATAAAACTTGATTTTTCTGATCTTTCTAAAAGCAAAATAGTTCCCCTTCTTTGCATATGTCATCTACACTGCAGCTAGGAGGGTGTTTCCCAGGGCAAGTAGACAGACACGCTAGCTCTGCTCACACTAGCATGCTAAAAATAGCAGTATAGCTGGGGCTCGCCATCTGAGTATAAATGCACCCAGATCCCCTAGGTATGTACTCAGGCAGCTAGCCCAAGCCACTGCCCATGCTACCCCTGACTGCTATTTTTAGCATGCTAGCCTGAGCAGAGCTAGTGCATATCTGTCTACCCATGCTGGAGTTCCTAGACTTATCCTTTCTTCTTTGGGAAAACGAAAAAGCCTAACAGTCCCTCTCTATATCATAAAGAAACAGGTTAGGTAATAATATCCTATATTGCCCCTTTGCAGACTATTTTGACAGTGACTTACACGTGCAAAGTATTACAAGGTAAATAGACTGCCACATGCTTTCTCTTGGGCATTTATTATACAATAGCAATGACTAATTGTGAAATGTACCTACATTTGGAGTGTGACAGATTTTTTTTGTTCACAATTGGAAAAGTGCTAGATTTTTTAAAAAAAAGCTGAGGCAAGTATAGATTTTCTCCAAATATCAATATTTATTCTACGCAACATGGGGAAAAAAATCAGATGTCTGAGCAGTCAGATCTTAGCACTTGAGAATGCAACTCTGCCCTTCAGAGACTACACAGTCCTAAAGCAAATTAGGGAAATACAGAAATAAAAACCAAGAGGATGTGAATAAAAAGCCCACAAGATATTTGAATGTGTTTTAATGACAGATTGTACTGGGGGAAAAGTTGACAATTAATAGAGAGTAGACTCAGAATATAAAAAATTCAGACAGTCTCTTTTTCTATGCATTTTGACAGCATTTCAGCCAGTGCAGTTAGTTTTCCTGCTGAAGCAGGTATTGAATATTTTATGTTGTTTACTTTGAATATGGTTACTTAGTTTGGGGCTGGGGGGGGCGAGAATCAACACTGCCTTACAAGAAAGTTGAGTGAAATTCTGAAGTAAGCAATATTCATGTAGGGCCTGATCAAGAGTATAATGAAGTCAACAGACATACTCTCATTGACTTCAGTGGGTTTGCAATCAGGCCACTAGCTCAGTAAACCAGGGAGCCTTTTCCCATATCCCTATGCAGGAGGCAGCCGTAATTTGGCTGCTCACTTTCTAGAATCATAATGGTTGTGATAGTGCACTGGAGAAAAGGAAAAGGATACCTCTGCTTTCTCCTCCACAGCCCATCTAGACAGAGCCAGCCATAATGAGACTGATTCAAAGGCCAAAGTCAATGGAGAGCCTGACATTAACTTCAATGGGTTATGGATCAGGCCCACTCTTTGTGATGCTAAGCTCTTTTAATATGCAATTTCATATTTGGAGATAAGATTAAAAATGTCAAATATGAAGTAGAAAAACCCATGCAGTGAAGTGCCACAATCTACTTGGCAAGTAGTGATTTCCTGATTTACACTATACTACACAGGTAATCCACTTTGGCCTCCTGCTCTGACAGAATGATAAAGTGAGGAATCAGACTGTAATCAACTGGTGTCACTCTGACACTTTTAAAGAAGGAAATGAAGGATTGAGGTAAAAGGGAAGGTACGGTGTGGTCCCTTTCCCCCCCCTCCCCAAAAAAAGTACAGTTTAATTTTCTGGAGGGAAAATACCCCACCCAAAACTTTCTGGTGCTGATATTGAAAACATAGTTTTTAAAGAGAACTCTGGGTATGTTAGCAAACGTGTCAATTATTTTTACTGCACGAGTCCCAAAGTTTTGATGAACTAAGAGATATGCAAAACTAACGCCCAACCATGTTAGGGGGTATAGACTGCAGGAGGTGCCTTCTTCCAATAGCATGTAAAACCCAGCCCTTACTAGATCCCGGTGAATGCTGAACATTCAAATAAAAATGTATGTTCACTTGGATGGTATTAAAGATCCCTTTTATTTATTTTTTGTGAACATTAGTGCAAGCAAAGTTTTGTTCATAAAAACATTTGCAAATAGGGAAAATGATACAGGCTCATACACCCTGTACTCACCACTGGGGCACCTCCTTGCATCTGAGGATCACCTTGCACCTGGCCTGGTGTCCCCTCATTGATTGCTCACCCATGGTCCCTTGCTGGACTCAGGGTGCTACCTCTTCACGACTCATCTCTGGCCAGCTTACAATAGTCCTCCCCTTCCGGGGAAACCAAATCCGATATACTGTCTCAGGCAGTCTTCTGATCCACTGCCAAGTCTGTGCCTCTTTCCCAGGTCCTCCTAGCAGCCACTGGGTCCATCCACTACTCTGGGTTGCAACCCAGGGACTGCATGCCAAGCAACCATGGTGTGCTCAAGTTCCAATCCTGTTGCTGTTTCTCTGGATTATTTGATATCTTTTTCTCCAGTCTTGTGACCTCCTCCTATGGGCTATCACTGTGCTTCTGTGGCTACTTCACACCTTCTCAGGTTCTTGTCAGGATCTGTAGTCCAAGCCAGGAGTCCCGGGCTTACTCTCCTCCTAGTACCTAGCTGACTCCCCTCCTCTCTACCTATTGTGGTTGTTGGGAGATAGCATAACTGAGGGGGAATAGCCAATGAACAAAGCACACATGTAAATACTGGGGACAGTAAATGAAAAAACTGGGACAGGATTGAAGATCAAAGCAGGGGGTGGAAATCAGGGAACTGGAAGGGAATGCTGAACAGAGAACCCCCAACACCACCTACTGCTCCTCAAAAGGTATCTTCTACCCTCTCTAGGGAGTGACTACAGAGCTCCTTCTTTCTACCAACTTCCTGTCCTTATAAGCCTAACCCAGCAGCTGCCCCAGCTGGGCTTGATCAGCCATAAGGTCTTCTTAGCCCTGGCTCTCCTCCAGGTGCAACCTGTATGGTTAATTGGTCTATTTTAATTCTTCAGGCCTTGTTTAGGGTGGGAGTCCCATCACATACACCATGCATTCACATACAAATATTCATGCAAATAGGATGCTGCCCAAATGCTTATGCAACTGTTTTGGAAATCAGCCAATCAGGGAGCAGAAACAATACTATCAGACAAAGGTGGCAAATTAGAGCATAAAACCTCTCCCCTATGCAGAAAGCCAGCACAGGGCCTATGTGCCACATAAGCACTATTTTCACTTGATTTGAATAACACCATCCACTCCCCTGCACAGTGGAAATTCCTTCCCAATCCCCTTTATCTCCCCTTGCCTACATATGGTTCATTCAGTTTTTAATGACCTTTAGAGTTATTGGACAAAATTCATCTGTAGTGCAACTCACGGAAGTTGAACAGGGATAAACATGGCTCATCAATTATAAATTTCAAGCTAAATATAAAGTGGAAAAATGTAAACATGACCTAAAATATAGTCCATACGCTGATTTAGACCAAGTAACAGCTGCTGGGAAATAATGGAAAAGGTATTCTGCTAATAAGCTTTAAAGTTTGAATTGTCTGTGTTTATACATTTAAGCACTCTGGTTTTATTGCAGTGAATTCTTGTGAAAATGAAACTTTAATGCTCAAAACGCGTGAAAGCAAATTTTGGTTTGCAATTTGTACAGTATTCATTTAGTTAGACAAATTATCTAGAACATTCCCAGATTTGGATACCTGTAATAATGAGTTTGAGTATGGAATAGTCTCAATGAACTGTTTGCAAACCATTCATATACAGAAAAAACTCATGAATGAGGAATAATTAGAAAGTTTTGAGATCTGCTCAAAAACAGAAGAAGGCAGAATTAGACTAAGGTTATTCATTAAAAATATTTCACTCCAGTTGTACTAGTCACCAATGCACCCTACCATTGTCCCAAAGATCTAGACCATATTTCAAAATGTGTGTTGAGGGGAGAAGGGAGTTTACATATACACCATTGACTATTCTGCTTTCCAATAGTTCTGAAACAGTTAATCAGGCACAAAAGCTTGTCTTGCTCTGGGAGGTGAAATTTTATTCATATTCTTTTGTAAACAAGTTAACAATGAGTTGCCAATGCATTTTCATTCTATAAAAATCACCTTAGCAACACCTCCTACAAAACAGCTTGAACTTTCTTTTCAGTGCTAGCAGTCACGTGGAGATTTGCAAAGCTTCCAAAACAAAAAATATCTATGGTAAAAAAATTCAACACAAAGTTTTGCATATTGCTACACAGAACCTTAAGGCCCCTACAAGATACAAGAAAATCATTTAAGAAACACCTATTTGCTTTCAATGGAAAGCAGCTTGCCATTCCTATTAGGAGAATAACATCACCATCATGTATAATTTCTGTGCAGAATTTGAATTATGCATTAGTATTTAGTAGTTTGCTTGGCTGCTATCATTCCAGGCCCTGTGCATACTGAAGTGACATGAAGCTAACCACATGCGTGTTCAAACTATTAACTGGACCAAGTTTTTCCATCTTCTCTTTGAGAATAGTGGCAATGAACCATCCTTTTACAGATTCTCTTTCTGCAGTTGCTGGTGCTGCTGCCAGTATTTTCCTAGTTGTCTGCTCTGCTGAACTGTCACCTGAAGAAGAGCCATGTCCTTTCAAGCACCGACAGGAAGGGCTGACTGATTCAATAGAACAGTGTGTGGGATGGGGAGGTAAATTAGCTGTACTGGAGTTACAAAGTTCTAAAGTTAAGAAGGAGAGACAAGAGAAATAGTAAGAAAGTAGAGGAAAGCAAAAGGGAAAGCAAAGAATGATATAGGTGAGGTGTGACCAAATTTAAGGAGTCTGAAAGGATTCTTTTTCTTCCAGCTTCATCTCTTTCCTTTCTTTTCTCCTTTTTATACTTTTCAAGAGTTAACACTGGCATCTACCTTATTAGGCATCACACATTTGCTGATTTCCACTTGAAATTAGAGCTGGGTGAATGTTTCAGTCAAATAGTAAATTTATCAAAAAATGCCATTTCAGAGCAACAAACTATTTGCAATTTGGGTAATGGTTTCAGTCAGATAAAAAAAATGGGAAAAATATCAAAAAAGTAAAAAAAAAGGTTCATTTTGACATTTTCAAAATAAAATGTTTTGACTTTTCATTTCAAAATTTAGCTAGATCCGTTTAAAGAACGTTTTAAAGGGTGAAAAACAGCGAAAAAATGTAACAAAGCAAAAACTTCAAAAAAATTGTTCTAGGTCAAATGCCCCAAAACATAACAAAACAAAAATAAAACCAAATTTTTTTTTCAGGACAAAAAAAACATTTTGTTGAGCCCAAAACGAATTGTTTTTTTTTTTATCTGAAACAAAAATTTTAATTTTGGCAAGAAAAAACAAAATGTTTCAGTTTTGATTCAAAACAAACAGTTTTTTTTATTTTATTTTTTGGTTCAGCCACTGAACCAAAAATATCAAGTATTTATCTTGCACTAGTTGAAATGCCAATGTTCAAATAGAAAGGAGGAAAGCCTAAATTATTTTTACTAAAAGCACAAAAAAAAAAAAAAAAAAAGCACTTCTGTATTCCTTTTGGTACCCCAAAGTGCTTCATTGAGTCTGATCTAACTCATTTCCCCAATATTCTCAAGTAAATTAGTTCTTAACAGACAGACTCCTATCGCAGTTCTATCACAAGATAGACATTCAGTCAAAGTGAGAAATTGAGTGGTATCCAACCTGTGGCTGAATCAGCACAGAGCTGTGGCCCACATGACATGCTCAGGGTTATACAGGTAGTATTGGATGCAGCCCACATTACACATTGTGTCCATATGCTGCCCACAATGGTAAATAGGTTGAGAACCACTGAACCAGACTAACAGATAAGTAAGAAATATTTAATGCCACTAGAACTAGATTCTCTTTTCCCAGAAATGATTAAGAAAAAGAGTAAGCCTGTTTCAACTGGTCTTTGATAACTAGGGTCAGGGCCAGCTCCAGGGTTTTGGCCGCCCCAAGCAGCCAAAAAAAAAAAAAAATTAGCCACGATCATGATCTGCAGCGGCAATTTGGTGGGAGGTCCTTCACTCCCAGGCGGAGTGAGGGACCGTCCACCAATTGCCACCAAATTGCGGCCGCCCCAAGCACCTGCTTGACAAGCTGGTGCCTGGAGCAGGCCCTGATTAGGGTACAGAACCAAATGCAAATTAGACAACACATTCTGCCATTTACCCGTCACTGAAAACTAAATTAATATGCCAGGTGTAAACCAGATTGTCTATATAGGGGTTTGTATCGAAGAGCCAGATTTTAAAAAATATTTAGGCACTTAAAGATACCCCACTAGGTGCCCATCTGTATTGAAAAGCGCCTAGGCACCTAACTCCCACTGAAAAAGAAGCTTGTATTTCCAGTCATTTCCTTGCAGAAATAATAATTGATTTACTTTGTCAAGGTTAAGACTGAGAGTCTGTTACTGTGATTTTCCTAAATTATTCATGGTTCTCTGTATACATCAAAACTATCCAGAGCTGGCCATAGGGCCCACAGGTCCCTCTATCTGTGGCAGGAACCCAGACTGATTCATAGTTGTGACAGGCAATGCGGGAGTTGTAAGGGCTCAGCCCTTCTGAAAAAAAATCAGGATTCATATACCTAGAATTCAGAAGCCAAAATTAAGGCCACTTTTGAAAATTTGAGCCTCAAACTGTTTACCCCCACTCCATTCTTTAACATGGGGATGATGATGATCTTCACACATCACAGGGGCATGAGGCAATTATTAAATTTTTGCCAAGTTCTAAAACTGAGGATAAACATAAAACTCCCTCCAGTAACATCTCAGATGCAGGGGTATTTGGATAATTGCCTCTTGAAAAGTCTCTGTTTTTTTGTGTTGCCAATCATGTGTGTCACCTGCTGGTGTGCTACAGGTCCCCCTCTGAGACTGATCTACAGAAGATATCGATCTGTTACAGCCCTAACTAGAACAGATTAGCTTTGTAGCTCAAGCTGTAGCAGCTCAATACTTTTAGCTCTGAAGATCCATGGTTCACTCCCCAGTGTGATGATCAAGAAGACAGCACAAACAAATGGGCTCCACTTCTCCTGCAGCAGGAGAGAAGCAAATATTTCCCTTCTGCCTTAGTGTGTGTGTATGTGCATGAGCACACACAAACACACACGCAAATTTTGGGGAACACCTCGAAATGAAACTCACTCTCTCTCACTAATCCTCTCCATATTCCTTAGACCAACTCTTTACTTAGTGGTGTGATCACAACAAGGTATTTTGCTTATGCAGCATGTGGTAGCCATGTTGCTCCCAGGATATTAGAGAGACAAGATGTGAGAGAGAACTTTTACTGGTCCAACTTCTGTTGGGGAAAGAGACAAGGTTGTCAACCTTGTCTCTTTCCCCAACAGAAGTCGGTCCAATAAAAGATATTTCCTACCTACCTTGTCTCTCAGTAGTTTCTGAGATATGGAATGAAAAATTAATTTGTGGACCCAGTCAAAAATGTTAAGGCCAGCTTTGTATGTGACATGTGTTTTGGACCATTTGGTGAGTCTCTGAAATACTTGGATGGTTTAAAAATAGTTCTGGATATGTTTAAGCACAGATAAAAATTAATGCCACAAGGATGCCTATGTATAGATGTTGCTAAAACTAATTCTAAATTTATGCACATGACCTTTACCCCTCAGAACAGTAACATGTCAGAGTGCCATAATATTATACACACAGGCATGCATCAAGGATAAAGGAGTTTGAGGCGCAAGTCGTGTTCTCCTCCATCTTCCCTGTTGAAGGAAAAGGAAGGTAGGGACCATCCAATTATGGAGGTGCTGTCAGAGAGAGGGCTTTGGATTCTTCAACCATGGGATCTTGTTCCAGGAAGAAGGATTAATAGGAAGAGATGGGATCCACCTAACAAAGAGAGGGAAGAGCATCTTCACAGGCGGGCTTGTTAACCTAATGAAGAGGGCTTTAAACTAGGTTCACCAGGGGATGGAGACTTAAGCCCTAAGGTAAGTGGGGAAGTGGGATACCGGGAGGAAACACAAGGAGGAGGGTGCAACAGGGGAGGCCGCTTAATGCATACTGAGAAAGCAGGGCAATCGGCTAGTTATCTTAGGTGCCTGTACATGAATACAAGAAGCCTGGGAAACAAGCAGGAAGAATTGGAAGTCCTGGCACAATCAAGGAATTATGATGTGATTGGAACAACAGCGATTTGGTGGGGTAACTCACATGACTAGAGCACTGTCATGGATGGGTTTAAATTGTTCAGGAAGGACAGGCAAGGAAGAAAAGGTGGAGGAGTTGCACTGTATGTAAGAGAGCAGTATGATTGTTCAGAGCTCCAATATGAAACTCAAGAAAAGCTTGTTGAGAGTCTTTGGGCTAAGTTTAGAGGCAAGAGCAACAAGGATACTGTCATGGTGGGCATCTGCTATAGACAACCAGACCAGGAGGATGAGGTAAATGAGGCTTTCTTCAGACATCTAACAGAAGTTTCCAGATTACAGGCCCTGGTTCTCATAGGGGAACTCAATCATCCTGACATCCGCTGGGAGGGCAATACAGCAGTGCACAGACAATCCAGGAAGTTTTTGGAGACAGTTTGGGACAACTTTCTGGTGCAAGTGGTGGAGGAACCAACTAGGGACCGTGCTTCTCTTGACCTGCTGCTCACAAGCAGGGAAGAATTAGTAGGGGAAGCAAAAGTGGATGGGAACCTGGGAGGCAGTGACCATGAGATGGATCCTGACACAAGGAAGAAAGGAGAGCAGCAGAATATGGACCCTGGACTTCAGAAAAGCAGACTTTGACTCAGTTGGGGAACTGATGGGCAGGATCCCCTGGGAGGCTAATATGTGGGGGAAAGGAGTCCAGGAGAGCTGGCTGTACTTTAAAGAAGCCTTATTTACAGCGCAGGAACAAACCATCCCAATGTGCAGAAAGAATAGCAAATATGGCAGGCGACCATCTTGGCTTAACAGAGAAATCTTCAGTGAGCTTAAACACAAAAAGGAAGCTTATAAGTGGAAACTTGAACAGATGACTAGGGAGGAGTATAAAAATATTGCTCGAGCCTGCAGGGGTATAATCAGAAAGGCCAAAGCACAATTGGAGTTGAAGCTAGCAAGGGATATGACAGATAACAAGATGGGTTTCTACAGGTATGTTAGCAACAAGAAGGAGGTCAGGGAAAGTGTGGGACCCTTACTGAATGGGGGAGGCAACCTAGTGACAGATGATGTGGAAAAAGCTGAAGTACTCAATGTTTTTTTTGCCTTGGTCTTCACAGACAAGGTCAGCTCCCAGACTGCTGCACTGGGCAGCACAGTATGGGGAGGAGGTGAGCAGCCCTCAGTTGTGAAAGAATAGGTTAAGGACTATTTAGAAAAGCTGGACATGCACAAGTCCATGAGGCTGGATCTAATGCATCCAAGGGTGCTGAGGGAGTTGGCTGATGTGATTGCAGAGCCATTGGCCATTATCTTTGAAAACTCGTGGCAATCGGAGGAGGTCCCGGACAATTGGAAAAAAAGCAAATATATTGCCCATCTTTAAAAAAGGGAAGAAGGAGAATCTGGGGAACTATAGACTGGTCAGCCTCACCTCAGTCCCTGGAAAAAACATGGAACAGGTCCTCAAGGAATCCATTTTGAAGCACTTGGAGGAGAGAAGGTGATCAGGAACAGTCAACATGGATTCACCAAGGGCAAGTCATGCCTGACCAACCTGATTGCCTTCTAGGATGAGATAAATGGCTCTGTGGATATGTGGAAAGCGGTGGACGTGATATATCTTGACTTTAGCAAAGCTTTTGATACGGTCTCCCACGGTATTCTTGCCAGCAAGTTAAAAAAGTATGTATTGGATGAATGGACTATACGGTGGATAGAAAGCTGGCTAGATCGTTGGGCTCAACAGGTAGTGATCAACGGCTCAATGTCTAGTTGGCAGCCGGTATCAAGCAGAGTACTCCAGGGGTCGGTCCTGGGGCTGGTTTTGTTCAACATCTTCATTATTGATCTGGATAATGGGATGGATTGCACCCTCAGCAAGTTTGTGGAGGGCACTAAGCTGTGGGGAGAGGTAGATACACTGGAGGGTAGGGATAAGGTCCAGAGTGACCTAGACAAATTGGAGGATTGGGCCAAAAGAAATCTGATGAGGTTCAACAAGGACAAGTGCAGAGTCCTGCACTTAGGAGGGAAAAATCTCATGCACTGCTACAGACTGGGGACCGACTGGCTAAGCAGCAGTTCTGCAGGAAAGGACCCGGGGGTTACAGTGGACGAGAAGCTGGATATGAGTCAACAGTGTGCCCCTGTTGCCAAGAAGGCTAACACATATTGGGCTGCATTAGTAGGAGCATTGCCAGCAGATCGAGGGAAGTAATTATTCCCCTCTATTCAGCACTGGTGGATGTAGCCTCACCTGGAGTATTGCATCCAGTTTTGGGCCCCCCACTACAGAAAGGATGTAGATAAATTGGAGAGAGTCCAGCGGAGGGCAACGGAAATTATTAGAGGGCTGGGGCATATGACTTATGAGGAGAGGCTGAGGGAACTGGGCTTATTTAGTCTGCAGAAGAGAAGAGTAATGGGGGATTTGATAGCAGCCTTCCACTTCCTGAAAGGGGGGTTCCAAAGAGGATGGAGCTAGGCTGTTCTCAGTGGGGGCAGATGACAGAACAAGGAGCAATGGTCTCAAGTTGAAATGGGGGAGATCTAGGTTGGATATTAGGAAAAACTATTTCACTAGGAGGGTGGTGAAGCACTGGAATGAGTTACCTAGGGAGGCGGTGGAATCTCCATCCTTAGAGGTTTTTAAGGCCCAGCTTAACAAAGCCCTTGTTGGGATGATTTAGTTGGGGTTGCTCCTGCTTTGAGCAAGGTTTTGGATTAGATGACCTTCTGAGGACTCTTCCAACCCTAATCTTCTATGGTTCTTTCAATGCAAATCCATGTTAATTAAAGCTCTATCAAGAAGTCTGTTGCTGCAAACTACTTTGAAGTCAATGGGATGAAAGGGTGCTTAGTGCCATAAAAGCCTGGGGGAAATGGTTTAGACAAGGAGTGTCCAATGCTGGTCCATATCGAGAAGGGTCAGGGCCTACTCTAGGGATTTTGTAGCCTTAAGCAAACAGGCAATTGTCTGCTCTCGATATCTCACAGATAAACATTTTCTACTCTGCGTAACTCTGCTGTTTTGGTAGGACAGGCATTGAATAGGTCTGTAAAAAGCAAACTGTTTTTTTAATTCCCTCCCCCTACCCTGTTGCTAATGAAGCCCTCACATTAAAACCTTAGTTCAATCAGAAAAGTAAAAAAATGAGATCTATATGAGTGACACCAGGAAAAATGCAGAAGCTAGGAAAAGAAACAAGTATTGCTTGGAGAAGAGACTGGAGGCCTGCTACATTGAGAGTCAAATGGATGAAAAGAAGTGAGCTTAGTGTTTGTTCATCATAGTTTGAATCTCTGGCAAGCAGCTTGCTGTAACTCTAAGGCTGAGTAGGCGTTTGGACATTCGCTCTGCGTGAACCTTCTTTACAATGTAATCTGTCAGAAAATAGCTACAGCAGTTACAATATCCCTATTCTCATTTAATTAGTATTTAAAAACCCTCCTAAAACAGCTCTTGAACAGATCAGCATTCATGAATATTAAATATATAGGATAAAGACTTACACGTTTTTTGCCCTACGAAGCCTTGACTTGTTTAAGTGAGTCACTACATTTGTCAGAACTAGCACCAGTTATTTCTCAGCTGGATTCTAACTTCTTTCAAATAAACTTGCTTCCTACTCAGAGTTGCAAACTCCAGGTTTGCATATTATGACAGGGCTATTGGTATATTGGTCCTGCTCTAGGAGATGAAGGGGGAAAGCACATCACCTGACAGCGATTTATGACATCCATTAGATGGGCAAAGGCCAAACTTCCCTCCACCCCTCTTTTATTCCTCCACTCAAGAATGCAGATATGCATCTTAAAGTTTTTTCTCTCTCTTCTTCACTGTTCTATTTGATTAGATCATTATCAAGCATACAAAGGATACTTGTTGCCACAAAAGCTCCACTGTATTTAATCTGTGATTAAAGCCATCATGTGAAAAATATCTAGATTTTAATCTTCCATTAATAAGGCACAGAATCAGTTCTATGCTATGCAGTCTAGAATCTGTGCCGACAGGGGCGCTGGAACAATTTGTCCAGGGAGGGTGCTGAGAGCCATTGAACCAAACTGTAAACACTGTACATGATGTACACCACTTCAAGCCAGGAGGTGCGGTAGCACCCCCAGAACTCCTAGTTCCAGCACCTGTGTGTGCCAATTATAATTTGGTTCAAAATACGTATGAATTTTATTAGGAAAAGTTTTGTGGGAATTTATTTGTTTTACAAAGTTTATTTGATAGAACGTTGTTTACAGGCCGGGATTCAACAAAGCACTTAAGCACATGCTTAAGTTTCATTGAACTCACAGAGACTTAAGAATGTGCTTAAGTGCTTTGTATTAAGGAGGATCATGCACCTTTCACCTGGAGGAACATTAGTAATTGGTACACAGGAATAGAGATAGGGAACACTGTCAAGTAGTCTAGACCAAAAAATAAGGTTTTTGTTAACTAAAATAATTTTTCTAAATCTTTATATTAATAGTATTGTTTTCATTATTTTTTTTAAAAGATTTTTGTTTAGGTTTGAATAGTGTTGTGCAGCATTTGCCGCACAAACATGGCATCATTGTGCTAGTGCATGGGAACTAAAAGTAAGACAGACAAGACTCAAAACAAATGAAACTATGTTTTCCCTTTTTTTTTTTCTTCCATTTTTCTTTTTTTATTGTCCAATAGAAGGGAAATGCAAAAAGTATACAGCATAAATAGGGAACAGCAAACTAGCTTCTTCCTAAAGATTAACAAGTACCACCAAAGCGTATGAGTAAGCTTTTGTATGAACAATATTAGCCATTTACATTTGAGATCCCCATTTGTTTGCCGATTAGCAGCAGGGCGGGCTCCAGGCACCAGCCGAGCAAGCTTGTGCTTGGGACGGCAGATTCTATGGGGTGGCGTTCAGTCCAATCCTAGGGCGGCATGGCCACTTTTTTGTTTTGTTTTGTTTGCCGATCTGGCCGCCCTGTAGAGGGCGTCGTCGTGGAGTAGGGGAGCGCCCTGCTGGGAGTGGGCTGCGCGCTCCCTCTGCCCCAGCTGGTGCCAGGTCTGTAGCGGGCCCGGCAGGGCAGCCTGCGTCCTTCCCTCCCCAGTGACTGGGGCGGTGCGGCGGTCGGGCTGTGTGGCGAGCGCCCCGCTGAAGCCCTGGCCGCCCCCCTTCTCTCTCTCTCTCCCCCCCGCTCCCTTCCCCTCCCCCCTGTACCCTGGCTCCAGCCACCCTGATTTTTTTTGCTTGGGGCGGCAAAAAAGCCAGAGCCGGCCCTGATTAGCAGACATCCCAATGGGTAAGATTGTGTTCACGCAAATGATCATAGCAGGCTCACATCTGCAGACAACTGTGTGCATTCATACCAGAGCACACGTTTGTAACAGAACCTATAGAAGTTATGGTTCTCAACTCAGGTGGCAGAAACAGTACGAACCATTCACACGGCTCAAACAATGAATAGCAAAAAGATTCTTGAAATGAACAATTTAGAAGCAGTCCATAAACTGAAATGTGCATGCATAAAGTGTTAGTTGAACAGTTGCTCACAGATTTGTTGAAGTCACAGTCAAGGATATTTCAAGAATAAATTGCTAATTGCATATAATTCAACCAGCTCTGATATATTATTAAAACTGAAAGGATATTAGATAAGATGTTATGGTCAAAATTCACCTCGGTGCTGAGATCAGCACAAGACCTATGTCCCACTTAAATCTCACTTAAGCCCTGTCTACACTAGAAAGATAAGTTGACTTCATGTAAATCAACATTGAGCCGCTAATTTAAGCAAGTCGATGTGTCACTAGCAGGGCTTGCATTGACGCACGGAGCACTGCACTATGGGTAGCTATTCCACAGTGCACGTAGGAGAGTGGAATTTTGGGTTGGGCTTGCAGTACCTTATAGGACCAAAACATTGGTGCGGGTGGTTATGGGAACATGGCATTAGACTCCCATGATGCACTTACCTCCCTCCCTCCCTGAAATCAATGGCAAAGAAACAAAGCCTTTTTCACTTCTTTTTTTGTAAGCCTGGGTTACCTGCATGGACCTGCTCAGCTGTACACTATTGCTGTGAGCATTACAAACACCTCACGCCTTATCCTGTGATATTTATACAGCTGATACAGGAGCCACTGCATGGAACAGTGAGAGGCCCCCAAGCAGCCCTGCTGGAAGACAGAGCAGAGCACTTTGCAGTTGTTGGTGACAGTGACACCTCACCTTGACACAGCTGAGCACCGTTTCTAGGCCTGGTAAACAAGCACTGACTGGTGGGACTGCATTGTTATGCAGCTATGGGATGATGAGCAGTGGCTGCAAAACTTTCGAATGCATAAGGCCATTTTCCAGGAACTGTGTGAAGAACTTTCTCCAGCCCTGAAGAACAGCAATACTAAAATGACAGCTGCTCTGACAGTGGAGAAGCGAGTGGCGATAACTCTGTGGAAGCTTACAACGCCAGACTGCTACCGGTCAGTGGAGCAACGTGCAGGACATAGTGGATGGTTTTACCGCGATGGGGTTCCCTAACTGCTGTGAGGCGATAGACGGAATACATATCCCTATCTTGGCACCAGACCACCTTGCCAAAGAGTATGTAAACCGAAAGGAGTTCTTCTCAATGGTGTTGCATGCGCTGGTGGATCACAGGGGCCATTTCACCAACATCAACATGGGATGGTCAGGAAAGGTACATGATGCGTGCCTCTTTAGGAACTCCGGTCTGTTCAGAAAGCTGTAAGCAGGGACTTTCTTTCCAGACTGCAAAATAACTGTTGGTGATGTTGAAATGCCAGTCGTGATCGTGGGAGACCCAGCCTGCCCCTTAAATAAATAAATTAATGGAGATATTTATCTCCTAGAACTGGAAGGGACCTTGAAAGGTCATTGAGTCCAGCCCCCTGCCTTCACTAGAAGGACCAAGTACTGATTTTGCCCCAGATCCCTAAGTGGCCCCCTCAAGGATTGAATTCACAATCCTGGGTTTAGCAGGCCAATGCTCAAACCACTGAGCTATCCCTCCCCCCTTGTTCCCATGGCTCATGAACCCGTACACAGGCAGCCTGAACAGCAGTAAGGACCAGTTCAACCATAGGCTGAGCAAGTGCAGAATGATGATGGAATGTGCCTTTGGATGTTTAAAAGGTCGCTGTCACTGTTTCCTTATTAGGTTAGGCTTCAGTGAAAGCAATATCCCCATTGTTATTGCTGCCTGCTCCATAATATCTGTGAAACAAAGGGAGAAAAGTTTCCACTGGGGTGGGAGATTGAGGCAGATTGAGATCCAGAGGTGGTGTAAATACACAGGTTCATTGACTTTGGTTTACATGAAGATTTGGCTCATGAGTTTAACCTGACTGAGTCCTTTCACTTGGTATTTCTCTGCGTTCTATATAGAACCTTAAAAATAATTATTGTCTCTTTGGAATTACCTAAAAGTAACTGGCAGTGAAGAACAGGATATGTAACAGAGTGGTTTCAGAGTGGTAGCCGTGTTAGTCTGTATCAGCAAAAAGAACGAGGAGTACTTGTGGCACCTTAGAGACTAACAAATGTATTTGGGCATAAGCTTTTGTGGGCTAAAGCCCACTTCATCGGATGCATGCAGTGGAAAATACAGTAGGAAGATAGATATATATATATACACACAGAGAACATGAAAAAATGGGCGTTGCCATACCAACTCTAACAAGACTAATCAATTAGGGTGGGATATTATCAGCAGGAGAAAAAAAACTTTTGTAGTGATAATCAGGATGGCCCATTTCAAACAGTTGACAAGAAGATGTGAGTAACAGTAGGGGAAAAAATTAGCATGGAGAAATACTTATTTTCTTTGTGTAATGACCCATCCACTCCCAGTCTTCATTCAAGCCTAATTTAATGGTGTCCAGTTTGCAAATTAATTCCAATTCTGGAGTCTGTTTTTGAAGTTTTTTTTTGTTGGAGAATTGCAACTTTTAGGTCTGTAATTGAGAGACCAGGGAGGTTAAAGTTTTTGAATGTTTAATATATGGAGATATACCTATTTCATAGAACTGGAAGGGACCCTGAAGGGTCATCAATTCCAGCCCCCTGCCTTCACTAGCAGGAGCAAGTACTGATTTTTGCCCCAGATCCCAAAGTGGCCCCCTCAAGGATTGAGCTCACAACCCTGGGTTTAGCAGGCCAATGCTCCAGCCACTGAGCTATCCCTCCCCCTGACATGTGATTTGTGTCCATTTATTCTTTTGTGTAGAGACTGTCCGGTTTGGTCAATTTACATGGCAGAGGGGCATTGCTGGCACATGATGGCATATATCACATTGGTAGATGTAAGTGTGCTTATATGATATCCTCCCTCAAAAAAGAGCTTTGAACATTCTCTGCTTAAAAGCATAAAGACAGAACATGTTTCAGTGAAACCTACTTTGCTTAGATTAAATGCAAACCGCAGCATTAAAATGGGGATCGCTGCATCCCGTTTAAACCCATTCACATTGCATTCTTGTGTAATTCAACATGTGGGCCAAGTTCTCATCTTGTTTCCACCATTGTAACCCCATTGATGTTCATAGGGCTGCAAAGGAGAACATGCGATTTGGCCCAGTGCATCTATATTTAGAGATCATCACCCCAACTTCTTAGACACCGGGAGAAAGATATACAGAGTCAAGCAATCAAATAGATTCATTGTCCAAACAGGGAGGCTCAGAAACGTGGAAAGAGGAATAGTGTCACAACCCAGTGGCCCCCTCCCTCAGGGAGTCTCCTGGGCAGGCAGGTTAGCATTGTATGTTACGAACGCTGTTGCAAGTATTGCAAGGCATTTTGGGAAGGGTTAAAGGTCTGAGTGTGGGTTTTGCAGGTTGCGAGAGGCCAAAGAGAGCAGAGAACGGGTTAACTCGACACTTCAGCTATCCCAGTCCGAAGATAAGACGCTGGCCCCAGTCCAAGGTCACGGCCCTCAACAAGCAGTCTGCAGCTGTGTTCCTATCTTAGCCAACCCCAGCCAGCCATGAGAAAAGGAGAACTAAATTGAGCAGGACTGTAGAGATTGCAAAAAACAAGCAGGACAGTGAAGGCCAGTGTGGGGGAAAACAACCGTTTTCACATCTCTGAAGCCGGTGTGTTTTGGGAAAGCTGAGGAAGCAACAGAAAGCCAGTATGGACTGGTACAAAGAGCACGAGGGACAGAGGTCCCTGGATGAAATGCCCCCAGAAGAACCCAGAGCTTAAAACCCTCCTGAGAGCCAAAGCACGTCGGAGATCAACAGCGGACCCTGGACGACCCATGCATGGGACAAGAACTCCCGTCCACTCTTCCCCCTCTTCTTCTTACGTTCTTCTTGGCCAGCTTCGGGTAGTGCGGGTGTGAGTATGAAAGTGGGTTAGGGCTTGGGGCACTAATGCTTTCTTCCTTCCTCTGACTGACATGGGGAACCCCCAGCACTCTCCGCTGTTATTTTATTATTTTATTTATGAAGCTTTAAAATTTAGTCACTTGGTGTGCTCCTCCATCTCCTCCCCTAAAGATCCTGCAGCCTCAGTCTGATCACCTGACAGCCCGGGCAGATTGGTAACATAAATCTGTCACAATAGTTTGTACAATCGGGGCCAAATTTTGCCTACTACAAGGTGACAGTACACTAGGAAAGACATGCATCATTCAAGCAGTGTTGCCTGGATTCATTATGCCTTTGAAAAATATACAGCCTCCACTGATGCCACGAGGACTCATCTAGGAATTGATTCTAGCTACATACTTGAGAAAGTGTAGCTAGCCTTCGCCAAGTGCTTCTCTGCCAGGAGGGCTTGGGAGAGTCCATAGTCTACCATTAGCCATGAGGGGACATGTCTGGGAGAATCCTGGCAGCACTAGCTCATCCCCAACATGCCCAGAAAAGGCCTTGCAGACAAATTCTGGCTGCACCTTACGTGTGAGTTGTAGGGTGGAAAAGGGCTCCTTCACCTTTTCTGCTTGCCTAGTATACCAGTGTGGGGCCAGCCAAAGTCAACTCTGTGGCTGCTGGGGTTCACACAGAATTAACAACATTTTAAATTATTCTGCATATTAAGACTTCTCTTTAAACATTAACTGCCATCAGCAAATTGAAAAACACTGACTAAAAACATGACCCCATCCTGGGCCATGCAGCAGCCACTTTGCCCCCCATAGCATTGGTGCTAAGTGGCCCTAAAGCCAGGAAGATCATCCTCTTTTAGGAAGTTCTTTCACAGAGCTTTTGTAGTGGTTCCTGCTCTTTCCTTTTGGCACAGGGGGGATGGCTGGGAAGAAGAGTGCAACACCATCTACACCATTCTAGCGCTGACTGCTGTTTTGGCTTGATGGTAGAGCAATCAGAAGGTTACTTTAACTCACTGAGTCAGTCGGCCAGTGTATTAGGGGAGCAGAGAACATGGCTTACAGGCGACATACACCCTCTTCTCCCAAGTTGCGCTATGCACTCCTCAGCTGCAGTCAAGGCTCAAGGCCACTGAGTCCTATTCAGGAAAATAAAGTATTTACTGTCCAATATTTGCAATAATTTCTATATTAAACTCTGCTGTGTAGTCTGCAATGGTTCCTAGGCTACCTACTCCAAAAAAAGAAGTGGGATTCACAAAAGCCCCTTCTTCAAATGCATATCTGCATACCTTATATGTTCTACACACAGCACAGAAACGATGTAGCCATTAATATTTTATGAAAACTATGTGCAGTAGCAGGGCTTAATTTTCATAAACATTAGAATCCAATTGGAAAAAATAGAGGGGGGGGGCTGGTATTTGTTCGTTCGTATTTGTAAAAACCACACATTAAATATAAACAGAACAAAATGTGATATTTTAAATAAGAAATGGGCAGCAGAAATGAATCCAAATTCAGGTGAAGCCAGGATTCCCAGTTGGAGATACACAGAAGAGCCGTTCTATGTGATAACATTGAGATCTAGTAAGCTGTTCTGGCAGATTTTTTTGGAGGAGCAGGAATCTCTACTTAAGTATGTATATGGCTCTTATTATGATAGTATTTCAGCACAGCTGTGAGTGTCTTGTATTCTCACTACACTCTTATGAAGCAGGAATGAATTGTTCCCATTTTCAGTTGGGGAACTGAGGTGTAGTAGGGCACATCAAGCAACTTATCCAAAGACACACAGGCAGTCGGGGGTGGGAAGGGGAGGGGGAGAGAGAGAGAGACGGGGCTGATCCATGAGCTGAACCATGTCTCAACTCCCACTCCACTGACCTACCTCAGCATACTATCCTTCTGCCCAGAAATACAACTAATAACTGCTCAAACCATTCCAACTTTGATTGCATTAATAAAGGAAGGAGAAGAAGGAGGGCAGAAAGGCTGGAGTATTTTCAGGTGAAGGGAGAGCAGATACACAGCACTCTCCCACCCTTCCAGGGAACCCACAGAAGGCTCTGCCTCGCCGTGCACCACAAACACACATTCGGACGCGTGTGTTTGGCAGGCTGTGGAATAAGATCTGGAATCAGACAATCTTGCAGCATGTACTTTTTACGTAATGGTGATTTACTGAGCTTATATCTGTGCATTAACTCTCCTTTGCATTGTCCAGTCTTCCCTGAGTGGGAGGTGGGGTAAAGAGGGCCACAGAAGAGAGGTGTACAGGCATACAGTCTGTGATACGGGGTTAATGGCACACCGCACAAAGGTTTGAGCTCCACATTACTTCCCCAAGATCTAAATATATGGAGCTCAGCTTCCCAGCCTTGCCCACTTGCATGAATCCCCAACCCTGCCCCTTGGGTGAGCCACAAGACGAACTTCATGGAGTTACAGAATCCATGGGGGCCTTTCCAAGATGGATCACGAGAGCTGGGATTGCTTTTGTTCAAGGCATGCTTAAAATTTTGTTCACAGTGTTAATGTAGCTATATTGGTCCCAGGCTATTAGAGAGACAAAGTTGGCGAGGTAATACCTTCTATTGGACCAACTTCTGTTGGCGAAAGAGACAAGCTTTCAACCTACACAAAGCTCTTTGTCAGGTCTCCTCACTTTCAAGATATTACCTCAACCACCTGGTCTCACTAAAAAAGCTTGTCTGTTCTTACACTGTGGAAGAAGGGTTGAGTGGATTGCAGTGTGTGGAAGGAGTCATTTGCGGTCAGGGTTGAGTGTGATTTTAGTTCTGGACATTGGTCCAATTTGTATATCGCATGTATTTTTAATAACATTTTTGCTCCTGTGCCCATGGCTTTAGTTAGATGCACTTTAAACAAAATGAAACGCATTAAAAGTAAGAAGTAACGCATTGTAAAACATATCTCATAAATATGCGTTTTCCAGCGTTAGCCACCCTAGCAAGTCCTTTGTTGTGTATTTTTGCATTACAACAAAATCATTGGCTTTCAATCTGAGCAAATTGAAGGAGAAGAATACAGCAAGTCAGGACTCTGCATAGTGACAGTACAGGAATAACTCTAAGAGCTATTAGCAGGTACATACAGTGCTCAGTCTCACAATGTTAATTTTCCACTTCTTTTTGTAGGACTATTGAAACAGTGAAAAAGCACACAAAGCACATACAATACAGTGTTAATTGCTAGTGATTAGCCACTGTTCCAAAATGCTGATAGCAGCATGAGGACCTTTAGGCAGATTGCCATGTAAAGGTGAGCAAATAATTCATAGCAAGTTTATTGAGTGAATTGAACCTTGATTTCTATTCATGAAGAAAGTGTGAGGAGTTTATTGTTTTTCTCAAATTAAGTTATTTCACAGTTATTTCTGCAAATAATATTTAATATCAAGTTTGTTCCCAGGTGGTTTGTTGCAAGTTTTCATTATGGAAAATGTTAACTGTATTTGATTTTAATTGGACCGAAGATACATGGTATTAAAACACTATAGCTATACTGGTATACATTCACACTCATAAATTGGACCATCTCTCTCTTAAAACTAATTTAGTTGTTTACCGCACAACTGCTATTAGAAGGTTATGCCAGAACCTCATTATTCCAATGGTTAGAAACCTTCTTCTGATTTCCAACCTGAATTTGTTCATGGCCAGTTTATACCCATTTATTTGTATGCCAACATTGTCCATTAGCTTAAATAGCTCTTCGCCCTCCCCAGTATTTACCACACACTCCTCCCCTGATATACTTACAGAGAGCAATCATATTCCCACTCAGTCTTTGTTTTACCAGGCTAAACAAGCCAAGTTATTTTACTGTCCTTTTGTAAATAAGCCCCTCTATTTCCCTGATCATTGTAGCAGCTCTTCTCTGTACCTGTTCCAGTTTGAATTCTGGTGCCCAGAACTGTACACAGTATTCCAAACCAGTGCCTCGTATAATAGCATTAAAACTTCTGTAGCTCTACTGGAAATGCCTCACCTGATGGATCTTAGGATTATGTTTGCTTTTTTGCAGCAACATTGCATTAGTGGCTCATAGTCATTTGTGATTGCCCAACACTCCCAGGTCTTTTTCCTCCTTTGTCACTTCCAAGTGATGAGTCCCTAGCTTGTGACAGAAATTTTATAATTAGACCCTAACTGTACTATTAAATTTCATCCTATTTTTGTTGCTGCAGTCTTCAAGTTCATCCAGTTCTTCCTGTATAATATTCTGATCCTCCTCTGTATTGATAATGTCTCCCAACCTTGAATCATCACCAAATTTCATTGGCGCATTCTTACTTTTTCTGCCAATATTATTAATAAAAATATTGAATAGGATTGCTTTCAAGACCAATCCCTGACCACTCAGACCAATTCAAGACCAATCCACTCTCTCAAGTCCGAAAGTTCACCTGTCAGCACAACCCAGTGCCTTCCTCCTTTTAGCCAGTTCCTTTACCACCTTGCAATTCCTGTACTAATCCTCATCTTCTTAGTTAAAATTAATAATTTCCCATGTGGTATCATGTCAAATGCTTTACTGTATATTAGATTTACTGCATTTCCCTTATCTAAAAAATCAGTTTTCTCAAAGAAAGATATTTGGTTAGTTTGGTATGATCTACCTTTGGTAAACCCTATGTTATATTACATCCCTTTCTCCATTTATCTCCATTCATTTAATTATTCTTTCCTTCAAAATTTGTTCCAAAGCCTTGAATACTGCTGAGGTCAAACAAATAGGTTTGTAATCACCAAGATCACTTTTTCCTCACCCCTTTCTTAAATATAGGTATGACAGTAACTATTCTCCAATCATATAGTTCCACACTCAAATAGAAAGAGAAATCCTTGCTACTGGAATGGCAACCTCCTGTGACAGTTCTTTTACTATTTTGGGATGGAAATTTGAAACCTTAAGCTCTTTCCGTTTTCTTCCACTTCTGATTTGGTAATTTCCATCTCTATACACTCATCATCATCAGCCATCCTGCCTATGTGCTAGAATATCATAGTTATTGAAAGCCAAGCCAAAGCATTCGTTTAATTTTGGGGCCATAACTTGTGAGGTGAAGTGGGAATTTTTTGTAATATTTGTATGAAGTGTATTTGTGCCTCAGTTTCCCCTATGTGCTGCATAGTGGATGGCAAGGGTGGAGAGGGACCATGTGCTCCCGGAGCAGGCTAAGACACAGGTGTGAATGGCACCTAGCTGTCTAGGACTAAATGGGTTATTGGAAAGGGACTTGCTGAGGCTGACCCCATATCAATATAGAATCCATGAAGACAATGGCAAATCCAGTCACTGGGACATCTACTCCTAGCAAACAGTGACTATATAGACTGACCCACCTCTCTTCAGGAAGCTGAGCAGCATTTCCCCCAAAGGACTGAGAGGTGGAAGTTAAGTGTGATCTACAGGAAGCAGTCAAGGCACACCTGGGAGTCTGAAGAAGGTGGTCAGACAGATGGACAGAGCGAGCTTTGACAAAGAGGGTTCACTTCTTCACTACAGCTTCGCTGGGCTCTGGCTACCCAGAATGGGCTATTCTTTAACCTTCATTTCCCTATACTAACCTCTGGACTTCCTTTTCTGTGTTCAGTTGACTAATTAAACCCTTCTGTTTTGACACGGCTGTGTGATTGTCCCTGCAAATGCTTGCAGAGATGTTTTGATCCCTGAGAATGTACAAGTCTCCTTCAGGAGCCTACTTCAGATGGACTCGCTGAATGGAGTTCACAGTGTGAAGCAGGAGTGCTGAAGGCTCAGATGTCCAGTCTAAGAAGGTTGTGAAGCTGCAGGGCTTATCCTGGAGAAAGAGTGAGACACCCACTTCCCCGGGGGGCAGAAGGGTGCGTCTGGCACATTGAAAGGGTTCCTCCTAGAGACTGTTCCAAAGATGGGGCCATAACACCAATCCTGTGGATCTGTGACACCTAGATCATTAATCTCCTCCCCACCCACAGTATATAGCATCCTAACCTCATCCATCATTATTCTCTTTTTATTTATATAACTAAAAATCTCTTAATGCAGTTTACCTTGGGAATACTCGGATATCTTGTTTGACTGGCAGAAAACATATGATCCTGTCCTATCCTAGCTGACCAACATGTAAGAGAAGTAACAGCTTTGTAAACCTCTCCTCTCACAGCTCTCTGGCTGGGATGAAAGAATGAGGTTAGGAAACTCCTCACCGCTAAAGAGAGCTATTCAACATCACATGTCCTGGGATATGATGTAGAAAGAACCTGAGTTTTTAGTCCCTGGATCATTTCCTTTGTCCTACAATCAAGGCCTACGTACCCCATGGCAAACTGGACCTAAATTCTGTGGCAAGGTCCCTTAATTCTTAGATTGTGAGCGATCAGTGGGTAGGGATGGGCTTCATGCTATGTGTTTGCACAGTGCCTTATACAATGGGGCCCTGATTAGGGTTCACAGATACAGCTACAATAGAAATAGTAAATAATAGCTACATCACTCTACTGTGGTAGACTGGATTCTTTAGTGCCTTCATTTAAATTACTGAAATGGAGATTTTAAATAAATATGAACATGAATAATCCAATCAGTACAGTAGCTCGTGTTACTTACTTGTACATTAAAATTTGATGTTCTTTATGCTGCCCCCACAATTTCAGTTTCAAATGTGCTACAGGTTTTTGTATTGACAATCCCCAGATGCACTGTAGAAAATCTCCATGGCAAGATGGAGAGGGCTTAAGAGCTGGAGTGGGGACATTTGGTGCTTTTAGCACTTTGAGAGGAATGGGAGGCAGTTTGTGGTTGTGGAATGTGGATGTTAGCTAGACGTTTATGTTTAGCTGATCTGCAGATGAAATTGCTAATGTGGCATTGAAATTGTCGTCTGTTGGTTAATACCACTTGAGATTAATTGGTGCAGGCCAGGCCTTTCAAGGTTATTGTTTTGGGTTGTCTGCAGACTGAGGAGGAAAACACTCAGTTCGTGTTTTCAAGGTTAATTTAACAGACTTGAGAGACTTAGACAACAGATTCTGGAGCTCAGTTCTGCAGCAAGAGATGGGTTGTGTAGCAGTCTGTGGCTATGGAATACATGAGACCCTGTCTATAATATATAGGTCTCTTTCCATTTCTCCTTATTTGCACTAGCACTGATGAGAAGTACATCCATAAATCACGGCAGGCATTGTCACACAATATCTTTAGTGATAGGTAAGCTGAGACACTACATAGAAGACCAAGAAAAAGAAGTGCTTTGTAGGAAGACTTGTGATGTTCTTGTTCAAACAGACAACATTACAAAATAGGACACTAGTACTCACCCTACCAATGTTTCCTGGGAATACAACAAGATAAGAAGAGACAATGGACTTGTGAATCAAGTCATTTCAGAGAAAAGATACTCTCATAACAGTGGCAACCACCTACTGGATTTCAATTTCCTTCTCATCCATTTCAGCAAAATAGCTACGTTGCAGATCATGGGTGGCACGTGAACCTTCCCTTTGGGGGAGGCTAGCCCCCTGGCCCTGCCCCTTCTGCCAGAGGCCCCACCCCTACCCCACCCCTTCCACCCCACTTTCCCGCCAGAGCCCCGAGTTCCCCTCTCCACATCGTGGCTGGAGGAGTCCAGGCCGAACCACCCCAAGCACCAGCCCGTCTTCTCTAGCTGTCCCAGGCCGCCAGCCAGCCCGCCCTAGCCGCACCAGCCATCCCCAATCCCCAGGCCACTGGCCAGCCCAAGCAACAAGCTGAGCCCCTGCCAGCTTCGGGGGAGAGAGGGAGTGAGGCAGGGCTGGATTAACTTTTTGTGGGCCTGGCGCTAAACATATTTGTGGGCCCCCCCGGGGAATGATTGTAAAAGGGGCTGGGGACAAAAGCACAGCGGGGCGGGAGCTAGGATTGGTCCCTGGAGCAAGGGCGGAGCCAGGGGTAAACTGCAAGCGCAGCAGGGCTGGGGAGGGGGTAAACCCACCCCTGCCCAAATAGAGCGGGTACCTACCTGTTTCTAGCCCATTCTCTTCATCTCTCTCTGCACTGAGCTGCCCCTCCTCCTGCAGCAGCAGGACAGGTTCTCTTCCAGCCCTCTGGGGTGGGTGTTGGGAGTGAGAGGAGCGGAGGCTAATGTGGTTACTCCTATAACCCAGACTTTTAGTTTCCAGTCAGCACTGCTAACCAGACACTCAGGTCCCGTTTTCTACTGGAGTTTCCAGTCTAAAACTGGATACCTGGCAACAGGGCTGCCGGAAAAGCCTGTGGGGAGGGGTAAATAAGCAATCATTTTTAAAAGTGAGCGGGCTAAGCCTTAAGCGGGGGGAAGCAAGTGGTGGGTGGGCTAGGGAGTGGGAAGGTGTTAGTGGGCAGGGCCATGTCTACTGTACTGCCCAGGTAGGTTGGAGACTAGGGATCAGCTGACACAGTATCCCCAGCCCAGGTGACGTGACAGCCAGTGGTGGATTTAGAGTTAGTGGGGGCCCCCCTCGGCCGTGTGCTCAGCTTCATTTTTGGGGCCCCTCCTTGGGACCCAGCCAAAAAAAAGAACACGCTCTCTTATCTCCCCCCACCCCTGTTTTTCATTCTTTTTTTCTTCATCCTCCTCCTATAAGTAATAGCAGTAAATGAAAATAAAGTGAGGTACCTCGATTGTTCTTGTAGTCTAACTTATTTTTCCACAGACCAGTTGAAAATCGCGGAGGGTCTCAATGGACCACTTAATGATCTTTCCAAATATTGTAAAAAAATGTTGGGGTGCAGGGTCTGGCCAGGAGCTAGGGTGAGGGAGGGGGCTATGGGTTGGGGCAGGAAGTTGGGGTGTGGAGCGTTTACCTGGGGCAGCTTCTGTTTGGTGCGAGAGGTGCAGGTGGGAATGGGAAGGGGGGATGCAGGAGCTCCTGTTTCTTGCTCAGGATGGTGGTATGGGGGGGTTCAGGAGTCAGGCCATGGGGTGTGGGGGAGCTGGGTATGTGGGGGGGTGCAGGAGTCAGGGCAGGGGACTGGGGTGTGTGAGGGGGGATGCAGGAGTCAGGGCAGGGGACTGTGCAGGAGTCAGGACAGAGGGCTGGGTGTGTGTGAGGTGGGTGCAGGGGTCAGGGTGGGCAGGGGCCTGGAGGAGGTATGCCCCGATTCCAGCCCCTTCCCCAGGCCCCACCCCCACCTCTTCCCCTTCCCCCTCCCTCCTGCAGGTAAATAGCTGATCGGTGGCAGGGACAGAGGGAGGGAACATAGCACGCTGGGGGAAGAGGCAGGGGAGGAGCTTGGCTGCCGGCAGAGCCTGCCCTGCTGCAGCAGGAGCCCAGGAGCCGGCAGCATCAAGCTTCTGCCCCCACAGGAGAGAGTGGGGGGGGAGGGGCAGAGAAAAGCAGGCCGGGCCAGGCCCCTTTGGACCATGGGCCCGGCACCATGGTATATCTGGTACTGAAGCGAGGGCAGGGCCTCGGGGGAATGCGTGGGCGGGGCCATGGGCTTGGTTATGGGAGGCTTAGTGTCCCCTTGCCTATTATGCCTGCCGCCCATGTTAGACAGACAAGGTGGATGAAGTAATGTTTTATTGGACCAACTTCTGTTGGTGAGGAAGACAAGGCACAGATCTACACGGAGGAAGAGCTCTGTGTAGCTCAAAAGCTTCTCTCTCTCTCACCAGCAGAAGTTGGTCCAGTAAAAGATGTTACCTCATCCAACTTCTCTCTCTAATTTCCTGGGACCAAACCAGCTACAAACACTACATTTTTAAAAAGTTGTTGCTTAGTAAAAATTTTAACTTAGTACTAGAAGTTTCCTTTGAGTGGGAGGATGCTTTTTAATAAAAATATACAATTCATCTGGGATAAATTAAAATTACTGGAGATTTTTTCATGAGGCACATTAGATAGGTCATTAGATTGCTAACAGCATTTACAGAAATTTAAGCTGGAAGCAAACAAGTATGCTTTGTGCTGAGCAAAATAAGAGTCTCTAATGTGTTGGGCAATTACCACAAATACAGCCATTAAAAATGTTTTTTTTCTTTAATAATGGCATTAAAGTAAGTTATAAACACTGAAAATACAGTCATTGTAAATCTGCTGCTTCTGAAACATATTGGCCTGATTCTCCTCTGTTACCCACTTGTAAACCAGGAATAACTTCCATCAAATAAATGGTTCCAATGTAAAGATGAGGAGAATAGGTCCACATTACTATTGCTGGAAGCGTCAATTCACATTAAGCATTTATCTTCTAGAAGTGGCCAAACGCTATACAAAACTAAGGTATCATCCTTGCCCCCAAAGAATTTGCCATTTAAGGCCCTGAATCTGCAAACACTTATGCACATGCTCATCTTTACTACCAAGACTAGCTCCATTAACTTCATACATAAGTGTTTTTAGGATCAGGGCTTATCTCTGATATTGCAAAGAGTTACACACATAGCTTCATGCAGGTGAGTAGTCCCAATGAGTTGAGTTCAAAGAGAGTATTCACTGCATAAAGTTAAGTACCCATGTAAGTTCTTGCAGGATCAAGGCCAGAGAAGACAAGTTGCACATGAAGAAGGCAAGGAGGATGAAGTCAAGTATAAACTTTACATAATACATCTACACTTTCAATTTTAAAAATATTGTAACACCAGGGATGTCCAAAGGAATGAGGCAAGACCACATGGTCTAAAAATGTCCAACACAACTTTTAAGGCAGTCTCAACCCTCGCACAGCAGTGCCTGTCCGCCCTAGAACTGGCATCACATGACACCTCCCTCAAAAGAGCACATTGTTTCAATTCCTATTCCCCATGCCTCTCTGTCTCTCAAACCACACTCACCTCCAACACAGCTAGTAGGGAAGGGGAACTCGTTACATTATTATTATATATAGAAAAGTACGTGCCAATAAACATTTTTAACTGGAGGCTACACCTCAAGAGGACCATCTCACCAGCTGTTAAATGGCATTGGCAAACAATTTACAATTACAATGCTCTGTAGCTGACTCAGCAGGGATCCTACAGATATCCCATCATGGGGCTCCATGTCATCTGCATTGCTAAGAAAAACAGTGCTAGGTGAATGGATTTCCGTTATGCTTCTTTGTGGCAAGATCGATCAAAGTGTAGGCCAGTCAATGTTTTGTTTTCAAACCTCTCATCATGAAGAATTCACTTGAATTAACAGTGCAGGTAATTATGATGCCCTCTAGTCATAGTACTTCTAATGATGTCCAAACACATTAATTATTGAAAACGAACTGTGAAGTAGCACAGTAGGCAGTGGATTGAGGAAGCTGGAGATCAAAGGGAGATGTCAAGGCACTGATCCATGGCTCCTGAAAATTTGTTTTGCCTTTATCAGGTTAAACTAGCAGTAAATTAAATTACACAGGGACGTTCCTTTGGTAATCAAAGGGAGAAAAGTGTGAGGAGATGTGACCATTACCAAATGGAATTCACAACTTCAAGAAGAGCAATTACAGCCTACAGATTGCTCATACTCTTCTTAATAAGCTGAGATACAGATTGTCTTTGCAAAATATGTATTTGTTTTTCCCAGGTATCTTTTTATTTTGAGGGGAGAGGCACTAAGGATTTCAATTTCAGACATAGGTGATAGAATCCGTTTACCTATCCCTTCTTTTAAAGATTGCACAGATTACTTCAACTTTGACATTTCCTGACTTTTGAATGCTTCAATGTGCAACATTACCATTCCGGTACTGCAGGTATTATTAATGGAATTTATATAATTTGATAACATTTATAAATTTAAAAAATGGATGGCAGGATTTATTTTGGAGGGGTTTTTTCTACTTACAAGTCAATTTTTAGTGGTCCTCGGAGATCCAACAGTTACGATTTGGCTGTATCAAAATAAAATTAGCTAGTTCCAGTTTACAGGGGCCATGGGTCAATCTACAGAATCTGTGTTCAGTTAATCACAATTAACGTTCCAAAAGGCCATAGGCACTGGTTGATAAATAGAGTGGACTGCTAAGGAAGCTCATAGTGTTGCTTAACTAGCAAAATCTGTAAACTTGCCAAGTTTCTGCCTTTATGATCAGAGTCTTGTCCTCACATATGCTCCTTTTCAATCCCTCAATATGTTAAGCAATAGAAAAGACAGAAAAAACAATTCAACCAGGCTGTGATTTGTGTCCAAACCTTCATGAAATTAAAAAGAAAATCATGTCTTGCATTCTGATCCGTTGCCTCATGATGCACACACTTAACAGAGAGGTAACAAAATGTGTTTTTGGTAAAAAAAACGGATGAGTGGTTCCATTCACAATTGAAACCACTTTGCAGCTCATATTTTCCTTCCAACATTTTCTTTGTAGCTTAACTAACTTTAATGTGGTGGTGTTTACAGGGCATTCTTTGGTGTCACTTTTTAGTGTTTGAGAACAGAATTCAACCTACCTATATATTATAAATAGGTCTGGATGTCTCCACTGTCAGATATGCTCCAATGTTTCCTAAGTGTAGGAACAGTGATTTGAGGCTTGATCCTCTAAACTCCTTACTGCATGGGTAAGAAGTAAAAACTCATTATCTTGGGCCTTGGCTACACTCGGGACTTCCCAGCGCTGCCGCGGCAGCGCTGTGAAGCGCAAGTGTAGTCGTGCCGCCAGCACTGCGAGAGCTCTCTCGCAGCGCTGTATGTACTCCACCTCTCCAAGGGGAATAGCTTGCAGCACTGCAGGCTCTGATTACACTGACACTGTACTCACTGCGCTCGGAGGTGGGGCGTTTTCACACTCCTGACCGCAGCAAGTTGCAGTGCTGTACAGCGCCAGTGTCGCCAAGGCCTGAGTCAGAGTCCTCGGCACTGGGATTGTAGTCAAATCTAAAGCTTTGTGACTTCATTGTAGTATACAACCTAATTAGTTACTATAATTTAGTCTTTTTTGTGTGTTTACAGACTAACCACAAACAGACCTTTTTAAAATGACTTTATTCATTATTTGACATTTTGAGTGTTTTATCAACCTGTGAGTTGTTTACCAACAAATTGCTTCCATTTCTGACTATTCACGATTCTTTTGTGGCAAGTAATTGGCTGTCCCAATCAAATGGCATTGTTTCTGTACCCAGATGGGGCAGATGAAGGACTTATTGAGATGGGAAAACTGATCATCAGTGCTTAGTATAGTAGCTTGCTGTAGCTATACTGGTATAACTCCTTGTGCAGGTACTCTGTCCCAGAATAAAAGTGATTTTATTTCAGTAAAATTGCTCTTTTTTATTCTGGTCGGTAACAAAGGTGGGTGAGGTAATATCTTTCATTGGACCAACTTCTGTGGGTGACAGAGAGAACTTTGTGGGGGGTGGGGAAAGGGGATGAGTAATTAAAGTGGAGAAATGACATTAGAATAAAGTTGCTTTGATTCTGGAATGGAATGCCCACCCAGGGCTGGTATAGCTATAGTGACATAACTACACCGCTAATGTTCTGACAGTCAATTTCCCTGTGAAGACAAGACGGAAAACTCTTAACAGATGGAGAATAATTCAAAGAGCTTTCAAGATGGCCATGCAGAATGAGCACATTTGCCTGAATATTTGCAAGGCTTGTATTAATGCTCACAGAAGATAAATAAAAATTATTGAGTGAAGGTGATGTGTATCAATGGCTTTTATTCAAATGAATGCTCACAAATACACTATTGCAGTATTTATCCCACTCTAGTCAGAGCTTGTTTAAATTTCATGGAATTCAGGGGCAGATGCAAACATTTGGGTTGGCCCAAAAGGGGGATGGGGTGGGGAAGAGAGAGTGCATTTCATACTGAGACTGGTACTCACTTCTCAGTTTGCAAAGTGGAACCGAAACAATAGTATCTGCTCCAGTTGCATTGTTCTCTCCCTATGTTCCTTTAATTAATCTGCCTTGCTTCTTGAAAATCTTTCTGGCTTTAGACCAGTCCTACCAAAGTATTTCCCTGAGAATTGTTATAAACTAAACAGGGTCACAAATATTTGTATTCTAGGAGCAGCTGAGCATTAAAACATCTGGGGTAATTCTGCCCCTCCCCCATCTTTATCTAATTTAGAGTCTGCTGCTGCTGCCAGCCACTATTGTACTTGAATTCCTGAAGGCCCCTTCCTGCAACTGCTTAGACCCTGATCCTGCAAAGATTTACACACATGCTTCTCCATACACACTGGGTCATTCCATTGACTTAAATGTTCAAAATTCTTCCAAGTCAAGCATGGGCATAAGTCTCTGCAGCGTTATTGGGCCCTTACATGAGAGTAACTTTACTCACTTGAGTAGTCCTACTATTACAATGGAACATGAGCCAATGTTTGCAGGTCCTTCTGTCCCCAACTCACAGTCAGATCCACCTAGGTGGATCCCTGTGTGCTGGTATGGGGAATCAAGTCAGTGAAGGATATGCCCAGATGGATTCAGTTGCAGAATTGGGCCTAAAAAACAAACTGTGTTACTTTTAGTTTCTAGAGTGCAGATCGTGCAAACACCTCGCCACATTAGTAACTTTACGCATGCTAGTACTAGTTTGCATGTTCGCAGGATCAGGTTCTGGAAGTAAAATCTATTCTAAATTCATCAGTTAGGTATGCTTTTTGTGGTATTTTAGCTTAACAATAACTTCATGTTTTGTTAAATAAATAGAAAAAACTGTAAGCTTCTGTTCTATGACAGGCTAGGCACCTTTATTTTTCTTTTAAAAAGGAATTAAGAATTAAATAAAAGTTGTGCAAAATATTTGAAACCCTCTTAATGCCACAATTTCACTGTCTGTTAATTCATGAAAGTGTTTCAGTTCCAAGAAAAACAAGCATAGTTATGCACTGTTTGATCAAAAATGGGACTAAAAAACGTAATGCAAGTCAAAACCGAACACTTTTAAAATGAAGATCAAATTTTGCATTGAAAGGAGCAGCACTTCCCATTTTTCATATTTTAAAGTAGAAATAACCATTTTGTGAAGCTTTCGGGGAAAGTAAATTTGGGGACTGAAAAGTCCCATAGAAAAAAACTGAAAATACTTTACCCCATGAAATTTAACTAATAAACCCCATTTGTAAGTATTTCTGTCTTAGCAGTCTTCTTGATCTCTCTGCTGCCGTGGACACTGTCAGACAATTCCCTCCCTCTTCCTCCTCAGCCCCCACCCCTTTTCCCTGCCTGGCTTTCTGTGACTGCTCTCAATTCAGCCACGCTCCTTCTGCCAAGAATCCCCAAAGGCTCCAGACTTGAGAGATCTCCTCTCCCTTTCTACTTTCTTCCTCAAATTATCCTTTCCTATGGGTTCAGCTTTCATTTGTAAGATAATCACTCTCAAATATAACCGTTATTTCAGCCCTATATCCCTGGCTTTCTTTCTGTATCTCCCCTATCCTTTCGTCTCTCATCCCATTTGCTTTGTCAGGCAACACCTACTGTCCTCCTAGTGACCCAAACTTGGCACCTTGTAATCATTTATGACTCTACTTCCTTCTCTTTTTACATTCAGGCCTTAGATAAATCCTGCCCCTATTTTCTAACATCTCTAAAAAAAAAATCTTTTCCTCCCAATCCTTATTGCTAAGAATGTCCATGCTGTGCTAATTTCCAGCCTTTACTGCAATCGCCTTTGTGTGTGAGGCTCCCTAGCTCCCATCTCTCTTTCTCTAGTCCATCCAAATGCAGCAGCAGCAAAGACTATTTTGCTTATGTGCTGCTTGACAGTGTCTTCAACCTTCTCTACATTGATTTCTCTTCCACACCACATAAAATGCAAGCATCTCTTCTCTGCTATGCCTCTCCTCTTACTTCCTGTGCACCCAGCACTAGGCAAAAACTGCACAATGTTTTGTTTGTGAATATCTGTTCTATCAAATCTGCAAATTCACTTAGGCAGTACCCCCCTTTATTTGCGTTTAATGAACATATGTTCAAGAAAAAAGTTTTGTTCACAAAAATGTTCATAGGAAAGGAAAAGTATCATGACTACTTTTTCAAATTTTCACTGAGAATTCATATAGCTACCTTGAAAGCTCTTTTGGGGTTGGAGAGTCATGCAGGAGGGAAGCAGGAACAGATCTCATGATTTAAGTGACCAATTATGCAGTGTGAATTACACAAATGCAAATAAATAGCCACAGTTACATAGTTCTTGAGAAATTCTTAAGCTGTCAAATGCTCACAAGAGCCATTCTAACCTGGAATAACAAACAAATTCATTCAGACCAAAGGATGATGGTTTCAAAAGTGGCCACAGGTGTAGGTGCCTCATTTCTAGGGTATGTGCCAAACTTGACACCCCTTTGGCTTGACTTTTAGAAGTGCTAAATGTCTTCAACACCTATTGAAGTCAGTGTAGAGTTGCAATTGCTCAGCCTCTCTGGAAATCAGCCCCTTTCTAGATGCTTGCACATTGGATTTGGGTGCTTAAAATTCCCAAGTTTGAAAATTTTGACCATAGGTTCTGTTGTCAAATATATAATCCATATTCCGTCTCCTTGTGATATGGACATTCCAGTAGCACTTTAGAATTTTTGTGTTCTTTAAGGTATTTAGTTTGCTACTTGTGTGCCTATGTCTGCATGGGATGTACAGAGGCACAAGAAATGAAACGTGTGTGTAAAGGGAGATAAAAAGTTATGCTTCAAGACAAAAGAACCTATAAGGCCTTTGTCTACACTGGAAAAATGCATCATGTTAGAAAACAGGTTAACCCACACAATTAACTAATGGGATTTTAAATATCATTTTGTCCTAAATATGGATAAAGACAGTTGTATTTAAAAACATGTTTCTTGGCCACAGTTAATCCTAGGGTTAATGTACAAAAGGTTTAACAATTTAAACTTGTGAAATTGGGAGGATTTTCATTTGGATACAAGATTGCTTTGAGAGAAAATGAGCATGGTACTTTGGCCACTTTGCTGTTGGAGACATATTCAGAGATTATCATAATATGGTCCCTTTTTGCTTTATATCTATGATCTCCAATGAAACATATGTGACACAGAGATCCTACCAAATGGATATTATTATGGGACTTTTCCTGAGGAAAGTTAACGCCTATGAAATGGCCAGGATATATTTTGAGAAATTATATTCCCCCTGTCTAGAATATTTTCCCCTGTAGTTTCAGTTGAATCAAAAGGTATTGTTCAATTCCAGTCCTACTTCGTGTAATTTCGCTGTGCAATGTTTCCACATTCCATCCTGAGCCTACTATATTTCAGTGGTGGGTGAGAGATTCATTTATTATGTGACTCTATGTTGATCAATCACAAATCACTATTGATGGAGGCGGGGGAGAGAAGAAGGAATCAGAATACACACTTTAGAATTCTCCTGGTCCTATATGAACATCACAAGCAGCCAAATCATGCGGTCCTTCACTAAAGAAAATTGTGTCTTGTATGTCTTACTCAGTCAATTGGCTTTACTGGCAATGTTGACAGAATAAAGATGACAGGATTGCGCCTTCTTTCCATTTAAATTATCTTAAAAAGTTTGTTCTTTATGATACTCTTCAGACCTCGAAGGATTTTTAATCAGATGTTAAATCTTTCCTTCAAACCTTTCCCAGACCTATAATAGCATGCATCAGTCTGCCAAACTGGGGTATAGCAGAGCCTAAATTGTTTGCTTAAACCAGGGATTCTCAACCTTTTTCTTTCTGAGCCCCCCCAGATATAAAAACTCCACAGCCCACCTGTGCCACAACAACTGGTTTTCTGCATATACAAGCCAGGGCCAGCATTAGGGGGTAGCAAGCAGGGTAATTGCCTGGGGCCCCATGCCACAAGGCCCCTGCAAAGCTAAGTTTCTCAGGCTTTAGCTTCAGCCCCAGGTGCCAGATCTCATGCGGCGGGGCTTTAGCTTTCTGCCCTGAGCTCCAGTGAGTCTAACACTAGCCCTGCTTAGAGGACCCCCAGAAACCTGCTCGCAGCTCCCAGGAGCCCCCAGACCCTTGGTTGAGAACCACTGACTCAAACAGTCATCTTTCTTCTTCTATGTTTGAGTTAAACATGTTTTAGTCTGCTGCATATTCATCCCACGTCATCTTTATTCTTTAGGCCCAGTTCTCTGAACTTGGTTTCAAGATTTTGAGGCATTTCTGCAAGGATAACAATATCATCTCAACACCTAAGCTGCCTGAGGTATTCTCCATTGATCTGGATACCATTCTCTTATTTAATGTTTCATTAAAATTAAATTAAAAGTATTTCTGCAGGCAGGCAGATCAAAAGTTCTGCTAAATTATCTCTTTTTTACTGCTTGCTGTTCATGCAGATCCTGCACTATAAAAGGTCAACTCAATAGAAAAGATTCCTAACTATATTTCATGTCTTCGGAGGTCTGAAGCTATTCAGACTATCACTGTGTCACAATTACTTTCTCCCTTATTTTCTTTTTCATTTGTATCCTCAGCTAGCAGCTAACTATTTCTTATGTACCCTTGAATTATAAATTTTCATTACTTAATTATTTCAGTCTCACGGGCGATAAAATACTATAATACAACCCCCTGCTCATATGTTCACATTACTTGCTGTTCAAAACAATCCTAGCTCAGCAAATGTTTCATGGAACTTCAAGAGCCAATGTAAATCTGTTTCCTTAATTGATATCCTTGAGTTTAGATTAACATGACTATTGTTTTTGTGAAGTTACTAGGACACCTAGAATTAAACTTGGCCTTGAATTTTGTTTCATGAGACAGTAAACTGTGAGCCTGCAAGCATACTTTATGGACTAGAGTTTTACTTTTTATTAGGTCTAGCAAGTTACTCTTTTGGGCTCTTCTTTAATTAAGTGGCTTGTAGTTTTGGACCTGTTTTAGTAAAAAGCAGGCTACTGTGTGGATATGTCGAATTAAGCTTCCAAACAGCTTTTCAGAAATCTCAACTAACCCTGCACATTGCTCCCCTATATTTATCTGCATTTTGGGGTGCCTAAATTTTGATACACAAATATTCAGAGTGTTTCATTCAAGTAATATTGTAAATTAAGGAGCTGCTCCACCAGTCACTGGAAAGACTCGACTCCCAGTGGACGGCCTAATTATTCCCTGCAAAGACAGGTTGCCTGCCCCCATTCAACTTTTGCACTGCATAACTGAAGAGACTGAAAAATAAGTTTGTAAGAAGGTGTGTAAATGGGGAGTCTGCTTTTGAAAACTCAGCTAAAAACAACTAAAAAAACAACAACCCCAACATCCCACAATAGTCCAGGTTTGGTTTTTACTTAGGCTATTTTTTCTCCTGATTGCAGTTTGAAACAAAGCTCAATATCATGCTACATTTCAGGAAATGTCTCTAATATACTCTTGACACAGCCTGTTTTTTATACCAAGTTATTAAAGTACATTTTTGCTGTTGTTTTTTTTTTAAAAGAACGTAGTTAATTAACCAATAAGGGACTCTTTGCAATGAAAGGATTTAAAAAATACAAATTACTCAACACATAAAACTTGGGAGAAACTGGCAATAAAAGACTGGCCTATATTTTATCATCGCTTACCTAGATTTATTGATAGGTTCTCTTACATATTTTATAATGACATGACTAGAAAACTATACACTGCTGACTAGTCAATAACTACTAATTATGGAGGTGCAACAAATTTGTGATATGAATCAGTGAACCAAATTAGCTCCGACCCACTGAAATTCACCAGGATATCACCATAACTATTGACCACTTAGAACATATGTTTTCTTAGTGCCATTTCACAATATATGCTTTATTCCATTCTAAATGTATTTCTCTAATGGAAGGCTTTCTGGAATAGCAGTTGAGAAGAGAAGAGGGGTAGGTCAGTAACTTTCTCATTTGTTGAGAGAGTCTGAGTCATATGGTGGTTTCATTGTGAAGCAAAATAAATCTGCCATCAACTTTTCACAGTAGCTAGATGTAAATGAGCTTTGTCTGTATGCACACGCTGAGATTTTCAAGCCATCTAGGGTGTTCAGACACCTGTCTTCCATTCAAAACAAAGGCCATGTCTACACACTGGCTAAATAGGCACTTCTGCATTTGATGCAGCGGTATCAATTTAGCGGATCTGGTGAAGACATACTAAGTCGATGGCAGAGCGCTCTCCTGTCGATGTCTGTACTCCACCTCCCCAAGTGGTGGAAGCTATGTTGACAGGAGAGTGTCTCCCGTCGACATAGCACAGTGTAGATACCGCTATAAATCTCCCTAAATTATGTTGACTTCAGTTACGTAACTGAACCAGTAACTTACACCAACTTACAGTGTTAGTGTACACTAGCCCTCAGTCCCAGATTTTGAACACTTTTCCTTTTGGATTGTGTGTTAAACCCAAGTAGTCACATTTCCTGTGCATGCTGTAGGTCTAAATTTGAACTCCTTTCTCAGGCAAAACTCCAGCAACTGAAGAAGGCATGGATTTATGATATCACTCAGCTAAAAGCCATAATCTTGAGCTGATGAACGAGTATCATTTTCATTGAAACTACAATTTGATTTGATATGTAATCTCAGTGTATTTTGTTTGGTTATAGATAGATAGATAGATAGATAGATAGATAGATAGTGAATACTTGGCTCTGCAGTGACAGGCAACTTCTGTACCTTCTGAGCTAACCTTGGCTTGGTTTTGAATATGTCAGTATTTCATGCTGAATTGTACTTGAATAAACCATGTATTTCCTCATAAATGGGATTTATGACTTGATTATGCTTGCACTTGGTTCTTACTGATTTTCTGTGCACAATAAAACATGCAGTAATAAACCACACCATTTAATTCAACAGGAATTACTGATATTTATAAGAAAAATCTAATTCAATTTACTTGTATATTGAGCAGACACTTCTAAAGCAGCTACCACTTACATAGAACTAATACTTCTCAGACTCCAATATCCAACTTTATGTAAAACCTTTAATTTAAGCATTTTATAAGACTAAGTGAAAATCAAGCATCATATCAAATAGAGAGCTCTCTCAATAGGATTTGAATTTAGCACAAATAAAAGCACTGGTAAGTAATTATTTAGCACAAATAAAAGCATCATGCTTTTGTCCTAACTATAATTTGAAACTCTTATGGCAACAGTGGACATTTTGGTTTTAGGAATCAGTGATCTCAAGTTTCTTCCCTGGAATGTGATCTATACAAATCATGAATAAAATTAAAAATAGGGACAGTTAATATAGTATTATTTGACTCCTAGTGGTAAGAGCTGATGTATTCGGCCCGGGGTGAAAAAAAACAAAAAAACAACCTGTTTCCATAAAAAAAAATATTTAAAAGTTGTTTTTATTTCAAAGTATTTGGAATGAACTCATCTTTTTAAAGAACTGTTCATGATTTAATATTTTCAAAATGTTTACTGAAAATGAAATCAAAAACATTGTTCAAGTGTTACCATTTTTCTTAAACAAAAACTAGGTTATTGATTAATGAAGAATTCTGCTGACTTTCAGTAAAAATGGGAGGGACTATTGAAAAAAGCACAGAATTTATAACAAATGTGGACGATGTTTCACAAAAAATAATTTTTTCCAATTAAAAATAACCTTTTTTTAATTTGAAAAATGTTGACTAGCACTAGGCAAATCCTAGAACTCAGCATGCAGACAGCGCTGCCTATTCTGGGCACTGGTGGTGGTGGCAGCGGGGGAGGGGGAAGGGGTGTTGTCTGAGTGGTGTAGACAGCCCCTTTCAGCCCAAATCATTTAATGTATTTAGACACCTAACTCCCATTGAAATCTATGGGAGTTCTGTGCCTCAAAACCTTTGAGGATCTTGGCTGAAATGTTTCCACAATTTCTGTGCTCTAGATACATTTAATTCCTTAGTGGCGGCAGATAGATTTGCATAGTGGTGGATGCACCAGCATGTCTCTGCTCCCCCCTCTGCACCCAAATATTGAAACACGACTGTGCTCCCTGGCACACAAGAGGAAGGATCTTTTCCTGAGCCTTCCAGAATCCAGTCGTCTCTCCCCCCACCCCGTGCAGCAGAACTGGTTTAGTTCCATCACACCTAGGTAACCCCACAGTGTGCTTGACTGGGAGGGGGAGAAAGAGGAAGAATTTGCCTCTCAATATATACTAAGCTAATAGATAGTTCTGCTTTATTTACTTCCTCATTTGTGCATGAACATCGCTCATAGATTCTAATCTTTTTTATTTTGTTGAGTTTAAAGTGAAGGATCTTTACATAAAACTTTAAAAATAACAAAGCGGTCATTGTAGGCGTTTTTTGGCCTTTATGATGCATTGTGAAATATTATTGTCTAGAGACTTATAACCGCTAAAACATTTTTGAAAGTAAACATGCCTTTCTCAAACTATCCATTTTGCCACATCAGCTGTTTTATAGCTTAAGTCCCAGTTTTGTTGTACTGAGGCAGCTTGTGTAAGCTTATTGCTGCTTTCTACCTTGTTTGTTACCATTTCATTTTCCCTATTGTTTAAAGTTCCTTTATAGGAAGCAAAAAGCAGATGATTTTCTCCATAACAATATTGTAAGGTAACAAGTTATTGAAAACTAGTCAAGAAAGAGACAAAGGAAACAATGTCACAAAAGCATTTCTTATCATTAAAATTTTTACAAAAGGAGAAACACATAGAACTGAATCTGGCTCAGTTTATTTCCAGGCTTTAAAACGCACTGCAACGCAAATTAATGGTCTGATCCTGCAAGGTCTCTTCATGTGGAACTTTCCTTTAAATCAGTGGCAGTATGGTGTATGGAAGATTCTCAGGATCATACCAAAACGTCTGTTACAGCTACTAAAATCAAGTATCTAGTTTGGGCCTGATTATGCAAACACGTAGGCACATGTAGTGACACAAGTAAAGTTTCTGAAGCGCATGTTTGCAAGACTGGGACCAGACTCAGTACTTATCACCCAGAAGTTCATTCATCTTACAATTATTGTATTAAAAAGCAACCTTCTCTATGGGAGAAGAAAGCTTGATTCATGTTGCCGTAAATTCACTCCACAGAGAGACCCACTGAAGCCTGTGGGAGTACTAGTGGAGTAAGATCCTATTCAACATGAGTGAAGCCATCAAAACATGATTGTGATGGGACTTAACCCGATAGCTAACAGGTGATGGGACTAAGAAACAATACATTTACTTGTGATTGATGGGTTGTCTCCTGGTCAGAGGCGGCCCGGAGATAGGTAAGGATCACTAGGCATCTGGCATTTATAGGGAAACTGTAGGAACTCAGAAGGGGCAGATAGGATTCTCCTGTGGAGAGAAACCCAGAGAGCAGGTCAAGCTCCTAGGAGAGGGGAAAGCCCTGAGGCAGGACTTGAACAGGAAAGAAGGCCATTAGGAGGATCCACAGGAAAGAGATTAGGCTCCTGTGAGGAGGCCCTGTGGTAGGGTTACCATATCTATTAAATAAAAAAAGAGGACCCTCCACGGGCCCTGGCCCCGCCCATTTCCCCACCCCCAGCCCCGCCCCAACACCCCCTCCACCCTAACTCCGCCCCCTCCTCCCTCCCACTCCCAGCCACGCTGAAAGGGCTGCCCCAGGCTACCGGCTTCACGGTTTGCCGGGCAGCCCCCAGACCCTGCGCCCCCGGCCGGCGCTTCCCCAGCACAGCTGGAGCCCGGGAGGGGAAGCGCCCAGCTGGGGCCCGGCAAACCGTGAAGCCAGTAGCGCTTGGGCTTCGGGCAGCCCCCTTGCCTCTGGACCCTGCGCCCCGAGCCGGGCACTTCCCCTCCCGGGTTCCGGCGGCGCAGGGTCCGGAGGCATGGGGGCTGCCCGAAGCCAAAGCGCTACTGGCTTCACGGTTTGCCGGGCCCCAGCTGGGCGCTTCCCCTCCCGGGCTCCAGCTGTGCTGGGGAAGCGCCGGCCGGGGGCGCAGGGTCTGGGGGCTGCCCGGCAAACCGTGAAGCCGGTAGCCTGGGGCAGCCCTTTCAGCGTGGCTGGGAGTGGGAGGGAGGAGGGGGCGGAGTTAGGGTGGAGGGGGTGTTGGGGCGGGGCTGGGGGTGGGGAAATGGGCGGGGCCAGGGCCCGTGGAGGGTCCTCTTTTTTTATTTAATAGATATGGTAACCCTACCACAGGGCCTCCTCACAGGAGCCTAATCTCTTTCCTGTGGATCCTCNGCTACGGGCTTTGGGCAGCCCCCATACCTCCGGACCCTGCGCCGCCGGAGCCCGGGAGGGGAAGTGCCCAGCCGGGGGCGCAGGGTCCGGAGGCAAGGGGGCTGCCCGAAGCCAGTAGTGCTCGGGCAGCTCGGCTCCTAAACAGAGCCGAAGAGTCAGGGGAGGAGCAGAGCCGCCATTTTCCCGGACATGTTCGGCTTTTTGGCAATTCCCCCCGGACGGGGGTTTGAGTGCCGAAAAGCCGGACATGTCCGGGAAAAAAAGGACGTATGGTAACCCTACCCTGTGGTCGGGGCTGGTTAAAGCACTTCAGTGGAGCCTGAGAGGGGAGGAAGAGTGGTTAGTGTAGCAGAGAAAGGAGAAGATGGCAAAACCTGGGGAAAAGCCAAAGGCCCGAGAACCAAAAGGGAGGGAGCTGTGTTTAGCACAGGTTGTGAGGAAGCAGCACAAGGGGGCTAAAAATAGGAAGTGGGTCTGGAAAACAGCAGCATGCCTGAAGAAACAGATCTGGCTATTTAATATAGGATCCCTGGCCCGGAACCCAGAGTGGCGGGTAAGCCTGGGTTCCCCTACCAGCCCCTGAGCAAGGGGTTTGCAATCCCAACAGAAGGAATATTGAGCCTGGTGTGGAGCTAAAGTCTGGCCATTTCTCAGTCCGTCCTTTGGGTCAAAGTGTGGGTGGCGGGTAGGGCAGAGCTTAAGGCTCTTTTTGTTACCCCAGAAGGGGATTGAATTTGGTGAGAGGGCTGAGCCATAGAAGAACCCGTGAGTGGCAGATGGCCTGCACGAGGTGCCAGAGACTAAGACCCCTTGCAGCATTGTAACCTATCATGGGGGCACTACAGGTGGTGAGTACACTATCTTATGCTGGCTGTGTAATGTGTGCCCAGATGAATGAGAGACAATATTTCATAGGCTTTGGAACTGTCTCAAGGTGAAGTGGTTTGGGAAGCAGTTTAATGATGTCATTTCCTAACTAAATATCGCCCCCCCCCCCCCAACTTCGTTTTGCTCACTCTTTCCCTAAGTCATTTGGGAATTAACAGTTAAACATGAACAAAAGCTTACAAGTGAGTAGTATCACAGATTTTAGATATTTGATAGTAAAAACAAAATTACTGTGTGATCCATTTGGTAGAGAAAAAAAAACCACCTCAGCCCCCTACAGTTTGGTCTAAGTATATATTATGAATGCAGTTAGCCCCTGAGAATGGAGGAGAGTAGAATATAGACCTTTAACAAATGACAATAAAATTATCATCTAGAAGCTAGGGATTAAGAAGTGACGGTAATGCTAGAATTTTGGTCTGAACTATTCTGACTTCAAGTTTAAAAAAATGACTCCTACCAGCTACCTAATAACTACTAGTAAGTGCAGGTAGTTGGATGCACAGTGGAATGCAACTGCTGCCTCCTATAAAAAAAAATGCTTCTCTTTTTAAAAACTGATTAGGCAGGTTGTGTTATATTACATTTCCTGGCTGGGTTCTTCCTGTAGAGAGGGACTTTACCTACACTCCTCATTCAGGCAAAATGCCAATGGACTGAAGTGAGAATTTTGCCTGAATGAGAATTTGGATTTGGGCCCTGTGTGCCTCTTCCCAATAGCTACTGAAAAAGTTGATATGCAATAATTTGGTCTTGTTTTCTTAATAAAAATGTTTATGAAAAACTTCATAGGTTAAATAAATTACATGTAGGTGCTTGGCCTGAAATAATGTACAAGGCAGGGGTCGGCAACGTTTGGCACGTGGCTCGCCAGGATAAGCACCCTGGCGGGCCGGGCCAGTTTATTTACCTGCTGACGCGGCAGGTTTGGCCGATCACGGCCCCCACTGGCCGCGGTTCGCCATCCCGGGCCAATGGGAGTGGCGGGAAGCCGCGGCCAGCACCTCGCTCGCCCGCGCCGCTTCTCGCCGCCCCCATTGGCACAGGACAGTGAACTGCGGCGAGTGGGGGCCGCGATCGGCCGAACCTGCCGCGTCAGCAAGTAAATAAACTGGCCTGGCCAAACGTTGCCGACCCCTGATATAAGGCCTAATCCAAAACCCAGTGAAATGAATGGGAGTCTTTCTATTGACTTCAGTGGGCTTTGGATCAGGCACCAGAAAAGGCTCATATTTTACAATTGAAGCTGAAAGCATGAGTTGTGCAGAACTACTCTGAGAATTACAGACAAAAGAATAATAATTACAAACTACGGCGTGGGTCAAAGGCTCTTCCTAGGCCATGTCTTACTTCAAAGGAGTTATAAAATATTAAGGGTCCTGGACCCATTGAAGTCAGTGGGAGTTTTGCTACTGACACCAGTGGAGCCAAGATTTCACAAAGTATATTAATATATAGGCCCAATCCTGCTCCGATTGTGATCAGTAAATAAAATCAAATAAATAAATTAAAAAAATAAATTAATGGAGATATCCTATCTCCTAGAACTGGAAGGGACCTTGAAAGGTCATTGAGTCCAGCCCCCTGCCTTCACTAGGAGGACCAAGTACTGATTTTGCCCCAAATCCTAAGTGGCCCCCTCAAGGATTGAACTCACAACCCTGGGTTTAGCAGGCCAATGCTCAAACCACTGAGCTATCCCTCCCCCCAAAAGTGAGTGGAAAATCTCCCATGACTTTAGTGGGAGCAAGATTAGGCCCACATATGCACAAATTTCCCACTCTCAGTTCTTTGTAGGGCTTTCTGATTAATCAGAAACACTCAGCGTTGCTCAATTCCCAGTATCTCCGGCTCAAATTAATTCAGAGCTACATGTTAACTATTGCAAGGGTGGCTTGCCTGAAGAAGCTACAAAAAAGAAGCTGCGAATATCATATTGCATACTTCATTAGACTTTGGACAATGGATTAGATAGGATTTTTAATGCTTTTTCAGTAAAATAGACATTGATTATGAGAAAGTGACTTCATTAAACTAGCATGTAATCTTATTTAAATTGTACTGAAAAGCAGTCAAAAACAACAAACACTAAATACAATTTGCTTCTCCTCCTCTTATGCTGGTGTAAGTCAGCAGTAACTACACTGAAATCAGTAGAGAGTTATATTTTATAGAACTAAGGTGAGATCAGAATCAGGTCCCGTATCCACCATTGTCATTTTGTGGTGCTGTATGTTACAACAAGAGCAGCTTGCTTCCCTCATGATTAAGGAAAGCCTTCTTGGAGCATGGCGTTTTAAATGCCTCCAGGATCTTAATAGCATGTCACCTGTTTTCCCACATATTGTATACCATTATCACTTTTAGTAATAAGTGGTTGCAGATTTAGCAACTGACACATGAAATTGCAGGGATTTGACATAATCTAGATCAGGCATTAAACTACCACTGAGCATTCGTATTTGCTATTAAGCCAGAGGTTTATTAAGGCCTAAATGGAGTCCCTTTGTGACAGGTTTCACAAGGATAAGAAGGTGGTACTGGCTTTTAACCTTACCTCATTCAAAATAGAGGAGAAATCTTGGATTGTTACTATTAGTGCTTCTAGTTTTTCCTATTGGGTCCAACATAGGCTGTAAATATATTCGTGTCTGTAGAACTGTGATATTTATAGTACACTTTTTAAAAAAAATCATGATCTGTTCCACAGAGGCAGTAAATGAAGAAGATGTTCATTTAAAACTCCACTTTATTAGAGACACGTAAGGTACACTCTCAGAATATGTCTGAGCATGGGGTGCTACGTGGGGCTTCTTGAACTGAACTGTCTGAACTGGAACCACTGCATGCCTGTATGGGACGACAGCCCATAATGCTTGCTGCTGTCCTCAGAAGCACTGCACTGGCTGACAATTGGTGGATGATGCACTGCTGCTCCCAGGAGGGCTCTAACAAGAAGGCTCCCAAAGTTTGGTCTGATGCCCATCCAGCTTTAAATTAAACTGCTTTTGTTCTTTTCAGTCTCCCATCTTCTGTTATGACACCAGCCGTAAGGGTGAATGAGGATTTCTGTGGAATCTGATGCTGCTCTATGAATCAGACGTTGCCCTGTCAACCGTGGCCCTGGTATTGACAGTGGATTTACTTGGGATTATCTAGCCCAGATCAACTGTGTGGGATTTCACTGTTCTGCTACCACAACAGCAGACCACCAGCCATAAGAGAAGTTTCAAATGCATATACTACTTATTGTACTTGCCAACTCTTATCTGAATGGTGCAATTTTCGTTTTCAGTTTTCAGATGAAAACCTGTTCGGATTCACTCAGCAGTTCCTCCGCTTGTCACTTAGTCTGTCTATTGCTACTGCTGCAGAAACAGGAAGGATAACAGGAAGGGTGGTTCTCTTACAAGATCTCCCAGGATGTTCTAACCGCATATGTACCATTGCTATTAGATATGTAAAAAATATTCACCAAAGGGCTATGATTTCATTCCTCATGAATTGCTTGGTACTTAATGCCTGTTCTCCTACTGCCCTACCTTTCACTCAGCCAAAATTGCTCCCATTGAGGTCAGTGGGCATTTTGCCTGACTAAGGTCTGATCTTGCAAAGCACTGAGTGCCCTCAACTTTCAGATGTTTCTCCTTCACAGGGAATTGAGGATGCTCAACATCTTGCCAGATCGGGCCCTGAATTTGTTCGAGAGTAAGCAATGACACTTAATTAAGAGTATTTCTTATTTGGATGGTTATAAGCTACTTAGCCATGTACTTAGTTCAGGTTCTGATTACCTTATAATCAGAGGAAGGCTATTTTCAAAGCAACATAACTCATTATATTACAAGATCCATAGTAACTGTTTTACAATATAAATGAGTAAAAAAACAACATGGTGGGGCGAGGGAGGGAGGGAGAGAAAATAATGTCTTTGGAAGCAAGTCATTATGGAAAAAGTACTATGATGGGGACATGGACAACAGGTAAAGAGTGTAAAGGTAGCCATCTTACAGCAAAAAAACTTCAGGACCAGACTCCAAAGAGAAACTGCTGAGCTCCAGTTCATTTGCAAATTTGACACCATCAGATCAGGATTAAACAAAGACTGTGAATGGCTATCCAACTAAAGAAGCAGTTTCTCCTCCCTTGGTGTTCACACCTCAACTGCTAGCAGAGCACCTCACCCTCCCTGATTGAACTAACCTCGTTATCTCCACACTGATTTATACCTGCCTCTGGAGATTTCCATTACTTGCATCTGAAGAAGTGAGGTTCTTACCCACGAAAGCTTATGCTCCCTATACTTCTGTTAGTCTCAAAGGTGCCACAGGACCCTCTGTTGCTTTTTTACAGATTCAGACTAACACGGCTACCCCTCTGATAGTAGAGCTACTGTAATTCTAGCATTTTAGAAGACCAAAATAAACAAACAATTCTTAGGGATTTTAACTTCATTTAAGTTTTTAATCTAACTACAAACATGATCTAGAACAATAATCCTCACCTGTACCTCCTTTTAGCAATGCATCCCTTACATGCCTCTAAGAGAGAGTATTCTTCTTTCACCAACTGAAAGCCCAAAGACTTCTAATGGAATCAAATTTAGCTCTGATATTCAACAGTGGAGAGAGGGGATAGTGCAATTGGTGTTTCAACCCCTCAGAGAGGGGCCCATCCCATCAGGTACAAATACCTGTTCCCATCCTCTCTGAAAGCCCAAAGTGTCTTTAACAGAAGTTTTAAGTCTGTAATTATCAGCCAGGAAAGCTATAGTACAGGAGTCCACCACCACTTAAAAACAAAAATCAGCAAAATCCCCAGAGGAAGTCTTTCAACAGGAGAATCTTGCATTGATAATTTTATAGACACACTATCTTTTGCATCAATCAATAAAGCAGTCTTGTTCATCGTTTGAACTCGGAGCGCACCAGTGGCCTCATTGACTCTTCACATTCACAGCCTGCAAACCCCTAGCCCAGCTCTGTCACTTTTAACAGAATTATGGTGTCTAAAACCCCATTCATCTAGATTACTATCATTAAACCTGTATTTCTTGGGTTGTTTCTTATGCTTTGAGTATCGTATATATTCACTGAAGTCCTGTTATGCCAGATCCCGATTGGTAATGAAAAACTTCACCACAGAAGGAAATGTATTTACCACACCATGAAGTAATGTTCTGAAGCGGATCCACTACCTACAATATTGTCTGTGTGCATAATGTGTACAGCATGCTGGGAAAGTCCTGACCATTACCATCAAAGTTATCTTGTTGCCTGAGGACCTAGTCCTGCACTTACTGAAGCAAGGATTGAGTTCTAAGTACCTTATTGGCACAAGAGGTTTCCACCAGTTACTCTGTGCTGTCTTAGCTAGAAAACTTGAGACTCTCATTAGGGGATAACTGTGCCAGCACTGACTGCCCATCTAAGGTCTGGTCTATACTACCCGCCTGAATCGGCGGGTAGAAATCGACCTCTCGGGGATCGATTTATCGCGTCCCATCGGGACGCGACAATCGATCCCCAAATCGGCGCTCTAACTCCACCAGCGGAGGTGGTAGTAAGCGCCGCCGACAAAAAGCGGCAGAAGTCGATTTTGCCGCCGTCCTCACAATGGGGTAAGTCGGCTGCAATACGTCGAATTCAGCTACGCTATTCACGTAGCTGAATTTGCGTATCTTAAATCGACTCCCCGCTGTAGTGTAGATGTACCCTAAGGGCTTGTCTAGAGGTGGAAATTGGCTAGCATAGCTATAGCAGAATATTTATTCTGCTTTGGAAGTAATTAATCTGGAATAAAGTCATGTTTATTCCAGAACGGAATGTCCCCACAGTGATGCTCCCTGGGTACACGTGTTTGAGAGGCACCTCACCACTACTTGCCCTTAGAATGAAGAAGTCTTGTCTGTGCTTGCTGTGGAGCAGCTCTCTGACCCCAACAGCCTCCGGCAGCACAAGCACTGCCTTCCAGGCCTCAGTCTCTCTCTATCAGTGGTAACAGGCACACACCAACACCTGAGACCACAGCCACTTACCCACTGAACATTCACAAATCTACCAGCTCTGATATTCCCAAGGGACCAGAACACATTCAACTCAGGAACAGCACTTTGCTTAATGCCACAGCACTCAGGTATGTTTCTAGTGAAAACAAGAATAAAGTTTCTTCTACAGATTCAGGAGATAGTGAGTAAGGAGATTGGAAACAAAACAAAATAATAAGACTCCTTCTAGAGACTAAAGTTAACTAGGAAATTAAAAAGCTTTTTTAGACAGGAAGTTATCTCCAGTCTTCTTCAGCATTTTCAACCCAGGCTGGTTGAGAAACCCTTTTTATGAATGCAACTGTGCTGCCCATTTACTTCCTAGAAGCAGGATGTAAAAAGCAACAGAGGGTCCTGTGGCACCTTTGAGACTAACAGAAGTATTGGGAGCATAAGCTTTCGTGGGTAAGAACCTCACTTTCTTCAGATACAAGTAATGGAAATCTCCAGAGGCAGGTATAAATCAGTATGGAGATAACGAGGTTAGTGCAATCAGGGAGGGTGAGGTGCTCTGCTAGCAGTTGAGATGTGAACACCAAGGGAGGAGAAACTGCTTCTGTAGTGGGATAGCCATTCACAGTCTTTGTTTAATCCTGATCTGATGGTGTCAAATTTGCAAATGAACTGGAGCTCAGCAGTTTCTCTTTGGAGTCTGGTCCTGAAGTTTTTTTGCTGTAAGATGGCTACCTTTACATGAGCTACAACATCACCGGCTCATTCACCTGCACGTCCACCAATGTTATATATGCCATCATATGCCAGCAATGCCCCTCTGCTATGTACATTGGCCAAACTGGACAGTCACTACGCAAGAGGATAAATGGACACAAGTCAGATATCAGGAATGGCAATATACAAAAACCTGTAGGAGAACACTTCAACCTCCCTGGCCACACAATAGCAGATGTAAAGGTAGCCATCTTACAGCAAAAAAACTTCAGGACCAGACTAACACGGCTACCCCTCTGATACTAGAAGCAGGATGCCATCTTTGCTTTCTAGAAATCCCCCAAAGTTCATTGTCTTTATTCACAGATTACAATGCTTCATTTTCATCCTGACAGAGAGACACAATTCTGACCTCCTGTCTGGAGGAACCAGTCTAAGGCACATCACCTTTTGGTGACCTGCTTTTAATTTATATGTTTAAGAACATAAATTTCTAGTACAGATACATAACTCCTTACATAGTACCTGTACCTACATTTCACTATGATATTAATGACCAGTGTGACATTGGCTTTCATTTAAGAGCTTATATGAGATTCTTTGGTGAACCAGAATCAGGAGATACATGTACCCTTCTGCACCTCCTTGTCAGTTGGCATTAAGAGGTTCTTGGGTCACATACTGGCCTCATTGCAGCAGAATAATGGTACTGCTCAATTAAGCTGGTCAATTTCCACATGTAGACAAGCCCTATGAGGCACAGCTTGAGCCCTCCCCCAATCAGAACAATGATACTCTACAAATCTGTTTACAAGGGTGCAGAACGGGTCATACCCGTCCTCTACAATAAATAAATAAATGCCATCAGACCAGAGAGTTTGAGCCCTAGGTCTTCACCATGGTAGTTTTAAAGTCATGTGCACTTGTATCACCAGTCAGACTCCACATCTCTCTTTCTGTTCATAGTTGGGGATCAGTAAAGGAATTAAAGCTATTGCAGAAGCTGGGATTTTCAAAGGGACCTAACGGGACCTGGGTGCCTAGCTCCCACCTGGGGTTTGTGCTACTTGAACTGTAACCAGAGATTGTGTTTTCTTAGTGCTTATTCCACTGGAAAACATGGAAATGGATTAAGGTTTTTCAGGAAAGTTATTTTTTCTTTCTAGGAAACTGGGTAAAAACCTTAAAATGATTCATGTGATAACATATTGAAACATCCAGCTATCATACTCGTCAGATGCCTCCAGAAGCTTACTCTTTTTGCGTGCATACAATATACATAGCGAATAGGCTGTCTTATGCTTTATACTGAACATGTAATGTTGGTCATAAAGAGGTGATTATGCTTGGAAACGGATATGAGAAGAGAAAAGGTTGCTTACTTAACAGACTGTTTTATCCAATTTGGGGCAGAGAAGTGTTGCAATGAAAAATGCTCTTTAAATCTTTACATAATCCTGAAAATTCATATTCAAAATATTTTTCTCTGCAAGAATTAATAGTAGGTATCAGGGGTCTGATCCTGAACCTTTTGCAGCCAATGACAAAACTACCACCCTAGTCTCATTATCACATTAGTGCAGTGGGCTTGCATTTCAGTTATATTATTTTCACAGGAGAAAAGATGTCTATTTAATGCAGCATTAAAAATAAAGCAGATAGGATGGGGGGTGAGGAGGAGGGGGAAAAAGAGAGAGAGCAAAGACATGCACACCACATCTAGTAGTCATCATATCCAAACTGATTTCACACCCAAGGTCTCAGACACACAATCATGCATACTCTCTCTCTCTCTCACTGGCTGCCTGGTCACCCAGTAGGCTGCCAGCAGTGTTTAAAAGCAAACATGGGCCCTGCAAACACCTCTCTTTCTCACAGAGAAACTGATACATGGATAACATCCAAAGCTGGACACACAGCAGAAGGATCATTCAAATATGAATAGTTCCTGACAAACCCATGAAAGTACATTCATTGTGCCAACATGCCCTTTGTACAGAGGCACAAAGGTATGCTTTATGAATTGCACAGCCCCAAGCAAGAGCAGTGCTAAAAACTGTGGGGCGGGAAGGTGAGAAAAAGAGGACAAATAGGACCCGAGAGGATTCTTGTCTATCTAGTCGTATGGCTGAAAGGGAGATCTGATCAGTCTGAGAGTTTGGGATCAGTACAGGATCACAGGGGCCTCATTCTCTTCTCACTTATAATTGGGCTGATGTAATTGAGAAGAGAATTTGACTCTTCAATTTTACGAGCCCATACTGTTTTTTCTGCAGTTACACCCACATCGTTCAAGTGCAAGTTAGACAGTGCACAGTGAATGCGGCAGATGTTCACCCTTATTTTATCCTCATTGTGAGACTCCCTGTCTCATTCTTTGCATAGCATCCTAACTGAATGATGCAAGGAGGTGCGTGCACATACACAGCTGCCTTATTCACCATCTAATTTGTGCACTCAATGAGGCAAAGGCTCTGCAGAATCCAATGTAGTGGCTGTGACAGTTCTTCCAAGGAAGGGTTCTGAGATGCATTTGAGACCTCACACCCTCCATTACACACAACAGAATGGAAACTGCTACACATGCCTTTAGGCAAAGACAGGGGGATTTGTGTACAGAAACTCTATAGCCAAAGAACAATGTGTAAGTAGCCCATTGGTGATGACAATGGTCCCATTTACAAACATGGTACACTCCATTGCCACCAATGCCTAGGGCCTCACCTTAAGCTTAGGCCTGCCTGAAAACCTTGCCAGGTGTACATACACAACTTTGGTATCAGAGTTTTGGGAGTTCCTTGAACCTGAAGCTCAAGTAAAACCTGGAGGAGTTGTGCAAATTAAGTACACTAGTAAAGTTCACCAACTCTTACATGAACTGGAATCAGTGGCTATTTTACAACTTTAGGGGTAATCACAATACACCTCTATTAAATGCCAAAGCTGCACTAGCATTAGTTTTTGAGAGAGCCACTCTTGCTTTCCCTGGTAGAGTACAAGGCATTTAGCAGACAGGATTAACATGGAGATCCTCAGGTTCTCATTTGAACTCTTAGTGGCTGTACCAGGTACACAATGCAAGGAAACCCCAAAGAGAAAATAAAATAATTGAGGGAAAGAAACCTGGTTTGGCATTTATGGATCAAGAATGTATATGGAACCAAGGAATTAGCAGAAGAAAGATGCAGTTACATTCCTATAATTTCAAAACTGATTTAAAAGGGACGTGTATAAACAGTTATGTGAACATACATAGCTCTTTTCACTAGTGGCAATGGAATGGAATGTGATGTGATGTACTAGGCTAAGGAATTAATCATCAGTGTAAACATGAGACAAGAACTTGTCTCAGTTGATGACACCGATTTCAGTTTGCTCTGTGCACCAAGAATCTTCACAATTCATTGGATTTTTATCAGACTATGATGTTGAAGATGCAGGTATTCAACAGCAGAGCTGGAAATTTAAAAAGATATTAGCTGACTGCATCTGAATATTTAGGTATGTGTTCCACAGAACTACTACTCTAAAAAGTTTCATTCCATTTGTGTGGAACAAAAAAATAATTAGCAGAAGAACATTGTCTCTCTTGCCTAGGGATAGTGTACAAGGATCTCTGAATAGTTTTATTTTTACTAATTAATTTTCCACAGTTATACTTTCTAGTTTTCTTTTATTGAGGTGTTCATGGTGATTCCTGTGTTATCCTACTTAGTACCAGTGTTAGTTTCCAGGTGCACCTTTCATATGACTGCCAGAAATCTTATTTATAACACTTTTAGGACCAAATTATTCTCTCATGTACAAGCCCATTTGGCCCTGGGAGCAAGTAGCATTTCTACTTTGCTCCTAACTCAGTGAACACACTGGATATTGTCCAAATGCACCGTCTTCATGAGGGTGGGTTTGTTTTTTATGTTAACAACAAAAGAAAACTCAACCTGACTAAGCTTTCAAGTAGGCTTTATTATGCCTAGGTATTTTTCCTTCCACTTGTCCCTTTGTCTCTGTTCCTTCTTGTATCAGAGAGACCTCAACCTTTTTCTATAACTGTGTTAGAGCTAATGGAATCTACCTGGTCTGATTGCCAGGATGAGTCAGCAGAATAGCTCTAAATCTTTAAGTGGGATCCTAGAACCTGATGCCCTGCCACAGGCCTTTGCTTGAAATATACAGAATTCTAATGAAATTTAATAAGTTTCTATAAAAATTACTCTAAAAATTCTCCAGCCTGCTCAGGCCACTTCGTACCAGGCAAGAAAAAGAGAAGCAAAGTAGCCTTAAAACGGCCAGAGAGTCAGTGGATCATTCCCTTACACACAAATCTTCTGCCAGTGTAATGGTAGGGAGGGGGACATATTGGAGATATTCTGGGGGTGTGGCAGAGCCGAGCTCCACTATGCCTGATTCACCACTGGCATCAGACTGTATGCCTACGGTTGCCACCCTCCTGGATTGTCCGGGAGTCTCCTGGAATTGATTTCCCAGCGGCTATTGAAATCAATCCAGGAGATTTTAACAGGCCACTAAAAGTCAGGTCAGTGGGGCTAAGGCAGGCTCCCTACCTTCCCTGGCTCCGTGCCACTACTGGAAGCAATCAGCACCTCCCTCTGGCTCCTAGGCACAGGGGTGGCCAGGGAGGCTTCGCGCATTGCTCCCACCCCGAGCACCAACTTCGCAGCTCCCATTGGCCGGGAACCATGGCCATTGATAGCTGTAGGGGCAATGCCTGCTGGCAGGGGCACCGCGCAAAGCTGCCTAGTTACCCCGAGCCTAGGAGTTTCCAGGAGCCACCTGAGATAAGCACCACCCGGCTGGAGCCCACACCCCTTACCCCCTCCCACACCTCAACCCCCTGTCCCAGCCCTGAGCCCCCTCCTGCATCCAAACTCCCTCCCAGAGCCTGCACCCCAAACTCCCTCCCATACCTCAACTCCCTGCCCCAGCCCAGTGAAAGTGAATGAGGGTGGGGAAGAGTGAGCAATGGAGGGAGAGGGGATGGAGTGAGTGGGAGCAGGGCAGGGTAAGGGTTTTTGGGTTTGTGTGATTAAACAGCTGGACAAACCTATAGAATTCTATAGCTGGGACATAATTCCCTTGCATGGTTCAGTAGGATTTAATTGAACACAACAATATTTCTACAAATTCTATAGGACTTTTCTTGGTCCTGCTAGTGAAGGCAGGGGGCTGGACTCGATGACCTTTCAAGGTCCCTTCCAGTTCTAGGAGATGGGATATCTCCATTAATTTAATTTAAAAAAAAAAAAAATAAGTGTTGTCTGGTTTAAGAGACTTCTGGTTAAAACAACTGAGAATAAAGGATGGAATAAATACTTAAAAGCAGTCAACATGGGCCTGACTCTGCTCCCATTAACTTCAACACTGGAGGATTCTGAAAAATCCCACTTATTTTTAATCTCGTAGGAAAACCATCCCATCTCCTACTATGCAATGTAACTCCCAATAGGGCAGGAGGGTGTTTAAAAATAGCCCACACCAAATAAATATATTTTTAAAATGGAGATATTTAAATCACAATGTTTTATGTAGAAAATATCAGGCTAATACTGAAAATAAAAGATCAACACAAGCACATCTTTGTGAAAGTACTGTAATAGATATATAGCACTACTCTGGCTTGATTAGCTAATTAAACTCTGTCAAAACAGTCTAATAACAGAAATGCAGTCAAATGCGTGCTTCAATCAGCAAGTAGTTTCCTATATTCTATTAAAGGCAAACAGGAAACAAAAATCTACAACATTGCCCTGAAATAGGAGAGCAAAAAAAGCAAATAATACATCGAGGTTGTCTGTGTAACTTATATTTTGACATAAAAAAAAATAAAAAGGATGGGATGTGCATTTTCTTTATATCTCCAGAGAGCAGCTGGCAATCTAGCACTTTATGTTGCTATATTGTCTGATGTGAAATGACATGAAACCAATTTATGTCACCTAAATGACTGTCCATTGACAGTATAAATTGGTTGGCACATATTTACAGCTGGGAACAAGCACATTCAGTTTAAATATCAGATCTTTCCTAAAAAAGCAGCAGCATTTCATAGGGTCCATGTGATTTGTGGACTTCTGGGCAGATGAATTTACCAGTAATATAACAAAGATCTTCCTTAGAAACAAAGATATTGAATAGACTAAATGAGGAGTTAAATTGAGATTTTCAGAGCAGTCTAGGGGTTTTGGACATACAGCTCCCATTATTTTCCACTGTAATGGAAACTGCATCTAAATCCTCTAGTCTAGACTGCTTTGAAAATCTCAACCTTTGTGTTTAAAAATCCCCAGTGAATTGTATATGAAAATACAAAAAGAGCAATGTGAGAAAAGCTTTGACTTTAACTGAAGAATCACCTTAATATGAATGCAGATTATTAGTAGTATTACACATATTATATCTTTATTTTAGCAATGGAGCTAGAGCAATAGCACTATGGAACCTACCAAGAGGTAGCACACACATGCTTTTTGTTCAGCTAATGGCAGGACAGCTGGACTTGGTAGATGATGCCTCAGCCATTGCCTGTGTCATGCAGCCAGCAAACTTGCAGCTGGATTGGAATGACAGGACAATTAGGGTACCACTACCTTTACATGCAACTGCAGAGCCTAGTGGCAGCTTCTGGAGGCTTGTGAAAGAACCTTACACAGAAAGGACTGTGTTAATTTATTTCTACAAGGAGAATGAGTCCAAAGTCTAACATTAAGGATTCTATGGTGACAAGTTTGTGATGTGAGAACTCTCTCTTTCTCTGTGTGAGAAAGGGTGGGAGGGGGAGAAAGAGTCCATCCACATACATTGTAGTCTATGTACCTGGCGCTAATTAATAGACTCACCAAGGACCACAGTGAGTGATCAACCTCTGTTGCCCGTACATTAAATCCCGCTTCCCAGACAGTGCAGAGGCATGCTGGCAGGGCAGTGTGTGTATCGGAAGCTAAAACTGAGGGTTTCATTTACCAGGGTGGTCAAACCAACATCTTTCATCAGCGTTAATGCAGCTACTCCCTCCAAAATGCCTCTGTTCACTCAAAATCGAGATGTTGAGAATAAAATTAATCAAGGAACCAAAGGACAAGAAGAGAAGAAATTCTTGAATTGCCTATACAGCAGTGCTAGGAGCTTGGGTAACAAAATGAGAGGAATTGTTCATTTAGGAGCATAAATTTGATCTAGTTGGTATTTCTGAATCCAGGTGGGAGTATTCGCCCAATTAGAATGTTACAGCCTATTTATAAAAGGATCAAGTGAGCAAAAGGGGAGGGAAAGTGTCACTCTGTCAAAAATGGTATTACCTGTTTCCGAGTCACTGATAAGCATTTGAGATCATTTTCTTCCATGTTACGTATTATGTCCTAACAGATAAAGCATAAGATGGAGTATTAGTTTGTGTCTGCTACAGACCACCAAATTACACTAGGGAAAACCTGCATGATCATGGGGGACTTTGATTGGAGAGACATGCTGCCAGCAATAAAATATCCTTCGAATTTCTAAACATTATAGATGACAAATTCCTAACTCAAAAAAAGTGTTGCAGCCAATATGGGGGAATTCTTTATTAAACCTTGTCCGAACAGATAAAGAAGAACTGAAAATTAAGGTACAATTGATCATTACTTGATCGCATTTATAATGTGCAAGCAGAATAAAGTCCAGACTGGAATTTTTTTATATTATATATACACACACACACACACACACACACACACACACACTTGGTGCTTAAATACGGCCCAGTTTCACAAAGCTGAAAACACTTATGAGCCAAATCAACCGGTGAGGAAGAATTTAATAAGAAAAATGTGAGTGATAATTGGGAATCATTTAAGAACAATTTACTAGATGCCCAAAAATACACAATCCCACAATGGAGGAAGAAGGCTGTGCTGGTTAAAAACCCGACTTGGTTTAGAGGGGAAGTGAAGGCAGATTTAAACAAACAAAAATAATATATAACAAATGGAAGAAAGGGGAAGTTGATAGTAATGAATATAAATCAGAAGTTAGGAATTGTAGGCAATTGATAAAAGGAAGCAAAGGAGAAATCTATAGCCAGCAGAGGTAAGGACAATAAGGAGTTTTTAAAATATATATTATGAAGAAAAAGAATCCTCACAATATCATCAGTCCATTACTAGGTGCAGGCGACTGCTAGGGTGCCGGGCTTGGGGTGCAGTTTTTGTTGTGAGTGACAAAAGGGAAAACAGAATGTTTGAAGTAAAACATTACAAGTATTCCATACCGTGGATTCATTTTTAACTAACCTCCTAAGATGTTCTGAACCTTTGTAGACTCTCATGAACCTTCCAGACTTTCTGAGGACAACTACCTTTCGAACTAAGGGACTAGGGTTAGTATTCTCAGGCTGTCACCTACTGTAACACTATTTAATACTGGTCTGCACAGTGTTGGTGCATTGTTCAATTTCTTATATATGGCATGAATAAATGCAGATTTACAGATCCTAGAGTGCAAATTTATCATCTTATATCACGGATAAATCATGAATACTAATCATGCCTCAAATTCATGAAATGGGCTACAGATGGAATAAAAAAATTCAAAAGTTTAACAAATGGAGGGTGGTGCCGAAGACACCTCGCCTAGGGCACCATTTGGTCTAGTGCCACCCTAACTAGATGGAAATGGTAGAATCATCAACAACAATGCAGGAAAGACCGAAGTGTTCAAAAATATTTCTGTTGTGTATTTGGGGAAAAACAGAAGATATAATCTCAGCACATAGACAGGTTTCAGAGTAGCAGTCATGTTACTCTGTATCCGCAAAAAGAACGCAAGTACTTGTGGCACCTTAGGGACTAACAAATTTATTTGAGCATAAGCTTTCGTGGGCTACCACCCACTTCATCAGCTGCATAGAATGAAATATACAGTAAGAAGATATATAGATATAGATATACACATATATACAGAAAACATGAAAAAGTGGAAGTTGCCATACCAACTCTAAGAGGCTAATTAATTAAAATGAGCTATTATCAGCAGGAGAAAAAAAGTTTTGTAGTGATAATCAAGATGGCCCATTTCAGAGAGTTGATAAAAAGGTATGAGGATACTTAACATGGGGAAATTGAATCTATTTGTATAATGACCCAGCCACTCCCAGTCTCTATTCAAGCCAAAGTTAATGGTATCTAGTTTGCATATTAATTCAAGTTCAGCCGTTTCTCATTAGAGTCTGTTTTTGAAGCTTTTCTGTTGCAAAATTGCTACCTTTAAGTCTGTTACTGAGTGACCAGACAGGTTAAAGTGTTCTCCTACTGGTTTTTGAATGTTATGATTCCTGATGTCAGATTTGTGTCCATTTATTCTTTTGCATAGAGACTGTCCAGTTTGGCCAACGTACATGGCAGAGGGGCATTGCTGGCACATGATGGCAGATATCACATTGGTAGATGTGCAGGTGAATGAGCCCCTGATGGCGTGGCTGATGTGATTAGGTCATATGAGGGTGTCACTTGAATAGATATGTGGACAGAGCTGGCATCGGGCTTTGTTGCAAGGATAGGTTCCTGGGTTAGTGTTTTTGTTGTGTGGTATGTGGTTGCTGGTGAATATTTGCTTCAGGCTGGCGGGGGCTGTCTATAAGTGAGGACTGGTCTGTCTCCCAAGATCTGTGAGAGTGAGGGATCATCTTTCAGGATAGTTGTAGATCTTTGATGATGCGCTGGAGACATTGGGGGCTGAAGGTGACGACTAGTGGCGTTCTGTTATTTTCTTTGTTGGGCCTGTCCTGTAGTAGGTGACTTCTGGGTACTCTTCTGGCTCTGTCAATCTGTTTTTTCACTTCACCAGCAACGGCACACACACCACACAACAAAAACATTAACCCAGGAATCTATCCTTGCAACAAAACCCGATGCCAATTCTGTCCACATATCTAGTCAAGTGACACCATCATAGCCCACGACAGCTTATGCTCAAATAAATTTGTTAGTCTCTAAGGTGCCACAAGTACTCCTCTTCTTCTCTCAGCATATAGTGATGACAACACTCTTTCCATTCCACTAGTGTCTCTGGAGGATGTTAAATTGAAGCTACTAAATTCGACATTGTAAAATCAGGAAGTCCAGGAAGATAACTTGCATCCAAGAGTTTTAAAAGAGCTGTCTGGGGAGCTTCCTGGACCATTTACATTGATTTTCAATAGGTCTTCGAGCACTGGGAAAGTTCCAGAATTTTGGAAGAAAGCTAATTCTGTGCCAATTTTTATAAAGGGTAAATGGGATGACCTGGGTAATTATAGGCCTGTCCGTCTGATATCGATCCCAGGAAGATAATAGAGTGGCTGATATGGCACTTGTTTAATAAATAATTAAAAGGATGATAATGTAATTAATGCAAATAAACACAGGTTTATGGAAAATAGATCTTGTCAAACTAACTTGATTTTTTTTGATGAGATTACAAGTTTGGTTAATAAAGATAATAGTGTTGACATAATAGACTGACTAGATACTGCACAACATTTTGATTTAAAAACCAGAACAATATAAAGTTAACATGGTACACATTAAATGGATTTAAAACTGCCTAAAAGAGGTCTCAAAATGTAACTGTAAATGGGAAATTATTAAGCGGTTATGCTTCCAATAGGATACCGCAGGGATTGGTTCTTTGCCCTACACTAAACATTTTTACCAATTACATGGAAGAAAACAAAACGTCATTAGTGATAAAGTATGCAGATGACACAGAAATTGGAGAAGTGGTAAAGAATGAAGAGGACAGGTCTGATTCAGAACCATCTGGATCATGTGGTAAACTGGGCAGAAGCAAACAATATGAATTTTAATATGGCTAAATGTAAATGTATACATCTAGGAACAAAGAAACTGGGCCATACTTACAGGATAGTGGGCTCTGTCCTGGGAAGCAGTGACTGAAAAAGATTTGGGAGTCATGGTGGATAATCAGCTGAACATGCGCTCCCAAAGTGACATGTGGCCACAGGGCCGACTTTAGCAAGAGCGGTGCCCGATTCCTGGGGGCGGGGCTTGCTGCAAGCCCCGCCCCCAGGAATCGAGCCGCGCTCCGGCCGGGGTTGCCGGGCTTGGGTCCGATCCGGAGCCGTGCCGCGGGGGCCGGGCCGGGCCCGAGCCGTGCCGCGGGGGCCAGGCCAGACCCGACCCGAGCCGCGCCACGGGGGCCGGGCCGGGCCAGACCAGACCCCACCCGACGGCGCGGCGCGGCTCGGGTGGGGTCTGGTCTG